>NC_090647.1:559152871-559461483 GCF_040937935.1 Hyperolius riggenbachi
GCAAAGGCTGTGGATACTTATGTGCATGTGCTTTCTTAATTTTTTTTATTTTTAACAAATTTGCCTAAAACCTAAAGTAAACATTTTTCATGTTGTCATTATGAGGTGTTGTGTGTAGAATTCTGAGGGAAAAAAAATAATGAAATTAATTTTGGAATAAGACTGTAACATAACAAAATGTGGAAAAAGTGATGAGCTGGGAATACTTTCCGGATGCACTGTATGCAAGGGAGATTCATGGCCAGGTGAACACACACAAAACCACTAGTACAGTAACTAATGGAGGGGTCTATCGCCTACCCACACACTACGCAGTGATTACCAAGAGATCATCCTGCTGCCGCCCCTCATGTGCGTCCAAACAAACAAACACATGAAAACCATAACAACAAGTCATTTTGTATGCAGGCAAATATAGCTTAGTATAGACCAGGGGTCTCAAACTCGCGGCCCGCGGGCCATTTGCGGCCCTCGATACAATATTTTGTGGCCCTCGCTGGCAAAAGCTTCCTTATAGTTCGCTTCAGTGCTCCCAGGTAATCCGCCGCATCCCCGCCGCTAAACGAGGGCTGCAGAGCCCCTAAATCACCCGGGGGGAAATCCGCCGACATTTCCTGGAAGGGGCAGAGCTTTCAGCTTCAGCTCTGCCCCTCCTGACGTCAATCGCCACCTCTCCCCGCCCCTCTCTATGAAGAAAGAGTGAGAGGGGCGGGCAGAGGCGGCGATGCGCCGCGATTGTGAAATTCCTTATGCGGCCCAGCCTCATCCTGACTTTGCCTCCTGCGGCCCCCCATGTAAATTGAGTTTGAGACCCCTGGTATAGACAGAGTAAGAAAACAGAAAGCAAACACTATGGCCCTATTCCCTCTATGTGCAAGGACATCTGCTGGTGAGAGATGGGAGTCCAGTATAGCTCATAAGCCAGGCTCCACCTGTAGGTGAGGGGTGGAATTGTAGGCCAGTTAGTTATAGTAGAGCCACCTGCTGTGGTGGACAGGGGAAGTTCAGCAGTTTGGTAAATAGTGCCACCAGCAGGTAAGATACAGTATTGCCGGTGTTCTGTATATGGTGTATATTTTCCTCAGCGTTCCTCCTGCAGCTGGTGTATCAGTGGGAGACCCCGTCCTCCGCACCGGGAAGCCCCTGTCCGTGGAGCTGGGTCCAGGCATCATGGGTTCCATCTTTGATGGTATCCAGCGACCTCTGAAGGACATCAGCGACTCGACGCAGAGCATCTACATCCCCCGCGGTGTCAACGTGTCCGCGCTCAGCCGAGACATTAAATGGGAATTCTCCCCCTCCAAGAGCCTGCGGGTACGTCCCCAGACACCGGCGCCGCTCCTCATTTGTGTGCGGACCTTTATCTAGTGCAGTGATCTGCAAACTTGCCTCTCCAGCAGTTAAGGAACTACAAGTCCCACAATGCATTGTGGGAGTCTGACAGCCACAGTCCTGATTCATAAAGCCAAATACATTGTGGGACTTGTAGTTCCTTAACAGCTGGAGAGCCGAGTTTGCAGATCATTGATCTAGTGTGTGTCCAGTCCTCTAGCTGCTTGTTTTCCCAGAGCTCAGGTATAGTTGAATACAGATTACAGTATAATCTCTTTATAGCAAACTCTAATATAGTAAACAAAATGTCCATGTCCCGGCCAAGCCCCATTATAAGTATATGAGAGTAACACCAGGTATAGTAAACCCGCATATGATAGCTTCTGTTATCGTAAACCTGTTTTTTTCCCCTGTGGTATTCTGTATCCGGCTATAGTGGAAAGTGAGCGGGAGCATGCTTCATATGTCAGAGAGACCCATGAGCTGTGTCAGTGGCAGACTGGTAGACACATGTAGCCTGCTCACTATCTGCACACTAGTATGAGCCTGTGGCGATTACCTCAAAAGTACCAGCCTGTGAGACCTATGCTTCCTGATTACTGGGGGAATTGCCTGTCACCTGTGACTTGCTTGTGCATGGCTGCAATGCTTCCTGTGCAAGCTGCTGCCTGATTACTGAGGGAATTGCCTGTCATCCGTGACTTGCTTGTGCATAGCTGCAATGCTTCCTGTGCAAGCTGCTGCCTGATTACTGAGGGAATTGCCTGTCATCCGTGACGTGCTTGTGCATAGCTGCAATGCTTCCTGTGTAAGCTGCTGCCTGATTACTGAGGGAATTGCCTGTCATCCGTGACTTGGTTGTGCATGGCTGCAATGCTTCCTGTGCAAGCTGCTGCCTGATTACTGCCTGTCATCTACAATATGCTTGTGCATGGCTGCAACACTACAGTATCATCCGGACAGAGGAGCACACTATATGTGCTGTAACCTGCATTAAAGTGGACCTGAACTCTTGCACAGGACACGAAATACATAGAGAAATGCACCCTGTATTTAGAAAGTTTAGCCTGTCTAATTCTCCCTCATCTGTGACTAATCACAAGTTGTAATTTGATCTCCCCCCTGTGTCACATGACTGCCTATGGCAGATAAGGCCATTTGAAAGCACAGGATGTTAACAATCTGTCTGCTTCCCTGAATCAGGAAGTAGAAACTGCAGATTTATTTTAGGTTTTGTATCAGCTGTAATAAAAAAAAATGTATTTTTGTTGTGATTATGCTGTTGCGTATCTTTTAGAGCAGAGAGGAAGTATGAGATCAGGTCCGCTTTAACTGATGAGATCTGTTTCCTGTGCAAGCTGTTGTGTGAGTAATGCATGCAAATCCCTGCATATTGAGCTCCATGCATTATGATCTAGCTTAGACGCTGCCTGTGCTCACTTCCTGAAACATTGAAAAGAAAAATGACTCCATTCTTGTTTAAATTAAGATCCAGTACTATAGTATACTTTATATGCTGGAGTATGACCAATTCTGATATAGTAAACTTCTGCTATAATAAAGCACTTGTCCCTTGGTGTTTTACTATAAAGGGATTCTGCTGTATTGTGATCTTGTATTTATTGTGATTTCTTGTTTTCCCCCTTGCAGGTGGGCAGTCACATCACCGGGGGAGATATCTACGGACTGGTGTATGAAAATTCTCTCATCAAGCACAAGATTATGCTTCCACCACGAAACCGTGGAACCGTCTGCTACGTGGCCCCTCCTGGGAACTACGACATCTCCGTGAGTCTGCGGGAGGCCGTTTATAACGCTGTGGAAAGACACTGCTCCACATGCTGCCCCACACTGGTGTATTATCTCCAGCCTGTTTCCGATGGGCTGGCGTTTGTGGTCTGTGATGGGCAGTAGCGTCTCTCCCTCTTTCCTGCTGACCACCAATCGGTTGTTGTAGGGGGCACACGATGGTTAGAGATCACATGATCCAGGTGACCAATGAAGGTGCCAGACAACACCCTGCATTGTCATTGAAGTAACGGCTTTGACTGGCGGCTGAGTATTACCAAATTCATCCTACTTCTAGTGGCCACTAATGATACAATATTTTTTTTGTCCAATATTACCAAATCTATGTAGTGGAAGGGTAAACAGAGTGAATATATTGAATGGATACTCTATGCAGTCCCTTATATCACATAGAAATGGTACGATTCATCTACAAAGATTGAATCATTAGTAGGCTCCTTAAAGGACTTACGAGGCCAAATTATTAAAAAAAAAAAAAAAGTTAAAAAAGTGAAGTACCTGCATCTCTTTAAAAGACACGGAGGACGCCATCCGCTCCCTCCGTGTCATTCCGCCGGGTCCCCGCCGCTCAATAGACCCCCCCGGCCTGTCACGACCGCAGGACCCGGGTCGGGCTCTCCTGCCTCTGCCAATATGGCCGCCGGAGCTGGCCGCGGCTGCGCAGTCCGCACCTGCCGCGAGTGCGGCAGCGCAGCTCTAGGACCAACCCCTCGATCCACGCTACTGTAGCGTGGATCAGGGGGTTGGCCTTAGAGCTGCGCAGCCGCACACGCGGCAGGTGTGGACTATAAAGTGTGTGCGTGCTGTAATTGGTTCCCCCTCTCTGTGTCTCGCCAGGACGTGGTGCTGGAGTTGGAGTTTGAGGGAGTGAAGGAGAAGTTCACCATGGTGCAGGTGTGGCCGGTGAGAACGGTGCGGCCGGTGACCGAGAAGCTTCCGGCGAATTACCCGCTGCTGACCGGCCAGAGAGTGCTGGACGCTCTGTTCCCGTGAGTCCATCTGCTGTGTGTGGGGGGGTCTGGGGAGGAAACACAAGTGTTACACAGGGACTTCACACCATCCTGATACTGGAAAGCTAAATAATCTGATGTCCTATACAGATGAAACTCAGAAATAGTAGAATACCTTGCAAAATTCCATTTATTTCAGTAATTAAGCTTAAAAGGTAAAACTAATATATGAAATAGACTCATTACATGCAAAGCCAGATATTTCGGGGCATATTCACAGTGGGACATTGCGTGGTAATGCGACCTTAAAGCCTCATCTACACGAGTAGATGAGGCTCCGATCCAGCGGCTCGATTAGCCGCCGGATCGCCTCTTCCGCGTGCCCCGGATTCGATTCCCCGCCGGCGCCGCTTATCTTCCGCTCAATTCCCTGCCATTGTCCCCTCGTGGGGATCGAGCAGGGAATCGGCGGTGGGGAGATCCGTCCTGTCGGATCTTATTAATCGAGCCTCATCAGCGGCTCGATTGATAAGCCACATCGCCGCCGCATCTACGCGTGTTGTCAGTATTGAAATCTGCCAGTAACCACCTAATGTTTGCCAAGCTATGGAGAAGAGTCTTCCAGTAGAGCAATGCTCATTCAGACTCCTGTTGTCAGCTGCAGAACTATTGGCTTTCCCAGGTGCAGAGCTATTAAAGAGGCCCTGTGGTGACTTCATAGAAGAGTGCAGTATATTATTCAGGATGCCCTATCCATATATTGCCATATATTGGTATGTAGCCCTGCTTTCCCAGTTATGCTTAGCCTAGGCTGTTCAGCTATGCAGTATTCTCCTCTGAAAGGGCATTGTGGGAGACCAGGAATTATTTTAACTTCCTTTAGAACTTTCCGTAAACAAACATTCCGCAGAGCTGCACCTGGCAGGACTAGAGATGTCACCACCTGTGATAAATGTCAGAATGTAATTCAGGGAGAGAAAAGATGTTAAAATGGGCAAACGCTGAGTAAATCATTTATCCATGAATATTGTAAAAAATAAAGTAAGCAATTTTATCCATTACGTTATTTTCACTACAGTTCCTCTTTAGGCAGAAACGCTCTGCAAACTCCTGATTGGTTGTGACGTCTCATCCGTAGTGAACGTGTCAGATTGTCTCCCCTCTGTGATGCGTTTCTCATGCGCTCTCTATGTTGTGCCTCCTCAGGTGTGTACAAGGCGGGACCACAGCCATCCCAGGAGCCTTCGGCTGTGGCAAGACTGTCATCTCACAGTCCTTATCCAAGTACTCAAACAGTGACGTCATCATCTACGTGGGCTGCGGGGAGAGAGGGAACGAGATGTCGGAAGTACTGAGAGATTTCCCTGAGGTGAGCGTCCATCTGTTACACAACTAGAGCTCTGTGTTTCCCATAATGCTCTAGGGTGGCAGTAACAGGGCCAGGCTATGTACTGAGAGTTTTCCCTGAGGTGAGCGTCCATCTGTTACACACCTAGAGCTCCATGTTTCCCATAATGCTCTAAGGTGGCAGTATCAGGGCCGGGCTATGTACTGAGAGATTTCCCTGAGGCGAGCGTTGTCCTGTTACACAACTAGAGCTCTGCATTTCCCATAATCCTCTAGGGTGGCAGTAACCGGACCGGGCTATGTACTGAGAGATTTCGCTGAGGTGAGCGTCCATCTGTTACACGACCAGAGCTCCATGTTTCCCATAATGCTCTAGGGTGGCAGTAACAGGGCGGGCTATGTACTGAGAGATTTCCCTGAGGTGAGCGTCCATCTGTTACACAACTAGAGCTCCATGTTTCCCATAATGCTCTAGGGTGGCAGTAACCGGACCGGGCTATGTACTGAGAGATTTCCCTGAGGTGAGCGTCCATCTGTTACACAACTAGAGCTCCATGTTTCCCATAATGCTCTAGGGTGGCAGTAACAGGGTGGGCTATGTACTGAGAGATTTCCCTGAGGTGAGCTTTCATCTGTTACACAACTAGAGCTCTGTGTTTCCCATAATGCTCTAGGGTGGCAGTAACAGGGCCGGGCTATGTACTGAGAGATTTCCCTGAGGTGAGCGTCCATCCGTTACACAACTAGAGCTCTGTGTTTCCCATAATGCTCTAGGGTGGCAGTAACAGGAAAGGGAAATGTACTGAGAGATTTCCCAGAGCTGAGCGATCAGAAACGTGATCTGCATGCTTATTCATAGTCTATAGCTAAAAGGGTTGGAGGCAGAGGATCAGCAGGACCAATGTGCATTGTTTAATAGGAGATAAGTCAGCCTCCATATGTCTCTCACCTCAGTTTCCCTTTAAACAGAACAGCAATGATTTGTTATGCCTATGGGAAACCTGCCTATTCAGAGACATGCTGGCGAGAACTTCACCATATGTTAATACTGGGTTTATCTCCCAGCATGCATCTGAGTCAGCAGCTTCCTGTAGGCATAATCATGTGACTACATCCCAGTGGAAACAAAAGGAAGTCTTCTTGGCTGCACAACAGACCGGCTTATTTTGCAGCTCTGTATACTCCTTGTGACAGGGAGTGCTAGGAAATCACTGTATGTGCCGTGTGTATTGTAAATGTAATCCCACACCAGCGACACGCATTCCTTGCACAAGGGGCTTATTTATAAAGCAGGAAATACTGGCGCCCCTGGTTATGAAGATGCCATGTGCTTGATTTCCAAGTTGCATAAAACCTTCTGTAACTATAAGCACTTATAAGACAGTTATATAAATAGTAATGTTGCCAATTTATTAATAAATGCCGTATTGTCTAAATGTGACAGAATGCGGCGTGCGCAAAGCTTCTCAGCACAAAGCCCCGATTCTTCCAGTGATTTACACGCTGCACTTTGTGACTCAGAGCTGGACCACAAGTGGGTCTGCAGCTGTTGTCCCAGAGAATACTGGTACTTGTAGTCCCCCCTGTCATCTCCCCCTGCTGTTGTCCCAGAGCATGCTGGTACTTGTAGTCCCCCCTGTCATCTCCCCCTGCTGTTGTCCCAGAGCATGCTGGTACTTGTAGTCCCCCCTGTCATCTCCCCCTGCTGTTGTCCCAGAGCATGCTGGTACTTGTAGTCCCCCCTGTCATCTCCCCCTGCTGATGTTGCCCCACAGCATGCTGGTACTTGTAGTTAGTCCCCCTGGAATCTCCCTCTACAGCTATTGTCCCAGAACATGCTGGTACATGTAGTCCTCCCTGTAATCTCCCGCTGCAGCTTTTGCCCCAGAGCATACTGGTACTAGTAGTCCCCCCGGCAATCTCCTTCTGCTGATGTTGCCCCAGAGCATGCTGGTACTTGTAATCCTCCCCGCTTTTGTTACTCCAGAGCATGCTGGTACTTGTAGTCCCCCCTGTAATCTCCCTCTCCTGGTGTTGGCCCAAAGCATGCTGGTACTTGAAGTCCCCCCTGTAATCTCCCTCTCCTGGTATTTCCCCGGAGCATGCTGGTACTTGTAGTCCCCCCTGTAATCTCCCTCTCCTGGTGTTGGCCCAAAGCATGCTGGTACTTGTAGTCCCCCCTGTCATCTCCCTCTCCTGGTGTTGGCCCAAAGCATGCTGGTACTTGTAGTCCCCCCTGTAATCTCCCTCTCCTGGTGTTGGCCCAAAGCATGCTGGTACTTGTAGTCCCCCCTGTAATCTCCCTCTCCTGGTGTTGGCCCAAAGAATGCTGGTACTTGTAGTCCCCCCTGTAATCTCCCTCTCCTGGTGTTGGCCCAAAGCATGCTGGTACTTGTAGTCCCCCCTGTCATCTCCCTCTCCTGGTGTTGGCCCAAAGCATGCTGGTACTTGTAGTCCCCCCTGTAATCTCCCTCTCCTGGTGTTGGCCCAAAGCATGCTGGTACTTGTAGTCCCCCCTGTAATCTCCCTCTCCTGGTGTTGGCCCAAAGCATGCTGGTACTTGTAGTCCCCCCTGTAATCTCCCTCTCCTGGTGTTGGCCCAAAGCATGCTGGTACTTGTAGTCCCCCCTGTAATCTCCCTCTCCTGATGTTGGCCCAAAGCATGCTGGTACTTGTCCCCCCCCCCCCCCTTGTAATCTCCCTCTGCAACTGGTTTCCAAGAGCATGCTTGTACTTGTAGTCCCCTCTGTAATCTCCCTCTGCAGCTGTTGTCCCTAGAGCATGCTGGTACTTGTAGTCCCCTCTGTAATCTCCCTCTGCAGCTGTTGCCCCAGAGCATGCTGGTACTTGTAGTCCCCTTTGTAATCTTTCTCTGCAACTGGTTTCCAAGAGCATACTGGTACTTGTAGTCCCCCCCCCCTGTGGTTGCCCCTTCTGACGTTGTCCCAGAGCATGCTGGTACTTGTAGTCCCCCCCCCCTGTGGTTGCCCCTTCTGAAGTTGTCCCAGAGCATGCTGGTACTTGTAGTCCCCCCCCCCCTGTGGTTGCCCCTTCTGATGTTGTCCCAGAGCATGCTGGTACTTGCAGTCTCCCCTGTAATCCCCCCTGCTGATGTTGGCCCAAAGCATGCTGGTACTTGTCCTCCCCTCCCCCTTGTAATCTCCCTCTGCAGCTGTTTTCCAAGAGCATGCTGCTGGTACTTGTAGTCCCCCCTGTAATCCCCCCTGCTGATGTTGGCCCCCGCTCAGCTCTCTCCATATATGCGCAGCTGCTATTCTTGGCAGGCTTCGATGTGCTGCATTATCCGTTATTTAAGCCCAGGATTTCTGGAGACGAGAAATGTACATTTCTTGCATTTGAAGCAAACCATGACCTAAAGAGAGATTCCATTTCTACTGAGAAGCGTAATGTTTTCAGTCCAGCACAAAATATAGCAAGGATTAGCAGTAAACGTTATTTCATCGGGATTACACTGGTTTTATGTGCATGTAAAACAAAACCGAATGTCCACAGTGTTCCTAACTGAAATTAACCAATAGGGATGTAACTTTGCTGCCAGTTACAGTAGAGGGTAAAGGCCTGCATCAAGTTGGATACCCAAAATGCGTTTACCTGTTTTGGTTAACCATTTTTTATAATAATTCCTTTTTTTGTATACCGCTTTTCTCCTGTCGGACTCAAAGCACTTGCGAGGCAGCCACTAGAGCGCACTCAGCGTAGGCAGCAGCAGTGTTAGGGAGTCTTGCCCAAAGAGCTCCCTACTGAATTAGTGCTGGCTTACTGAACAGGCAGAGCCGAGATTCCAACCCTGGTCTCCTGTGTCAGAGGCCCTTATCCATTACACTATCCAGCCATTACTTGTGTGTGTTGGGTTGTGAGTAGCTTGCTGCAGGTAATTATAGCAGCTCCCTGCCGTCTTTCTTCATGAATGCATTAGGCAGCCAAGAAGCAGGTTGTGGGTCCGGAAGCTCGCAGGTCCGGTGCGGGTAACAGATACCCCAGAAAGCGATGCGGTTAGCGGGACTGTGGGTGCTGGTCTGAAAAACACCTGCGCAGGCCTCTAGTGCAGGGGTTGCAAATAAGAGAGGGTGGAGTCACGCCTGAGGAAGTTCTCCCGCGGCCGAATCAGAATTCTTGGGTGGCAGCCAGTTGAGAACATCTGACTGTCGGCAATGGGGAATCGCGCGCGCGATAAAAAGCAGTGTCAGCATTTTATTCTCTGCTGCGGAAAACCGCACATTGCTCCCGGTGCACTGCGATTGTACATTAAGAAGCATTATATGTGTTTTTTTGCGTTGCCGAAAACTGCCACAATTTTGGCAAGTGTGACCTTAACCTAAATGTGCCCATACATTACTCGATATTGCAACCCGATCGACCTTCAGATTTGATTATTTCGTAGAATCTGTTCCGCAACAATGCCACCCGATGGATGTCTCAATCGATGTTGGGAAATTAGTCAAAAGGATAGATCGGTAACTCTCGGTTGTTAGGGCTCATTTGGGTGCACAGCGGTCTGACTGATGCCCGGCTGGTATCCCCCAAGTGTATAAAGGTGGCCACTAACAGTTCAATTTCTAGTGAAAAATCATTCGAGCAGTCAGAAATTCTGATCGGATTGGTTGTAAATAATCTCAGTTGATGGGCACAATGGATTACGAATTATTATAAAAAGTCGTCCGATTGGATTTTTGTCAAACCAAAATTTGGATTTTCTGGTTGGTTGTGATAGATAGGAAGCAAAGATTGGTTTGTTGATGGTGTAATGAACAATTTTTTTATCATTTTATTCATTAGTGGCCACCTTAAAGTGGACCCAAATTAAAAATACAAGATTTCAGAAATAAAATCTATTTTTTAAATGATAATAATAAATAGCAGCCTTTTTTCAGCTGCATGATGACAAATATAAAATATTTTACATTTATTGGAGGAACCCCTCCCTTCCTTTCAAATTGCCGGGACAGAATCCGGCAGACTGGTGAAGTAGGAGGTGTCTGGCAAAGCAGGAATTGCTAATGGCTGCCACCTGTATAACCCTAGCTATGAAAAGAGAAGGGTGAAAAGCATGCACTGAAATGTTCATTGGCTTGAAGGAGTGTTTATTTATCTTTGTATGTGTCAGAGTGCTGCAACTAAATATTTTGAATTAAAAAATGTTTGGTTTGGGTCTGCTTGAAATGTTGTCGTCCCCCTCCATGTGCAGCGTTAGTCTCGCCTCTCTGCCGGCGCGGCTCCTGGCCTTTGGTTTTTGGCGTCACTGCTTGTGCCTCTAAAGGTGCCAAAACTCTAATTTTCCCGCCGATAGACAGCAGATTCGAATGATGCTGTGAAATCAATACGCAAATGCTGACTGACCGATTTCCATTCGAAATTGATCGTTGATCCGTCCGTGCGGAAAATGTTGCTCGATCGCCGGCGGGTCGGGAGTGCGTCGATAGCGGCGTTCAAATGTCTGACGACCGATGTTAGTGGCAATACACTACCTGTTCCGCCGACGCGTGTCCCCGCAGTCCCTTCTCCGCACTGGGCTCTGGCTGGCTTCACTTCCTGTTGGGGGAAGTTTAAACAGTAGAGCGCCCTCTACTGTTTAAACTTCCCCCGACAGGAAGTAAAGTGAAGCTGAAGCCCAGAGCGGAGTAGAGACTGGGGGACTTGCGCCGGCCGGATCAGGTAATGTACGCAGGGGGGCGGCGGCACCGGCAGCTCCACAGATTGTGAATCAATTTCATAGTAAAATCGATTAAAAATCTGTTTGCAGTGTCGGCAGCCAATAGATCCCTCTTTGATCAGATTCTATCTGCTGGTTGATCTGGTGGCAATCGACCAGTGTATGGCTGCCTTTACACATGACACTTGCGCATGTTGTAAGGTCACTATGTGCCAAGTCACATGGTACAGGCATTCGCTATGATGCCATAACACCGTAGAAGGCCAGGAGCCGAGCCGGTCATATTCAGCCAGGGTGATCTAAGTAATGGTCAATCTGTCCATACATCTTGTAATGTGTAGTCACCTTAGCAATGGCCGGTAGGGAGGTTTTATTGCCCGGTGATCTGGCACTGAAAGTTGAGAATTTCGGCACTACTACCACCTAAAGTATTCATCTAGAAGCTCTATTCACTTACACTGGGAAGTGGTAAATCTACCAGAAATGTTATACTTTTATTATATCCTCATTACATCTTTTTTATATCTTAAAGGGGCAGTTTAGTGAAAATTATTATATTCCATTAATCACATATCAGTTATTTAATAAGGAGAGCATACGTTTCTCCATAGACCTTGTGTTAAAAAAAAGTAGATAACACTAATTCTGCTTTTTAAGACAGCTGAGCTGCACCATTACCATGCTCTAAGCTGCTCTAAGCGACTGACTTCACTGATAGTAGCAGACACTGCAGCTGAGGGCTGGCTCACTCACTACAGAGAGGTGTTCTCACATGTAACTAGCTAAGTAAATAGATAAAGCAGGCTGCTAATTAGTTACTTACATAGCAGCCTGTTTGTTTATTTACTTAGCTAGTTACATGTGAGAACAGCATGGCTCTCTGTAGTGAGTGAGCCAGCCATTATAAATCAGCTGCGGTGTCTACTACTATCAGTGAAGTCTGTTGCTTAGAGCAGTCTTAAATAGAAACTCCGACCAAGAATTTAACTTTATCCCAATCAGTAGCTGATACCCCCTTTTACATGACAAATCTATTGCATTTCACAAACAGACCATCAGGCTGCGCTGTATGACTGATTTTGTGCTGAAAACCCTCCCACAAGAAGCTCTGAGTACCGCGGTACTCTGGGCAAACTGCCACAATGTAACAATGTTCACAGACAGGAAATAGCTGTTCACAGCTGTCTCTAACAGCCAAAACAGCTAGCAGCAGCTACATAACCTGCCCACAGTAACAATGTCACCATGTAATAAATGTCAGAATGTAAATCGAGGAGAGGAAAGATTTTACAATGAGCAAACACTGACTAAATCATTTATACATAATTATGGTAAAAAATGAAGCACTTTTTTTACTACATTATTTTCACTGGAGTTCCTCTTTAAAAAGCAGAACTAGTGTTATCATCTACTTTTTTTTTAACACAAGGTCTATGGAAAAACGTATGCTCTGCTTATTAAATAACTGATATGTGATTAATGGAAAACAATAATTTTTACTAAACTGCCCCTTTAACCATCAAGGTGTCATTTTTTGTTAGGTCATTGCAAATGGATGTGCTCAGAAACTAAAAGCTTGTGTTTTGCACAACGAGCAGCCTGATCAGACAGTTCAAGCTAGAATTAGTATGCGCTAGTTCTTACGTAATGTTATCGCCAAAACACTACAAACGCGCTGCTCTCCACAATCTCACTATTTGATCAGAGACCGATCTCTCTCGTGGTGAATCTGGTGGCAGATCGGGACATGAATGGCCACCTTACTAGCAAATCTATCGTAAAAAAAGGCTCTGGGTCCTAAAGAGCCTGCACATTTCTCCCTCGGTTTCCTGATTCAGCACCGTCACCAGCCATTTGAATTGGGAGCCCTCAGAAGGCACCAGGAGCACTTGTGTCCACGAACGCTTCCAAAGATGGGCAGGTCCTTACTTGTACGAGCGCCCTCCAGCGCACATGTGCAGTACGGGAGCTGCCAGTCTTCAGGAGCGCACGGGGACAGAGTTGGAACCAGGACACCGAGGAAGGAATGGGAAGGCTCTTTTATTATCCAGAACCTTCCCTCTCCATCATACACATCTCACTCTGGCCTGCAGAGCCATCAGATTTTGCCCCAAGTGGCTTTGCAAACTTTGCATTATATTTGGCCCACTCTAGACCACCAGGGAAGCTATATTGGAGGTGAATCCCTAGAACACCAGGGAAGCCATAGGGGGGAGAGAGGGGGAACATAATAGACACCAGGTAACTGTTTATGGGAAGGAGGGTGGTCACTAGACACCAGGAAACTGTATAGAGAAGGGGGTCCACTAGATACCAAGGAACTCTTTAGGGGAGGGTGGGAATTACACACCAGGGAACTTTATAAGGGAGGAAGGTGGCCAGTAAACATTGAGGTTAGCCCAAGACTTGGTCTGAGTTTTTAATCTTGGCCCACTTTGTGTTCGAGTTTGACACCCCTGCTCTACATAGAGAAGTATCTGACCTTTTTGTTGTTGTTTTTACTTTAACAGGAGATTTAAATGTCAGTCACACTGTAAAGATATGGTCTTTTCAGATGTCACGATTTACATTGACAATCTGAAAAACGCTGTTATTGTCTCGCCCCCCCCCCTCTCTTTAAAGTGAACCAGAGATAAACAATTGGATCTGTCCTTCTACTCCGAAAAATGACTCCTTTAGATATCTCAAGGTTTTATTTTACAAAGCAGATTTAATGCTTTAAGCCCAATCTACACGATACGGTTCATTATACGATTCGATTACGATTCTATTTACGATCCGATTAAATCCAACATGTCCGATCGGGATTCGATTCAATACGATTTGCCATTGCAAAACAATGGCAAATCGAATTGAATCGAATCCCAATCGGACATGTTGAATTTAATCGGATCGTAAATAGAATCGTAATCGAATCGTATAAAGAATCGTATCGTGTAGATGGGGCTTTATATAGTCTGCTCAATTGCAGAGTCTGCTCAATTGCAGAGTCTCAAGAGTCCCAGAGTGAAAATACATGAACAATTGACCTTTTTATCTTTTTCTCTCGCAATAAAAAGCCCAGGTATCTGCTTAGGAAAGTGTTTTATAGGTGGAATTTGTTATTAGAGAGCTGACTGAGTCCTGACTGGAGAAAAACTGTCAAAGCAGCAATAATAATAAAATCCATAGCCAACTATAAACTTTCAGGCAGAGAAAGAAAAAAAGGAACACAGCATAGTTATTAGTGTGCTAGGCACTGTACATACACATGTCTATCTCACCATGTCACATGTCATCTCTGGTACACTTTAAGCAGCCCCTCTGAGTAGAGCATGGATGGGAGGAGCACAGACAAGCTTGACCAATCGGCAGTGAGAGATGCTCAGCCAATCACAAGCTTTTGCTTTGTTTCAGCTGACGATGGAGGTGGATGGGAAGGAGGAAAGCATCATGAAACGCACGTCGCTGGTCGCCAATACATCCAACATGCCTGTGGCTGCCAGAGAGGCTTCTATCTATACAGGTGAGGCCGATACCTGCCCGCTTTGCTGCCCCCTGGTGGTCGCATCCTCTGAGGCTCACACTCACCTCTCTGTATTCCACCTTATAGGAATCACACTATCCGAGTACTTCAGGGACATGGGATACCACGTCAGCATGATGGCCGACTCCACCTCTCGATGGGCCGAGGCTCTGCGAGAAATCTCAGGCCGTCTGGCAGAAATGCCCGCAGGTGAGTCGGTTCCAATGATCGAATTCTGCCAGGACTGTCTGGCTTGTAATTACCTTGTGCCCCATGTTTGACCTTAAAGTGAGTAGCACTGCGCATACCTCCCAACTTTTTGAGATGAGAAAGAGGGACACTTAAGCCACACCCCTGGCCACGCCCTCACCACGCCTCTAGTCACGCATACCATAAATATTTCATAAGAAAAATATGTTGTTTTATAATTCAAACCACACTGGTCCTTTCTATCCTGGTTCATTTTCCTTCATAGTAACATTTTAAAATTAGTAATATATCAATTTAAAGGATGGGAATAAAGATTAGAGTCAATCAAACACATTTTTTATTGGAGAAATATAAATATTTACATAGAAAGAGGGACAAAGTCCTGAAAGAGGGACAAATGAGGAGGAAAAAGGGAAAGAGGGACAGGGCTCCCAAAGAGGGACTGTCCCTCCGAAAGAGGGACAGTTGGGAGCTATGAGCACTGGTGTGGAACTCCAGGCCTGGAGGGCCAGATCCATGCCAGTGTTTAGGATGGACTGAGAAAGGAATGTGTTCTACCTGATGGAGCACACCTTTCCTGATTCAGTCCCATCAATTCATTTGAGCTGTGTCAAAAATGTGTGAGGACCTCGGCCCTTGTAGGACCGGTTTGACATCCCTGCTCCAGGGAAATGATAGCTGAGTGAGTTGTGCACCCACCTCCTACACTGTGCCCTGAGTCTGGAGCCTCCCTCGTCTCTGCCTCGGCCCTGTTGTATGGCAACCTTAACACTTAAATCCTGATATTCTGTGCAGAGTAACTAGAATGCAGGGCCGGGCCGAGGCATAGGCTGGAGAGGCTCCAGCCTCAGGGCGCAGTGTAGGAGTGGCGCACAATTCATTCAGCTGTCATTCCCAATTGTGTTTGAAGCAGAAAGAAATAAGAAAAGGGGATACATGGCAGTGACTGCAAGCCAGATAACTAGATATTAAGGTGTTGGGGAGGTTGTGGGCCCTGTGGCGCCTCTTAGTGTAATAGCAATCAGTGTGTGACGGCTGGGGTGGGAGGGATGGAGGGGCGCACTTTGCTGTCTCAGCCTTGGGTACTGGAGGACCTTGTCCCGGCTCTGCTAGAATGGCTCTTTTCCCACTATAAAGTGCTACTGCAGTGCGAACGCATGTCTTTTATTTGCCACTACCATGATTCCGCCACTATCCGTCAAGTGTGGCGTGTTTTGAATGAGTTTAAAAAGGCAGAAAAAACATTGAATTGCCAAATCGTGGAAAAATTCCATAGCGGCGCAATGGCTATGCAATTTTCCTGCATATAATAACAAAAAAGGCAGCACAATTGCAATCCTGCCAAACAGGGATATGTGAGTCTGTGAGTGCACTGTAAGTAAAAATTGCAGCGCACTCATAGAAATATCCCTGTTTTGCGGTCCGATTGAAATCGCAATGCAAACCGCTGCAGCAGTGAAAAATAGCCCAAAAGGCTTATTATTTGGGCACTAGTATGTGTGGCTCTTTTGTTCTATGCACTGATGGGCAGCACTGGTTTCCACAACCCTCTTACAAATATTAGTGCGATGCAAATGGCTTGCAAATCTTATTCAAATTGTATGCAATTTAGAATTGTGCCAATCCAAATCAGCAGAAGTTCCATCAGCCCGATTCCAACCTGCTTACAATTAGCCAGAATTAGTAGTATCATTGACCATCCGTGCTCCGTTTGTGATGCTAACTATGGCGCCCAGCTAACATCTTTGTGTCTTGTGTGCAGACAGCGGCTATCCTGCCTACCTGGGAGCCCGACTGGCGTCCTTCTACGAGCGCGCCGGCCGAGTCAAGTGTCTGGGGAACCCCGAGAGGGAAGGCAGCGTCAGTATTGTCGGGGCGTAAGTATTGTCTTCCCACTACGGATTACTGTTTACTGTCTGCAGACTATTATTATTATTAGAAATATTCTTCTGTCTGTCCTGACACATTAATCCTCAGGTTGAAGCCTATGACAGCCGATCACACTGATTGGCTGGCGGAGGGAGGGAGGGCAAATATAAAATAAGTTATATTTATTCAAAAAATAATAAAATACATATTTATAGAAAAAAACAATTGGTGGTGATCAGACCCACCAGCAGAGAGCTCTGTTGGTGGGGAGAAAAAGGGGCGGGCAAATCAATGCTGAGTTGTACGGCCCTGCAGCTAGGCCTTAAAGCTGCAGTGGCCCAATTAGTAAAAAATGGCCTGGTCACTAGGGGGTTTAACACCGCGTCCTCAAGTGATTAACTACTTGAAGACCGCCTCACACCAACAGGCGTGACCGCGGCGGCAGCCCCAGGACCGCTTCTGGCGTCAAGTCCTGGGGCTGCAATTTCCCAGGGAACGGCCGTGCACATGCGCGATCATTCACTGCCCTTCAGCCTGCTAGCCGCCGATCGCGGCTAGCAGGCTGTTTCGGGATTAGTTACATTGTATTACATTGTATTACACAGGGCGACTTTTTCTGCTGAATGGAGCTGCTGACTTTGAGAAAAAGTCGCCCTGTGTAATACAATGTAACTATGGAAGGATGGATATCATTTTAAAGCTCTCTTTCTCCTCTTTCTGGCGACACATAAATCGTCGCCCTACGCCTTTTAGTTTTCTCTATTTTTGCGATCAAAATCGCGGCTGCTGCAATTTCAATCGCGAAAATAGAGAAAACTAAAAGGCGTAGGGTGGCGCTTTATATATCATTGGAAAGAGGAGAAAGAGAGCTTTAAAATGATATGCATCTTCCCATAGTTTCTGCACTGCTCGGAGTCCCTTTAAATACAGCAGCTGAAAGTGGTGGTGTTGGAAAAGCTTGCCCTTTGTGATGTGAAGGGTTAATCATTCACATAGAAACGGGCGTGGAAGAGTTAAGCGGCCGGGTAGAAATGGGCGTGGAAGGGTTAAGCGTTCGCGTAGGTACAGGCGTGGAAGGGGGTAAGCGGCTGCGTAGAATTGGGCACGGAAGGGTTGAGCGGCCACATAGAAACGGGCGTGGAAGGGTTAATAGTTTGCATAGAAATGGGAGTGGAAGGGTTAAGCGGCTGCGTAGAATCGGGCATGGAAGAGTTAAGTGTTCGCCTAGGACCGGGCGTGGAAGGGTTAATTGTTCACATAGGAAGGGGCGTGGAAGGGTTAAGCGGCTGCGTAGGAACAGGCATGGCGGGGTTAAGCGGCAGCGTAGGAACAGGCATGGCGGGGTTAAGCGGCTGCGTAGGAACAGGCATCGAAGGGTTAAGCGGCCGCGTAGGAATGGGCGTGGAAGGGTTAAGCGGCCGCGCAGTCGACGTAGCGATAGCTGCCAGATTACACAGCCTGACGCTCGGCCAGCGGCCCCTCCGGCTGCCAAGAGAAACTTGGCCGGGCTGCAGCGAGGGGGCCGCAGCTTTCACTAGCTGAGGTGTGAGATCCCCCCCACCCCAAACTGATATATAAGGGGCTGATTTACTGAGGGTCTCCCGGGCTGGCGGTCAGAGGAGGACACAAGTGTTCTTGCAAACTATATTAAAGAGGACCTGAACTCAGAACTTCCCCTCTGCTCTAGAAGATAAGCAACGGCATCATAACGTTTAAAGAAAAACTTTCCTTTGTTACAGCTTACAGAACTCGCGCAATAACTCTGCAATGTGACTGCTTCCTGCTTTCATGGAAGCAGAGAAAGGGTTAACAAATTAGCTGCTCTGCCGAAGACTGCCAACATTCCTGTGCTGACACAGCTGAGAGATCAAATTTACACTTGAGGATGATGAGGGGGGAATTAGACATAAATACATACAGGGTGCATTTCTCTGTTTTTCTTCTGTCCTGTGCAAGTGAGAGCTACATGGTGGCCATATTTATTACCTGTAACGACCGCCTAACGCCGATAGGCGTTGGCGGGTCGTTGGTGGTATAGCATGGAAACGGCCGCTTGAGCGGCCTTTCCATGCCAGTTCACGGAGGGTGTCTCCATGAGCAGTGTGCGAGCCGCCGATTGCGGCTCGCACGCATAATGTAAACACGCGGGAAAAAATCCCAGCTGTTTACATCATACGGCGCTGCTGCGCTGCAGCGCCGTAAGGCAGATCGGCGATCCCCGGCCTCTGATTGGCCGGGGATTGCCGTCATTTGATAGGCTGAAGCCTATCCTATCAGGCGCAGGACTGATATCCGTCCTGCGCCGCTCATCGGGAGAGGTGGAGGGAGGGAGGAAATCGCTGCGGAGGAGGGCTTTGAGGAGCCCCCCCCCCCCTGCTAATCAGTAATGGCCGGCGGCGATCAGACCTCCCCAGCAGGACATCCCCCCCCCCCCCCCCTATTGGGCAGAGCCCACGCAGCACCGATCATTGCAACATCCCTTGGTCCTTAAGTGGTTAAACAATACCCGATGCCTGGCTGTCCTGTTGATCTCTTAGGCTGCAGTAGTGTCAGAATCACACACCTGAAACAAGCATGCAGCTAATCCAGTCAGAGCACCTGATCTGCTGCATGCTTGTTGAGTGGCTGTGGCTAAAACGCAGAAGATCAGCATGACTGCCAGGCAACTGATATTGCTGAAAAGGAAATAAATATAGCAGCCTACATATCCCTCTCACTTCAGGTCCCTTTAAGGTCTTTATTAGGGCTTACAGTATAGCAATGGTTACCTGGATCACATCAGAGAATAGTGAGGGACGATGAAAGGTTTGCAAATCTGTGACTCTGCAGATGTAGTTGCATTCGTATAACCACAGTAAGAACCCATTTAATAAACCAGAAACTCCAGGATTTACGTAAACAGTGGGACCGGCTGTCTCTGGGGCGAGCTGATCCGACTGGCAGGTCACTTGCGGGCCAGGGGGTACTGTATACACACTTGATTATCGGCGGAGGCGGTCGTTCTTGGCTGCCCCAGCCGGCTTTAGTCAGGCGCCTGCACCAATCTTTACATATAAGCTGCAGCTTTTTAGAATCTCTAACTTATAACGTTTTGCTGTTTTGGTTTAGTTTTCTGTCTGCACTGAGGTTGTGTAATTGGTGTCTGTGTTTCTCCTTTAGTGTGTCGCCCCCCGGTGGTGATTTCTCAGATCCCGTGACGTCAGCGACGTTGGGCATTGTTCAGGTACTTTCATTAGACGCAGATTCCGTTTATTTCAATCTTTTTGTGATACTTTCTACAGCACCACGGAATATGTTGGCGCTATAAATCAGTAATACCCAATGCAGGCATTCATCTCTGGGTGAAGACAGAGAAATTAGCGATATTTCTTATGGATTTTGCCTCCAAACTTCCAAAGCTGAGGGTAACACAGGAAGTTGAAGTGTCTTCAATTCCTGCTTGTCAAACTTTTCCTCCAGTGTCTGTGCTGTGATTTATTCACACGTTTGCATCAACAGATTGCTGGGCTCACCTTAATGCAGCTAGCCAATCGGATGCTTAAAATCCATAGGCAAAATTGCGAATATCTGTATATAATTTGCTAAACAGAAAATATATAACTTAAAAACAGAAGGTATTTGTGATTATTCAGGTTGGAGTGAGCATATGATGTCTTCCACGATGCATCACTGCTGAATATGCAAATTATCCTTTGCTGTCCCTGTAAGCTAACCACACCTCCAGAACTTCTGGAATGCACTGATGTGTCAGCTTGTTAATTGTACAGAGCAACAATAATCCAACATGCATACAGACTGTTTCAGGGCCCCTGCCACACCAGAGAGTGTTTTGTGGTTCGTTTTTGTTTTTTATTTTTTTAAAAAAAAGCTTGCATTAAAATCGCAGTAACATTTTTTATTTTTTTTTAAATCGTGATTGAGGCTATTGTGCCGCGGTTTTAATGTAAGTTAGTGTAAGTGGATTTTAAAACGAAAACTACCAACAAAACGCTCTCCGGTGTGACAGGGCCGCTAGACTGAATGATCCTCATCAGTGCATGGCATGGATTAATGTGACTGGGAGAAGAGGAATCCACAGCACACTATGTCACAGCATGCCACAGACTGAGAGGAGCATAACGGAACTGTAAACCTAAAGAATGTCCACAGACTGCTTAGCCATTGTCCCCCTACCCCACCCCCTCCCATGTCCCCCATTTCCCCTAGCTTTGGCAATACCTGTAATGAATCTTGGTCATGCCAATAAAGCTATCTTTGATTTGATTTGACTCTATGGAGCAGGACTTGAAGCACCCAGAGTTACAGATTGCCCAGCAAGCTCATGGTGAACCAGAACTCCTAGGAGTGGGACTACAATGGTCCAAAAAGCCCTCTTACTAAAATGATATGGAAAACAGAAGTTTCCTTCTTAAAACAGAAAGTATTTGCGATTATTCAGACTGGAGTGAGCATAGGATGTCTCCCACAATCCATCACTGCTGAATATGCAAATCATCCCTTTGATGTCCCTGAACGCTAAACATGCCTCCAAATACCGCAGATTCCTTCTGTTATAAAGTGAGCCCGAGGTGAGAGGGATATGGAGGCTGCCATATTTATTCCCTTTTAAACAATGCCAGTTGCCTGGCTGTCCTGCTGATCCTGTGTCTCTAATGCTGGGCATGCACTGCTCGTTTTTGCCGCTCAATTCTCCTGCTTGATCGTTTCACCGCTCAATTCCGCAGTCAATTCTCTTACCTTCCGCTCGGTTTTTCTAATCTTTTTCCATTCACTGCTATCCGGAATCGAGTGGCGAAACGATCAAGCGGGAGATTGGACATGTCAGAAATTATCTATCGAGCCTTCTTAAAGAAAATCTGTAATGAAAAATCCTCCCCTCGGGTGGGGGAAGCCTCTGGATCCTATTGAGGCTTCCCCCGTCGTCCTCGGTCCCACAGCAGCGGCAAAAATTCTCCCGGAGCGGCGGCCATGTAAATATTTATCTTTTGGCTCCAGCGCAGGTGCAGTATCCGCTCCTTCCCACGGAGATAGGTGGAAATAGCGATCTCCGTCGGGCCACTCTACTGCGCAGACGCAAGTCTCCGGTGCCTGCACAGTAGAGCGGACTAGACAGAGATCGGCTATTTCCCCTATCTCCGTCAGAAGAGCCGCAACAGCGCCCACCTGGAGCCTGGAATGGTAAATATTGCACAGGATGTCGGGCCACTGTTCGGAGGGCTGCAGCGAGACCCCCGTGGGACGGAGGACGGCGTGGGAAGCCTCAGGATCCTGAGGCTTCCCCCTCCCGAGGTGAGTACCCCCCAGGGGAAGTTTTTCTTGTTACAGTGCATCTTTAATGTGTATTCCCCGCATAAGGGCCCATTCACACTAGAAGCGCTTTTCTGAGCATTTTTGCGATTGATTACTGTTTTTTAAAATCGCTCTCATTCACTTTCATTAAAATTGCCTAAAAAATGCTGGGATTTTGCGATCACGTACATGAAAATCGCTGGGATTTTTCCACGATTTTAATGAAAGTGAATGAGAGCGATTTTAAAAACTGCTAAATCAATTGCAAAACGCTCAGAAAAGCGCTTCTAGTGTGGATGGGCCCGAATACTTCTAGCCACAGACCCTGAACAAGGTAACATGTGAAGTCCGCTCAACCATCCACTGAGCAGGAACCATGCAACTCAACCCCCAACAGCAGATATCCCAAAAAAGTGACATTCCGCTCGTGATCCAGCAAATAATCTTTATTGGAAAAGTAAAACATGGCACAACATATCTGCTAACAGACATTGTGCCGTGTTTTACTGTTCCAATAAAATTATTTGCTGGATCATCGAGCGGAACGTCACTTTTTGGATATTGGACCCTGAACAAGCATGCAGCAGATCAGGTACTCTGACTCAGATGACTCCGGTATTACTGGATTGGTCATATGCATGTTCCAGGGTTTTAACACTACTTACACCAGAAGATCAGCAAGGCAGCCAGGCAACTGGCATTGCTTACAATGAAATAAATATGGCGGCCTCCACATTACTCTCACCTCGGGTTCCCTTTAAGAAGGCAGATGCCATGTTGTGGCATCTATCTCTGCCGGATTCTCTCATTATGATTGAATCAGCCAGATCTTAATGCCGAAAATTGAGTAATGTATGGGCAGTTTCAGGCCTGGAACCCACCAGGAGTGCTTTGTGAAGTGAAAAGCTCTTGGTAAATGTAATGCTATGGGGTGTGTGCACACTGGAGGGGGATGTGATTTTATAAACATCCCCCATAGCCTTACACTAGCAAGAGTTTTTCAAATCAGTAGCAGGGATGGGCTCACGAGTTATCACGAGTCATCACGAGTCCCTAAGGACTCAAATTCGTAATTAAAATGAGGCTTAAAGGGGAACTGAAGTAAGAGTTATACGGAGGCTGCCATATTTATTTCCTTTTAATCAATACCAGTTGCCTGGCAGCCCTGCTGGTCTATTTCTCTGCAGTAGTATCTGAATAACACCAGAAACAAGCATGCAGCTAATCTTGTCAGATCTATCTTTAAAGTCTGAAACACCTGATCTGATGCATGCTTGCTCAGGGGCTATGGCTAATAGTATTAGAGGCAGAGGATCAGCAGGGCTGCCAGGCAACTGGTATTGCTTAAAAGGAAATAAACATGGCAGCCTCCATATACCTCTCTCTATAGTTCCACTTTAATTGCTGCAGTTGTGCGGCTGGATGATGAGGGGTTATTTACCCACAATTCTGCCGTCCTGCCTGCGCTCCAAACAGCTTGCACGCGTCCTATTGGTTACGTTGCAAGCCTTACTATGCACACTTCCTCCTTCTGGCTTGAAGGAGGAAGTGTGCGTAGTGAGGCTTGCAACCTGTCCAATAGGACGCGTGCAAGCTGTTTGGAGCACAGGCAGGACGGTGGAATTGTGGGTAACTAACCCCTTTGTCATCCAGCCGCACAGCTGCAGCAATTTAGGGCCCGTTCACACTTAAAACCGCAGAACGCCGGCGATTACCGCCGGCGTTTTGCGGGAGTGATTTTCCCGCGATTATCGCGGAAAAATCACTGGACACTGCGGCGGTTTTGGAGCGATTGCGATTAGCGTGCTATGCACGCCAATCACGATCGCAAATCGCGGAACGCTCGTCGCCGGCAAACCGCTGCATGCAGCGCGGTTGCGGTTATCGCTAACCGCAACCGCGGCAGTGAGAACACTGCCATTCGCTACATTGTGTAGCGGTTCTCGCAGAACCGCTAGCGGTTTGCCGTGAGCGGGAATCGTGCGATTCCCGCTCAAGTGTGAATGGGCCCTAAGGCTCATTTTAATTACGAGTTTTACCCGTGAGCCCATCCTGATCACTAGTGCTTAGAAAAGGCTGTTAGTGGGTTTTTAGCCCTTACAGTTCATTGAATTGCCGTCCGTCATTACAAAGGCATGGCTGCACAATCACTACTTACCCTGCAGAGATATTTGTTTATTCTGCATGTTGGAGACTTATTTGCTTGTTGTGGTTTTTTGGTTAATTTTTGTATATTTTTGAGCTCTGTGGCAATGAATTATGTATAGCTAGGAGCAGGGGTATAATTTGTGCCTTCTGTGGCTTTTTTAAAGTTTGATTGGTTTGTGATGCTCTTGTATCATGTTGATTGATAACTTGTACAATCGGATAGCATGTTGTACTGTAACAGATTGACTAGTGAAACCTGGTAAGAACAGGGCCTGTATGGTGATGGGCGGAGCTGTGACTCTGTATTATATCACCAGGTGTTCTGGGGGCTGGACAAGAAGCTGGCCCAGAGGAAGCACTTCCCCTCTGTGAACTGGCTGATCAGCTACAGTAAGTACACCCGAGCACTGGACGAGTATTACGACAAACACTTCCAGGAGTTCGTCCCTCTCCGAACCAAAGCCAAGGAAATCCTGCAGGAAGAGGAGGACCTGGCCGAGATTGTGCAGCTGGTTGGAAAGGTATGGCAGCTGGGGGGAAAGTGGGAGGAGCTGGGGGTCATGTGATTTGGGGGAAGGGTGGAAGGGCGAAGGGTGATGTTGGTGTCAGCTGTATGGAAGGGCGGAGCTGGAGGGTCAGGTAATATTGGTGTCAGCCATGTGGAAGGGTAGAGATGGTGGTCAGGTGATTGTGTCAGCCATGTGGAAGGGCGGAGATGGTGGTCAGGTGATGGTGTCAGCCATGTGGAAGGGCGGAGATGGTGGTCAGGTGATGGTGTCAGCCATGTGGAAGGGCGGAGATAGTGGGTCAGGTAATGGTGTCAGCCATGTGGAAGGGCGGAGATGGTGGTCAGGTGATGGTGTCAGCCATGTGGAAGGGCAGAGCACTGGTTCAGGTGATGGTGTCAGCCATGTGGAAGGGTAGAGATGGTGGTCAGGTGATGGTGTCAGCCATGTGGAAGGGTAGAGATGGTGGTCAGGTGATGGTGTCAGCCATGTGGAAGGGTAGAGATGGTGGTCAGGTGATAGTGTCAGCCATGTGGAAGGGCAGAGCTCTGGGTCAGGTGATGGTGTCAGCCATGTGGAAGGGTGGAGATGGTGGTCAGGTGATGGTGTCAGCCATGTGGAAGGGCAGAGCACTGGTTCAGGTGATGGTGTCAGCCATGTGGAAGGGCGGAGATGGTGGTCAGGTGATGGTGTCAGCCATGTGGAAGGGTAGAGATGGTGGTCAGGTGATGGTGTCAGCCATGTGGAAGGGCAGAGCACTGGTTCAGGTGATGGTGTCAGCCATGTGGAAGGGTTGAGATGGTGGTCAGGTGATGATGTCAGCCATGTGGAAGGGCGGAGATGGTGGTCAGGTGATTTTAGTCTCAGCCATGTAGATTTTGTTCATTTTGGAATGGG
The DNA here is from genome assembly GCF_040937935.1 of Hyperolius riggenbachi. NCBI lineage: Eukaryota > Metazoa > Chordata > Amphibia > Anura > Hyperoliidae > Hyperolius > Hyperolius riggenbachi. The sequence goes on from NC_090647.1 coordinate 559,178,405, forward strand.
GGGAATTTTTATATGAAAAGTAGTTTTTCTATAAGTGATGAGTGAAGCAGCAAAGAGCAAGAAAGATGCCAAGGGAACAAAGGGAGAGAGGAAGGAAGACTTAGAGAATGAGGGCGTCAAGAAGTCGAGAGGGACAGATTGGTAGTAAGGAGTAAAACGAGGCAACAGAGGTGGCGAAGAGCGATGGACGGAATACCCTGAGGAGCATGGGAGAGGGGGTGTCAAAAAGGCGGAGCTTCCTAATTTTTATAAAAGTTAAAAAAAAGTTTGCTTTTTTAACCTCCGTAATTCTCATGAGCTGTTTCTCCTCGCAGGCCTCACTGGCAGAGACGGATAAGATCACCCTGGAAGTGGCCAAACTTCTTAAAGACGATTTCCTGCAGCAGAATGGATACACTCCATACGACAGGTCAGAGCACCCCCTTATCCCATCGCGGTCTGCTCAGATAATCCTGCCCCCCATCCATGATTTCCCACCCTGGGTCAGGCTCTGATCTGCTCCTTACATTGATGGTGGTCATTAGATGCGACCACGTCCTCCACAAACGCTGAGCACACCCATAGTGGGACACAGCTTAATACACAAAATTCTCGAGGGAACCTACCTGAGATCCATCACTTGACCTTGGGTGATAAAGGTGTTCAGAGGCCCGGCCTTTAACCTCCATGGCGGTCTATTAAAAACCACCAGGGGGCAGCGCAGCCCTTTTTTATGTATTTTTTTTTTTTTTTTTAAATCATGTAGCAAGCCTTGGGCTCGCTACATGATAGCCGTTTCCCTCTACCATCTTTGATTGCGCAGCTTGCAAAGTGCTAAAAAAAATTGTGCAAATCGGTCCAGCAGGGCCTGAGAGAACCTCCTGCGCGGCTTACCCCGAATTACGTTCGGGGTTACCGCCAGGAAGGTTAACTCTTTAGCAGCAAATTAAAGTAAAACTTTATTTGGCTGCAGGGACACATTTTTCCTGCCTCTAGGGAACTGTGCTTTCCCCATCCTGGCAGGATAGAGTGGGCGGCAGGGAGCTTTTATAGTTACCTGTCTGGATGGCTGGATCAGCTTCTCCCTTCTCCACCGTGGCGGCCATGTAATCCCGGCATGTCTTCTTGGTTCCGATCACATGATATCACGTGATCAGTATCCAGGAGACCGTGTCAGCATTATAACGCCACCCAGTGGTGGAAGATGGGTGATGGAAGAGTCTCTTCCATTACCAGGCGGGGCTGTAACGCTGACACTGTCTCCTGGATACCGATCACACGTCATATCATGTGATCGGGACCCAGAAGACCTGCCAGAAGTTCAGCGCCCCCGGTGGAGGAAGAGAAGGAGCCGTCTGGAACAGGTATCTATAACCGCTCCCCTCACCAGGCAGCCAAACGAGATTTGCTGGCAGAGGCTTACAGTGCACAGCAGCTTTCAAACAAAACCTTTCATTTGAAACTGTTAATCAGTTAATAATTGTGCCCCACTGACCATGAAACGTGCGCCAGGCAAGTGAAAGTGATACACCGTGTAGTATGAATTGTTACATATACTGTCACACATTAGTATGGTAAGTGCTCATACCAAGCAGCACCTGGTTTATAAGTGGCTGCTGAACATTCTAAGTTAAAGGCACAGTATGTTCGAATTCCATCCACAGAATATGCAGGGCTGAAACCAGCCACACTATTTCTTCCCTTCAGCAAGAGATGTTGGTTCACATAGAAATGGTTACGTGTTAATTAATGTCACACATAGGCCGCCTCATGCCCCCAGGAAAGGGGATCGGTACTGGCAGCGCCCCAAACACACTCGCTGCCTGGAAGAGCAACCCACAACTGCACCGAGGAAGGGGTCGCGGGGGATAGATGGCTCCACCAAGTGTTGCCACCACCCGGGGAAGCCTGCCACAGCTGCTGTCCAAAGGAAGGAACATGTACACTGTCACAAATAGGTAGTATGGTGAGAGCTTATTGCAGCACCTGCCTTATAAATGGCTGCAGAAAAAGCACATTTCGCACAGCATGTGCATCTGCAGTGACAGAAATAGCAAGTGCCGAAACCAGCTACTCTACTTCTTCCTCTCACCCAGGCCCCCTTCTGACGGGAGGCTGAACTGTGCACTTGCTGAGCAGTTCAGCCTCCTGTCTGCCGCCTGTCAGTGCTAATCGGTGCAGTTTAAAAGCAGTTGAATTGCACACGTGTGTCAAATGCTAAGGGCCTGAGCCCAGTGATGCAGTTGTGTCCGCTTTTCAGTTACACATCAATGTTAAGCCCCATCTACACGGAGGGACATTGTAGCGATCCAGCGGCTCGATTAGCCGCCGGATCGCCTCTTCCGCGTGCCCGCCGCGTCCCCGCCGCATTCGATTCCCCGCTCGTGCCCGCTCGTCCCCGCCGGCGCCGCTTATCTCCCGCACAATTCCCTGCCATTGTCCCCTCGCGGGGATCGAGCAGGGAATCGGCGGTACGGAGATCCGTCCTGTCGGATCTTATCAATCGAGCCGCATCAGCGGCTCGATTGATAAGCAGCATCGCGCCCGCATCTACTCGTGTAGATGCGGCTTTAGACATTCTGAAAAGTGGACAGAAGCGTATACAACTGCATCAGTGGGTTCAGGCCCTTAAAGGGATACTGTAGGGGGGTCGGGGGAAAATGAGTTGAACTTACCTGGGGCTTCTAATGGTCCCCGCAGACATCCTGTGCCCGTGCAGCCACTCACCGATGCTCCGGCCCGCCTCCGGTTCACTTCTGTAATTTCTGACTTTAAAGTCAGAAAACCACTGCACCTGCGTTGCCGTGTCCTCGCTTCCCCTGATGTCACCAGGAGCATACTGCGCAGGCACAGACCATACTGGGCTTGTGCTATACACTCCTGGTGACATCAGCGGGAACGAGGACACGGCAACGCAGGTGCAGTGGTTTTCTGACTTTAAAGTCAGAAATTACAGAAGTGAACCCGGAGGCGGGGCCGGAGCATCAGGGAGTGGCTGTGCGGGCACAGGATGTCTGCGGGGGACCATTACAAGCCACGGGTAAGTTCAACTCATTTTCCCCTGACCCCCCTACAGTATTCCTTTAAAGAAAACCTGAACTGAAAATTTAAAGTCAAAATAAGCATACACAAGTAATACTTACCTTCCATGTAGTCTACACCTCAGTGTCTTTCTCCTGTCCCGCGTCCTGTTTGTTCACTGTGATCAAGGGAATTTTCCGTCCTCCATTTTGAAAATGGCCATTACCCATAACAGCTTTCTGGTCAGCACGCTGTTACACTGTAACATCGTCCACTTGAGCCATAGGGAAACATGGACATTACCTGGTACATCAGTTTTTTCCTCTCAGCTATAACTGACAGCAACTGATATTTTACTGACAGCAACTGATATATTTCAGATCTGACAAAATATTGTCAGAACTGGAAGGGATTATTGTCAGAAGAAAATGGTGAGCTTCTGAGAGGAACTGATGGCAAGGTAACGATGTAATGTTCATTTGAAGTTACCTCGTGTGTTTATTTTAAATATTTTTACTCAGTACAGGTTCTCTTTAAAGGCGGTGGAGGAATGCAACGGCCGCGCACAGATCTGATTCTAACAGAAACGTGTGTTTCACGCGCCGCTACAGAGTGCTGGCCAGAGCCCGGCTGCTGTAGGAGAGGAGCTGATGGGCAGTGAATTCACCGCCTGTCAGTTGCCATGTGAGAGGGGCCTAAAAGACATTAGATCACATAAATATGGTTGCATGTTGACATTATTATTATTATTTATTTATAAAAGGTGAATGTTTTTAACCACTTCCCAACTGAGGGGTTTTACCCCCTGACCACCAGAGCAATTTTCACCTTTCAGCGCTCCTTCCATTCATTCGTCTATATTTTATCATTACTTATCGCAATGAAATGAACTATATATCGTTTTTTTGCCACCAATTAGGCTTTCTTTAGGTGGGACATTATGCCAAGAATTATATTATTCTAAATGTGTTTTAATGGGAAAATGGGAATAAATGTGGGAAAAATTTATTATTTTTCAGTTTTCGGCCTTTATAGTTTTTAAATAATGCATGCTACTGTAATTAAAACCCATTAAATGTATATGCCTATTTATCTCGGTTATAAAACCATTTAAATTATGTCCCTATCACAATGTTTGCCGCCAATATTTTAATTGGAAATAAAGGTGCATTTTTTTCAGTTTTGCGTCCATCCCTAATTACAAGCCCATAGTTTATAAAGTAACAGTGTTATACCCTCTTGACATAAATATTTAAAAAGTTCAGTCCCTAAGGTAACTATTTATGTATTTTTTTTAAATTGTAAATTTTTTATTTTTTTTAATTACAAAAAAAAATAAAATTCGGGAGTGTGGGAGGTAAGGAGTTAATTTTTTGTGTAAAACTAGTTTATTTGTGTGTAAAAAAATGGTTAGGGTGTAGTTTTACTATTTGGCCACAAGATGGCAACAGTAACTTTTTGTTTCATGCGACCTGCAAGCGTCCTTCCGGACGCTTGCAGGAAGTAGAAAGAGGCTGGGACTTTGTTATTGCTCACAATGATCGCGCTGCTCTGCCGAGCGGCAGCGGATCATTGCGGGGCTTAGATCAACGAACGGGAATGGATTTTCCCGTTCGTTGATCTCTGGGCGAGCGGGCGGGCGGCGTGTTTACAAGCGGGAGCGCGGACAGCGGCGGGAGTGCGCAAAGTACGGATTTCTCCGTCCCTGGGGGTTAAAGGATGGAAAAAGGGACGGAGAAATCCGTACGGGCGGGAGGAAAGTGGTTAAACAGGTTTTTACTTAAAGGGACACTAAAGTCAAAAAAACAAAAAAAAAAAAAACGTTTTACTCACCTGGGGCTTCCAATAGCCCCCTGCAGCTGTCCAGTGCCCTCGCCGTCTCCCTCCGATCCTCCTGGCCCCGCCGGCAGCCACTTCCTGTTTTGGTGACAGGAGCTGACAGGCTGGGGATGCGAGTGATTCTTCGCGTTCCTGGCCACAATAGCGCCATCTATGCTACTATAGCATATATCATATACCATATAGCAGCATAGAGGGTGCTAATGTGTCTGGGAACGCGAAGAATCACTCGCGTCCCCAGCCTGTCAGCTCCTGTCACCGAAACAGGAAGTGGCTGCCGGCGGGGCCAGGAGGATCGGGGGGAGACGGCGAGGGCACCGGAGAGCTGCAGGGGACTATTAGAAGCCCTAGGTGAGTAAAACTCATTTTTTTTTTGTTTGACTTAAGTGTCCCTTTAAAGAGGAACTGTAACGACAAAACGGCCCCTGGGGGGTACTTACCTCGGGTGGGGGAAGCCTCAGGATCCTAATGAGGCTTCCCACGCCGTCCTGCGTCCCTCGGGGGTCTCGCTGTAGCCCTCCGTGCAGCGGTGACGCAATATTTACCTTCCTGGCTCCTGCGCAGGCGCTCTGATGCCTCTCGGCGCCGAAGTAGCCGGAAATACCCGATCGCCGTCGGGTCTGCTCTACTGCGCAGGCGCAAGTTTCCGGCGCCTGCGCAGTAGAGCGGACCCGACCGAGATCGGGTATTTCCGTCTATTTCCGTGCCGAAAGTCGCCACAGCGCCCCCGCTGGAGCCAGCAAAGGTAAATATTGAACTGACAGTCGGCTCTGTCGCCGGCTGTTCGGAGGGCTGCGGCGAGACCCCCGTGGGACAGAGGACGGCGTGGGAAGCCTCATTAGGATCCGGAGGCTTCCCCCACCCGAGGTGAGTACCCCCCAGGGGAGGTTTTTGTTGTTACAGAGTCTCTTTAAGGCAATAAAAACAGATATGTAATTTTATGTAATGTGGATGTTGTACTGTGCTATTTGTATGTACAGAATTATTACTGTGCCCCTTGTTACGCATTAAACCCCTAGCGAGAGTGTTTGTTTAACACGTGCTGTCATTAGAGGGTTGTATTACAAAGGAAGGACGGGTGACCAGGTGTCTTTAGGGCCCAGCCACACTAGAAGCGCTTTTCTGAGCGTTTTGCGAGGAACGTTTTTAAAAAATCGCTCCCATTTACTTTCATTAAAATCGCAGAAAAATCGCCACGAGTTTCGCGTATGCGATTGCAACGATTCCCCCCCCCCCCCCCACACACACAATTTTTACAGTTGTTTTTTTTTTTTTAATGAAAGTGAATGGGAGCGATTTTAAAAAATGCTGATCAATCGCAAAATGCTGAGAAAAGCGCTTCTAGTGTGAATGGGCCCTCAATGTTGTTTAGATTGTTTTTAACCCTTTTGCAGATTGGTCACCTTGAGTCATTTGCATTGCTACAACTGTTGTGTATGTCAGTTCATCAGAGCGGGACTCCCAGAATCCTCTGGGTCTATCACTTGACATCTGAGCTCATCTCTCTACCGTGTCTCCTCCTGCAGGTTCTGTCCTTTCTACAAGACGGTGGGCATTCTGCAAAACATGATCGCCTTCTACGACATGGCACGCCGAGCCGTGGACTCCACCGCACAGAGCGACAACAAGATCACATGGTCCATCATCAAAGAGCACATGGGGGAGATCCTGTACAGACTGTCCTCCATGAAGTTCAAGGTCAGCAGCTGGGGTGTACTGGAGACGTGGGGGGTCATCATCATATGGCCATCGGGTTTCCCTGATTACAGGCGTTCACTAGTCTTACCGGAACCGAGGAACGCAGACCGCTACATACGGGGTTCCATACAGGGCAGCAGATGATTGGCATGGAAATTGGCAGAATTATCGCTTCACTTATTCATGGGTTTTAATTTTAACTTTTCTTTTGGAGTAAATTTCCTTGTATGGACTTTGGCTGAACTTTACATTTGAGGATTCGGGGATAAGGCGTAGTAAACTTAGTTTGGTTTGCTATATTGGAAAGTTTAGCCTTGTACACGTATATGACGGCAGAAGCGAGAGGGATATGGAGGCTACCATATTTATTTGCCTTTAAACTATACCAGTTGCCTGGCAGTGCTGCTGATCATTCTGGCTGCAGTAGTGTCTGAAACAAGCACGCAGCTAAATCAGTCAGAGCAGCTGACCTGCATGCTTGTTCAGGGTCTGTGGCTAAAAGTTTTGTTAGGCAAACGATAAAATTTTCTGACAGATTTACTTTCAGATCGATTATTTCCAACAGGTCCAATCTGATTTCCGGTCGATTTTCCATAGAAGTGAACGGAAATCAGAATTCAGATTAAACCTGTTGGAAATAATCGATCTGACAATAAATCAGTCGTGTACGTGGCATTAGAGGCAGAGGATCGGCAGGACAGCCAGGCAATGTGCATTGTTTAACCACCCTGGCGTTCTATTTAATGCGGCCGCGGATGGCTTTTTTTTTTTTTTTTTTTTAAAGGCTATTTTTTTAGTGTAGCTAGCACTAGGCTAGCTACACTCTCCCCCCCAAGTCCCCCAGCACTGTTTTCCCCCCTCCACTCGCCGCCGGCGATATTTACCTGGCCGCGATGGCAGAGACTTCCGCCATAGCTTCGGGCGTTGCTATGGCGACGATCGGACATGACGTCTGACGTCATGCACCCCTGGAGGCTGTGGAGAGGCTGCCCCGGCGCGGGCTCCCGGGGGGGCGGTGTAACCAAAAATTGCGGCGATCGGGGGGATCAAAGCGGGCCGGGGGTGATGTAGCTAGCCAAGTGCTAGCTACACTCCCTCCAAAAATTTGGCCCAGAAAGACCCTCCAGGGGCTGAGAAATAAATGGCTGAGCTCGTCATTACCGCCAAGGTGGTTAAAAAGAAATAAATGTCAGCCTTCATGTCCCTCTCACTTCAGATGTGCATTAGGCCGCTTACACGCTGCGTCACACCGCGTTACTCTTCCCCGCCACTAGGGCCATGCAAGTCTATGGGGACGTCACGTGACCCATCGGAATTATCCAATACAGCGCACTGCTGACGCATAGGCTGCTGCGCATTACCGCATGACCTGTGCCCACCGCGCTGATTATGCAGTAATGCAAGTCAGTTGGTGACACTGTGCCCATGTGTTGACTGACGGGAATCCCAGTGACTTATTTCGTGCCAAGCACTCACTTTGCAATGTATTTTTCTGTAATGTTCCTGTTTAAAGCTTGTTTTACCGTTTTGTTGACCCTTTAGGACCCAGTGAAGGACGGAGAACCCAAGATAAGAGCGGATTACAACCAGCTGCTAGAAGACATGCAGAATGCGTTCCGCAGTCTGGAAGACTAGGAGCCACATCCGAAGCCAGCACCTCCTGACCACATCTCATCTCAGACCTCCATGTACCGCATCGGGGCCACAGCTCCGTCCCCACCCCCTCAACATTGTGCGCCCCCATCGTGGGGCTCTGACCCCGTCCTCACAAGGTTGTGCGTCCCTGCCATGGGCCTCCGACCCCACTCCCTCAGCGCCCCCGCCACGGGGCTCCGACCCCACCCACTCAACGTTGTGCGCCCCCGCCGCGGGGCTCCGACCCCACCCTTTCAACGTTGTGCCACCCCAGCCGCGGGGCTCCGACCCCACCCCCTCAGCACCCCGGCCACGAGGCTCTGACCCCATCCCCTCAACGTCGTGTAGTCCCCACAGACAACGATAATGTCCATTCCAGTGTGTGGCGCCTGTGTGTAGCTGTGGTCCGCTTGGTGTGGTGAATGTCCATAGAAGATAGAGGGTGGGATCGGGGGAGAGATGCTGGAACTCAGTCTTAATCCCGCCTACCATTTTCGCCACTTACAGCAGGTTCTACCAATACAGCCAGCCTGATGTTCCCTTCCCGAGATCAGTGTGATCGGAGTTCTTTTGGTTTATATCCAGGTGAGCCAGTCATGTCACAGAACCTCAAGCAATACCACCAGAGGGCGCCTGAAGGACGTGAGACTGATTCTGCGCACTGGAGGGCCCTAGGTGTGCTTTCTACAAATGAGCCTTGATTTTACCTGTAGGGAAAAAAGTGCCCCAAATGGGTTCACACCTCAAGAGAGGAGAGGTATTTCCTGTCCTCTACTGGGGCCGTTCCAGCTCTGTGACCCCCGTAAGGCCATTGGCAAGGGTTTGTCGCCGGCTCGCGCATTGGCTCTAGTATGGACCTCAGGTTTCGGCAGAAAAGGCCGGGCCTGATCGGGTCCATGCTACTGCGCATGCGTGAGCAATATGTGCACCGACCTGATCGAGCTCAGCTTTTTCTCCGATCTTCGGGGCTCTCAGTGCTTGAACAGCATGATGGATGACATAAGAGGAAAAAGCCGGACACAGCTACATAAAAGCCCTTTATTGTGGCTGGGTAGACAGCAGTGGGGGGGGGGGAGACCTGACAGTTGTTTTGCAAGGGTCAACCTTGCTTCGTCAGAGGCAAAAGCACGCACATCTGTACATGCTTTTGCCTATGACAAAGCAAGATAAACAGTTTGCGAAACAGCTGTCAGGCCTCTCTCCCCCCCCCCCCCCCCCCCTTTGCGAACCTGTGATTAAAAGCGCTGCTACTTGGCTCCATCAGACTGCAGCTGGCACACTGGGGGCTGAAAAACGCTCTAACAGGAACTTGGTGACTGGAGGGGTCAAAGCGTGGTAACAGTTAGTGGAGGTGTTGTGAAAATAAGACAGTGGTTCCTGTTCTGTGCAGCGAATTACTCCAGCAGCAAAGGGGGAGTGTCTGTACAGTCTCCTGGCAACAGTACCCAAAAAACAGTAAGCAAAGTTGCCATGGCTGCGTGGAAGAGTATTCTCAGCTGACTTTGTCAGTGTTGGTCATTCTTCACTGGCTGCACATAAAAAAGTAGGATCATTTTTAGTAACATTAAATATGTAGTGTGCAGCATCGATCTTCTGTTTATGGTCCTTTTGTAACAAAAGTGGAATTTCAATCAACTTGTTTGATAAAAAAAAAATATCAATTGTTGATAGAAAGTGAATGGACTTTCAATCAGGGCTGTGGAGTCATCCGACTCAGTTTATTAAACTACCGACTCAAACTCCGACTCCAGCTACCCTAAATGGCTCCTGGACTCGGACTGCTTAAGGTGGCCACACACCATACAAATTTTAAAATATCTGTTCAATTTAAGAATTACAATCAATTTTTCTGACTGATTGTAACATTTCAAAAATATGACCAATGTACCACACAGCTATGTTACATTTTTCCCCAATTATGATAAAAATGATTGGAATCTGACAAAATTGCTAGGGTGTGTATATTAATAAATTCCCAATCTAACACACACCATACAATCTTTAGAAATATTGAAGAAAAATATCTGGCATTCCGGAAGAAAAGAAAACGGGAAATCCGATCGGATTTTTTCAGTCGAAAGAAAAAAAAGCTTTCAAATTTTCCGGGAGATCCGATCGTTTTTGCTGTAAAATCGAATCATTTTATTGTATAGTGTGTGGCCACCTTTAGTCTAAAGGCCCATACACACGTTTGGACGTCCCGTCGTTCAGTCGTCCGGACGTCAAATTGGGGCGTGTGTACAGTCGGTCGTTCAGCTGATAAGACTGATCTTGAGCGATCCGCCAGGCGGATCGACTGTCCAAACGACCCGTCGTTTAAAAAAATCTGACGTGTGTATGGGCCTTAATACTTACCAGGGCTATGGATTTGGTACAAAAATCATCCGACTCCTCAGTTTATGAAACCACCGACTCCAGGTACCCAAAATTTCCCCTGACTCCACAGCCCTGCTTTGAGAAACAAGCATGCAGCTAATCTAGTCAAACCTGACAATAATGTCAGAAACCGCTGATCTGCTGCATGCTTGTTCAGGGGCTATGTCTAAAAGTATTAGAGGCAGAGGATCACCAGGGCAGTCAGGCAACTGGTATTGCTTAAAAGGAAATAATTATGGCAGCCTCCATATCCCTCTCACTACAGTTCTCCTTTAAATAAACTGGCAGTGATAGTATGCTGAGGTAATGCTATGCGTTGAATGGTCTCACTTTTGTGACATGACTGGTTCATATATTTGGTTCATAACGCAATGTCGTTATCCTTTTATATTGTGTTACTCTTCAATGCTTACATTCCACCCCTGTGTGTGTCCAGTCTCTGCTGAACTACAGGTCCAAGCATGCAAAGCCTAAAAGGGTCTGCTGGGACTTATGTCACCACGTCATCCTGTATCTCTGTGTGATGTAGATTATCTGAGCCATTATATGTCCTCCATGTTGTCTTGTTTACTCTGTCTGTAGTTCCTCTGCATGGTGATTTCCTGTGCGGGTGAAAGATGTGTGTGGTCATTTCCTGTGCAGGTAAAACCTCTGTGTGGTGATTTCCTGTGCGGGTGAAAGCTGTGTGTGGTAATTTCCTGTGCAGGTAAAACCTCTGTGGTGATTCCCTGTGCAGGTAAAACCTCTGTGTGGTCATTTCCTGTGCAGGTAAAACCTCTATGTGGTGATTCCCTGTGCAGGTAAAACCTCTGTGGTGATTTCCTGTGCGGGTACCTGCAGCCCACTTACCACATCCTGTCTCTGCGGAGATACCTGTTGGCTCTTTTTCTGCTGTCTTGTGTCCTTGTCGAGGGAAGTTCTACCTGTTTTTGATGACCCTATCTTTGGAATAGAAAGTAATGGGGAATTGTCTAGATTCAGATCTCGGGCAGCAATGACAACCGATACAGAAAGAGATGAGAATCATTTCAGTGTGAGCACAGACAGTAATAAAAACTATGCAGTTCTAGCATTCCTTATGGTACTAACGAGTGTTTATATTGTTGTCTGTGTCCACACTGGAGAGGTCTGGCGTCACTTCCTGTTAGTGTGGAACCGAACCTGTCTACTTTATTATGAAATGCTAGATGGCAATAAGAACTTGACAGAGATCCCAAGTAAACCTAAAGACGTTTAACCACTTAAGTACCAGAAGTCTCCTGCCACTTAAGGACCAGCGACTTTCTGGTACAAAAACGGGACTCACCGACATCACACTGCAGGGACTTGTCGCTCTCGTCATTCATGACGCTCTCCCATTGCTGAAGCCCACTCACTCTGCCGTCGCTATGACAGCAGAGCTCCGTCAGCCGGTCCGGAGTCTATTTCATTGGCTCTTGACCCTGTGATCACTGTGATTGGCTCACAGGGTCAGGAGCCAATGAAACCAGCTCCTGACCGGCTGACGGAGCTCTGCTGTCATAGCGACGGCAGAGTGAGTGGGCTGCATCGACGGGAGAGCGGTGGAGGCGTGTGATGCGATAATTTAATTCTACACGACAGGCCCCAAACAGGGTGTAGATTTCAGCTACCAACACCCAGAAGCGGTTGAACAAAAATTTAGATACTTACCTCAGTTGGGGGCGGGGCTCTGGATAGCCCAGAGGCACAGCTTTTCTCCGTGTGAGTGCAAGTGTGACCCATGCTGGTGCTTGCGCAGCGCAGATGTGCTCATACATGGGCAGGAGTGTGGCCAACAAGATAAAGAGGGTCCCGGCTGGCAACGGAGGGGTCTCAAAGGAATCGGTGAAGCCCTTGGAGTATCCAGACACCTCCCCCTACTGAGCTAAGGTTTATTTTCAGTGATTTCCTTGCTCAGTCAGGAAAAAAGTGGTTTATTGTGCATTTTACTATGAAAAAAATGTACAATTTATTTGAAATTTCAAAATTTTTTGCTATAGTGCTCCTTTAAGGGATGTCGTGGTCAATTCAAATTGCTGCCACCTACCCTAAATTTAGAATAACAAGCAGTGTTGAACTTTAAACCACGGCAGCTAATTGCATTTCAGAAGCTTGCTGTCCTCTTAACTGATCCATGATTGGCTGATATGGCGATATGGGTGTGGCTTGTGTCCAGGATCTCCACCCCGCATGCACTCCTCTTGTCTGGCTGTAGTGGAGTAAGTGCTGATGAGGTCTCCGGGTGAACCCATATTGTCCTCTAGCTGATCCGTGATTGGCTGATATGGTAGAGTGGGTGTGGCTTGTGTCCAGAATCTCTCCCCCCTTCTGCACCCTCTTGTCTGGCTGTAGTGGAGTAAGTGCTGATGAGGTCTCCGGGTGAACCCAAATTGTCATCTAGCTGATCCATGATTGGCTGATATGGCGGAGTGGGTGTGGCTTGTGTCCAGGATCTCTCTCCCCCCTCGTCTGCGCCCTCTTGTCTGGCTGTAGTGGAGTAATTGCTGATGAGGCCTTTGGATGAGCCCATTTTCCCACCATGGAACCATTTTGTTGTTGTTTATTGTGTCGTAGAATCCTCATGACTCAAGTGGAATGTCCTAATAAAAATAAACCTACCCCTCCTGGAGTGTATCGACCTTTGATGCAGGTGTGTAAAGATAAACATGTATTTATTGTACTGTCGCCGGACCTCCAGTGGGGGGCGCCGGACAATGCAGCTTCTGGTTTATTTCTCTGTTTTGGTGTTTTTGTTTTTTTTTATTTGTAAGTGTTACGCTCTTCTTGTTCACTGTATCATTCTTACTTTTTGTTTTCCTTTGAGCTGTAAAAGTTATGGAAGAAGAGATTTAAAGAGGAAAAAAAGTACTTTGATTTTATGACTTGAAAAAAAATGTGTAAAGTTGTTAAAATTCTTGAAAATAAAATATAAGTTTAAATGTAATACATGTGACCTTTTTGTACGGTTATCTGCTAATTGGCTTAACAGAGCATGTGCCTACGTGTAACAGACTAGCATCAGCGAAAGTTTGTAGAAACATTACCAATCTACCTCACCTAGATCATCTCCGGGCTCTGCTACTTCTGCTGCCCCTCTCTGCCAATCACTGACTCCTCCCTCGTCTCATATCTGCTGCCAATTACTGACTCCTCCCACTTCTCACATCTGCTCTCTGCCAATCACGGACTCCTCCCTCGTCTCATATCTGCTGCCAATTACTGACTCCTCCCACTTCTCACATCTGCTCTCTGCCAATCACTGACTCCTCCCTCGTCTCACATCTGCTGCCAATCACTGACTCCTCCCTCGTCTCACATCTGCTCTCTGCCAATCACTGACTCCTCCCACGTCTCACATCTGAAGCCCCTCTCTGCCAATCACTGACTCCTCCCTCATCTCACATATGCTGCCAATCACTGACTCCTTCCACGTCTTATCTGCTCTCTGCCAATCACTGACTCCTCCCACGTCTCACATCTGCTGCCAGTCACTGACTCCTCTAACTTCTACTGCCCCTCTTTGCCAATACAATCACTGACTCCTCCAACTTCTCACATCTGCTGCTCTCTGGCAATCACTTACTCCTCCCACGTTTTACAGGTGCTGCCCCACTCTGCCAATAACTGACTCCTCCCACTTCTCACATCTGCTGCCTCTCTCTGCCATTTATGGACTTTTCTCACATCTGCTTCCCTTTTCTGTCAAATGTGACGCCTCCCACTTCACATTTTCTTCTCTTCCACTGCACTTTTCACTTGTGCTGGCCTTCTGCCAATACAATCACTGACTCCTCCCACTTCTCACATCCACATTGCCTCATAGGAGGGAACGTGGTCTGGTCAGATGTTTAGAGGAATCAACTGATTTTGTCTCTGATGATGCACTGGTAGAACAGTTGTCTTTTGTACTCCTGTCAATGAGCGGTGAGATGTTTGCAACCTTTTTACGCTGGAGGAACCCCTTCAAGTCATTTTGGATCTCAAGGAACCCCAACTTTAACAGAGAAAGAAGGAATTTATTATCATTGTAATAGTCCACATTCCATGTTTCTACAGGATACCCATTCTGCTACCTCAATTATTGCACTTGCCTATAATAGTTGCCCAGTGTTTGGGTCTTTTCTCTTATTCATCGCCAGTGTACTCAGGTCTCTGAGTCCTTACGGAGACAAGCGGCCCTTACTGCACATGTGAGGAGGGCTGAAGATGAGCAGAAACGTTGAACGACGGGGGGGGGCAGTGGTGGAACATCAAGAAGGAAAGAGGATTGGGAAGGCTCTATGGCAGGGAAGGGCTTCATGGAAGGTCCCGACCACACTACATTTTCCATTCTGCATATATAATTGTGCTCCAGTACAGAGGTAGATCATTTTGACTTGCTAATTTTAAAAGTAGCTCACAAGGCAAAAAAAAGTGTGGGCATCTCAGCTCTATAGTATCCAGGACCTTCCCTCTCACTAGGTAAGTATTATCTAACCTAAAGTGACTTTCCTTCAGGTTTGCTTTAAGGAGAACCCGAGGTGGGTTTCATAAATCTTATTCAGACACAGAGGCATGTTCTGTATACAATGCTTAGCCTCTGCGTCCTTACAGTGTGCCTCCCCCACCCCCCGGGCTCTGCTGTCCCCCATTACAAAACCCACCAGGCTAGCGACAAGCCTGTTATTTACCTCTGCCTGTCTTTCACCCGCTGCTTCCCTGCCTGTGTCCTTTCCCTCCCCGCCTCCGTGAGCTTCCTCCAATCGGCTTACAGAGGCGGGGAGGGAAAGGGACACAATCTATGTGTCGCTAGCCTGGCGCTTTTTTTAATGGGGGATGGGGGGAGTTGCTGGAGGAATGCTGGAAAGACACAGGCTGGTCATTGTATACAGAATGTACCTCTGTGTCCTAATAGGATTTATCAAACCCACCTCGGGTTCTCTTTGAAGCAGACTTGAAGTGAGAAGCATATGGAGGTTGCCATATTTATTTCCTTTTAAACAATACCAATTGCCTGGCAACCCTGCTGATCTCTTTGGCTGCAGTAGTGCCTGAATCACACACCTGAAACAAGCATGCAGCTAATCCAGTCATGCTTCAGTCAGAGCTCCTGATCTGCATGCTTTTTCAGGGGCTTGGGCTAAAGGTATTAGAGGCCGAGGATCAGCAGGCCAGCCAAGCAATCTGCATTGTATAAAAGGATGTCGGGGAAATCTTTTGGTTCGGAGTTTGGCCTTAATTTGTAGCCGTTCAGTAGGAGTTTCTCCATTCTTGACATGCTGACCTCGAGGCTCCTTCCTCTGCATTCTGTGTATGGGATCACTTTTTCCCTGGAAATAATCTGACTTTTACGAGGGAATACAATCCGGTGTGAGTATTCTTTACGGCCGTGTGAATCTCGGCCTGGAACCGTCTCGCAGCGCCGGGAGATGTTTGGCAGTGAAGGCCGCTCAGTATTCTGGCATCCCTAAGCTGAGATATCTGATCAGCGCTCTGTAGTGACGATGCCTGACCCCCAGAGTTACACCCACACAATCCCCACAATGCACTTCCTGCGCCCCGACCTGGAGACCAGACTGGATGAGGGCACATTTGGAAAGAAACCGTCGCTAATTGCCTTTACTGAGCCAAGTCACCAGGGATGCTCATCCGGATATCCGAACTACCCGGATTATCCGAACTTTTTCCGCTATCCGACCTCGGATTCAGATTCCGGAGAGCGGGAGAATTCGGATATCCAAATCCGGGTAGAATTACCCAGATGTCGTCACTGAGCCAATCAGAGGGCTCCATGACCTCATTGAGCCAATCAGAGGGCTCCCAGCCAAAGTCCTACCAACCAATCGCAGAGGGGAACCCTGGCCAGCCCCTCCTGTATATAAGGCAGGAGCCATGATAAGAAAATCGTCCTTGCTGTGCCTGCTCACTGAGAGACATCTCCAGTGCTGTTGGCTAAGCAAGTGCTGTATACTGTGATAAAACCTAGCGTACTTGCACATAAACACCTGTACTATACCACTATTTTATTGTTTTTTAGTTAGCTAGCTTGTGTAATTTTGTGGTTTCAGTCAGTGACAGACTCTGTGCTGCAGCAGCTGCTAGTTAGGTCCTGTATGTGTGCAGGCCAGGCCTGCTGCTGCTGCTGGCCTGCTATTAGCCTTAGCTACAGTATAGGTTAGGGAATGAGATTACTGTGTTATTGTGTAGTTAGTACTGTAGTGCTAGTTAGTTGTTAGAGTAGCACTGTGTTAGCTCACTACAGATTACTGCAGTGCTGCTGTGCTGAGTGTCAGTGTGACAGATAGACCAGTTAGTGCGCACTGTCTTCTACTCTGCTGTCTGTCACTCCGTGCTGATTGTCGTTAAATTCCAACCCCGATTTTAATAAAGTACAAGTACCCCACATCATCTGGTGACATCATCACATATAAGTTGTACTATTTCTGCTGGCACTGGCAGCCGGGGGAGGGACAGCAAGGCCAAGAGGGGAGGGAGCAACATTGCTGCCACCGTCAGCAGTTCTGCCGCATCGGTGTCCATTCCGCCGCTAGCCACTGGCTGTCCAGCTGTTAATAGGGGTAGTCACGCTGCAGAGGCGCAGCAGCGTGTAGCGGCCATTTTCCAGCTGATGGTGGATGAGCAGGCCACCACCAGCTGTACAACAGAGACCTCCACCCCCAACAGCACTCCTGTTCGCAGCAGCCGCTCAGCAGTTCCTGGGGACTCGGTCATCACGTCGACCCCAGCGGGCAGCCTACCCTCACTGAGCGAGCTTTTCACTCCATGCACTGGTGGTTGTGGGGGGGGGGGTCATCATCCCAGCAGCAGTTGTTTGAGGAGGGGGAGTATGATGATGATGATGGGATGTCAGCTCTGACTCTGATGATTAGGATGCGTTGGTGGGTTTGGCATGGAGGATCAGCATTGCAGACAGTGGCAAGAGCAGCAGTGGCCGCAGGGGAATCTTTACGTCCCCAATCTGGCGGTTTTTCACGCTGCCCTCAGTGGACAGCAAGTTTGCCACATGCAATGTGTGCCATGTGAAACTGAGCAGAGGTTGTGACCCCTCCAACTATGGCACTTCCAGCCAGGGCCGGGCCGAGGCATAGGCTGGAGAGGCTCCAGCCTCAGGGCGCAGTGTAGGAGGGGGCGCACAATTCATTCAGCTGTCATTCCTAATTGTGTTTGAAGCAGTAATAAATAAGAAGAGGGGATACATAGCAGTGACTGCAAGCCAGATAACTAGATATTAAGGTGTTGGGGACGTTGTGGGCCCTGTGGCCCTCTTAGTCTAATAGCAATCAGTGTGCGACAGCTGGGGTGGGAGGGATGGAGGGGCGCACTTTGGTGTCTCAGCCTTGGGTGCTGGAGGACCTTGTCCCAGCTCTGCTTCCAGCTTCATCACCCATCTGTCCATGTCCAAAAAACATTTTGTTGAGCATGAGGAGTTCAAGAGGCTGAAGCAAGCTGGCGCTGGCAGTGGACAGACTCTGAGCACCAGAACCCCTCTGCCACTCCTGCCGACACTAAGGCCTGTTCAGGCAGCCAGTCCTCAGTGGCCTCCTCTGCTCCCTCCACCGCTTCCTGTGCAAGGAAAAAACGCCGCCAGACCCTGTTGGGGGAGTCTTTCCCTGTTGTTGGCAAGAGGGGGACATGAAGTGGCTGGGAATCACTATGCCTGCCTTACCACCCTTTACCACCAAAACCTCCTGGCTCCTCCTGATTGTTAATTATTACTAACTAAGCCTGGTTCACAATTTTTTTACAGCCGTGGTACCAACGCTACGTGCCACGGTACAATCTCTGGCATGCTCCTGGCACACGTTGCACTTGCTCCTGCTGCATTGCCCTGCTCCTGTTGCCTGTGCTGCTCCCACCACCAGGGTGCCACAGGCCACTGCTGCTGATACTACCTATATTTAACCCAAAACACAATTGCTGTGTAATTTTTTTGAGGTGTCTGGGCTGAAAACTGTAAAGTCCCAGTTGTGCGGTTGGACTTTGGACACAATGTAGGCTGAATGACCGCTATCTGGAACCTAGTCCTGATGTTAATTTACAGCCTTTTTTTTTTTCTTAACTCCCCACATAATCAATTAGTGTTTCTCTTTAAAAAAAAACATGATGGTTTGGAAGCAATTTAAAGGCCACTTCCGGTTTTCTATCCAGATTTCCGAATTAATTCGGATTTTACCTGGATAATGGGTTCGAATATTCGACTCTATTCGTAACTGATTCGGATAGCCAATTCTGATCCGGATCAATTCAGATTTTAAAAAGGGGTATCCGAGCACCCCTGCTAGTCACGGCTGTATTAGGGCTGATGGGGAGGAGCCAGCATCTTGGCGATGAAATTGCTTTCATTTAGATTTGGGGGAAATATATTCTTTCAGGGATCCAAATCCTGTCCCTTTATTGGAATCCAGCACCAAGTCAGATGCAGATTCTTGTTGTGGGCCGGTCATTTTCCTTCTTTACCACATGGTGGCACTGTACTATAATATTATTATCAGGCCCGTTTCTAGGGGCCGTGCAGCCGTGCGGCAGCCCTGAGCGCAGACAGGGAAAGGGCGCTGCGAACTGTCCCTCCCTCTCCCCAGGGGACTGCAGAGTAATTAGCTCAGGGAAGCACTGTATACAGCTACACTGACTGGCCAGGGGGGCATCTCCCCCCAGGCCACCTTTCATTCAGTGATTTAGGGCAGGTCTGGTGACTGGTGTATTTGGGTTTGTTGTAAGGCAATGTGAAACTTGAGGCTAGCTGATAAAAGTGCAATCAGGCCTAGTGCACACCGGAGCGTTTCCGCTGCGGTTTGCGATCTGCTTGCGGGTGCGGATCTGCTAGGGTAATGCATTTCAATGGGGTGGTGCACACCAGAGCGGGTGGCGTTTTGCAGAAACGCATACTCCCGGGCTGCAGCAGATTTTGGATTGCGGATGCGTTTCTGCCTCAATGTTAAGTATAGGAAAAACGCAAACCGCTCTGAAAAACGGCACTTCAGAGCGGTTTGCCAGGCGTTTTTTGTTACAGTAGCTGTTCAGTAACAGCTTTACTGTAACAATACATGAAATCTACTACACCAAAACCGCTACACAAAACCGCAAAACGCTAGCTGAAACGCTGCAGAAAAAGAAGAAAAAGCGTTTCAAAATCTGCTAGCATTTTGCGGATCTGCTAGCGGTTTTTGGTGTGCACCAGGCCTCAGAGGACAGGCAAGCTGGTAAATATACACAGCATGATGCAGAGCTTGCCTGAAGGGTCCGTGGGCAAACATCTGTCTGGTCTCTCCCCATTGTTATTATGACTGCATGTATGAATAAGGGGTTATACAAATTGAAAAGTTTTTGACAGTCCCTAGACTCCAGGAAGGCTACTTTCTGACTTGTGTGAGAGACTGGCAGGGACAGGAGTCCTATTACAGGCAAGTAGCCTCTGTGTGATGTGCAATACAGATAAGCTCTCTGCTCCATCTCAGGCTATTCTCAATTTCTCTCCACTCCTCTCTGGGCTAGTGCACGCCAAAATCGCAATAGCAATCGCTAGCAATTTGTGAGTGTGATTTTGTGAAGCGATTTTCAGAGCTATTTTTTAATGAATTGCTCCAAAAAATGCTACACACTGCATGTAGCATTTTTTGGAGCAATTCATTAAAAAAAAAAAAAATTGCTCTGAAAATCGCTTCACAAAATCACACTCACGTCAGTCGTCACCAGCTACGCTGAAGTGCTCTCTTTGCGTATCTCTCCAGCAGCTGCTGGTGAAATACGTAAAGGGCGCACTTCTCTTTTGCCAGACTGGCTCTGACTGACGGAAGTGCGGGGACCCGGGTCCCAAAGCTGCGGGCAGCGGAGGAAGGCAGCGTGGGAGTGATCTGAGCGGATGGGGCTGGAGCAAGCCCCAGGTATGTATAAAAATCTTTTTAATTTTAGAGCTCTGGTACACTTTAAAGGGAACCTAAACTGAGAGGGATATGGATGTTTCTTTTTAAACAATACCAGTTGCCTGGCAGTCCTGCTGATCTCTTTGGCTGCAGTAGTGACTGAATCGCACACCTGAAACAAGCATGCAGCTAATCCAGTCTGACTTCAGTCAGAGCACCTGATTTGCATGCTTGTTGAGGGGCTGTGGCTGAAAGTATTAGAGACACAGGATCAGCAGGAGAGTCGGGCAACTGGTATTATTTGAAAAGGAAAAACCCATATCCTTCTCAGTTTAGAGACTCTGTAACTCACCTCGGGAGGAGGAAGCCCCAGGGTCCCTATCAGAGCAGGGACAAGGTCCTCCAGCACCCAAGGCTGAGACACCAAAGTGCGCCCCCCCAGCCCTCCCACCCCAGCCGTCACACACTGATTGCTATTAGACTAAGAGGGCCACAGGGCCCACAACCTCCCCAACACCTTAATATCTAGTTATCTGGCTTGCAGTCACTGCTATATATCCCCTTTTCTTATTTCTTTCTGCTTCATACACAATTAGAAATGACAGCTGAATGAATTGAGCGCCCCCTCCTACACTGCGCCCTGAGGCTGGAGCCTCTCTAGCCTATGCCTCGGCCCTGGTCCCAATGAGGCTTCCCCCACCCCTGTAGCTGTAGGCAGTTCTTCGCTGGCTCCCCCGAAGCGTCCTGCAATCCTCCCCCGACCAGTGATGGGCCGAAATTTCGCATGTGTGGATTTTTGGATCGAAATTCGCATTTTTGCATTGTAATCCTAATGCAAAATTTCAGGGAAAATCGTAATTGATTTTGTATGTAATAATAGCATTTTATAATTTCGTGTAATTTTTCGCCGACTTTGGCAGTTAATAGCGAGGCCCCCATATATGCTATTGCTACCAAAATTGGTATATATGTTAAGATGAGAATATTGGGTACAAGTCAAAAAAATAATTTTTCAAAAAGACGTAGTTTTTGAGAAAATCGATTTTAAAAATGCAAAGATAAATGATTTTTAAACTGTCGTTTTTCCAAGTTTAAAAACCATTTTTTTTCTTTGCATTTTTTAAATCAATTTTCTCAAAAACTATATGGTCTATTTGGAAAATTATTTTTTTCCCTGGTATCCACTATTCCCTTTAACATAGGGAGCAATTTTGGTGTGAATGGCATGTATGGGGACTTTGCTATTAACCTCCAAAGTCGGCATAAAATTACGCAAAATTTCATGAAAATTATGCGAATTATATGTGAAATTACAAACGACTACGAAATCAATTTAGCTTTCAAATCGTAATTACATATAGGCGTAATTGCAAAAATGTGCACAAAATTTTGCGAAATTGTAATTTTGCTGATTACGATTATCTCTACCTCCGACAAGCCTGATAAGAGCTGATTTATTTACCTCCCGGGATTCAGCGCAGGGGCAGTAGCAGCTCTTCCTTCGGGTAAGGGGGAAATAGCCAAATCCGATCGTATCCTCTCTACTGCACAGACGCAAAAGGACTTGCGCCTGCGCAGTAGAGCGGATCGATCGGGTTCAGCTATTTCTGCCTTATCCCGAAGGGAGATCCACTAGTGCGCCTGCGCTGGTCTGCATTATGGGAGGTAAATATTTAAATCGCCACACTTCGGGGGGCTGCAGCTGGACAACGGAGGGACAGAGAAGAGCGGGGGAAACCTTGTTAGGATCCAGAGGCCTCCCCCTCACGAGGTAAGTATCTCCCAGGGGACTTTTTCTTCATTACAGGTTTTCTTTAAAGACTTACCTTTGCCACACACTGCTGGTCATTGTCGTTTGGTTACACATTTGCAAACGATTGTCATCCAATATGGAGAAATCTGTCGTTTGTCGGATGTTTCAGACGACTTTAGCGTGTGTAGGAGGCTTCATGGAGACTTTGATGAGCACATCAGATCAGTTTCAGGTATTCTTACACCAGTATTTGCAATAACAGGATCTGCATGGTGGAACATGAGTCAGTTAGCTGAGATTGGCCTACGGCGACATAAAGGCTCACTCCTCTGTGAGGGCTGGTGCACACCGAACGGGTTCTCTTGCATTTTTACAGCCGCTTGCGGCTGTGGAAACGTGTGGGTAATGTATTTCAATGGGGTGGTTCACACCAGAGCGGGGGGCGTTTTGCAGAAACGCATACTCCCGGGCTGAGGCATTTTTTGGATTTCGGAGGCGTTTCTGCCTCCAATGTTAAGTATAGGGAAAACGCAAACCGCTCTGAAAAAGGCCAGTTCAGAGCGGTTTTGCAGGCGTTTTTGTTACAGTAGCTGTTCAGTAACAGCTTTACTGTAACAATACATGAAATCTACTGCACAAAAAACGCTACCCAAAAACGCAAAATGCTAGCTGAAACGCTTCATAAAAATAAGAAAAAGCGTTTCATAAACCGCCAGTGTTTTGCGGATCTGCTAGTGGTTTTTGGTGTGCCCCAGGCCTCACTGAGAATTTATATGTTTGTGTATCGACAGGAGTGAATGTAAATGCTTCACTTATCATGTTTGGGCTATAGAGATACAGAATAACATTTTTCGTATAAATGTGATAGTTCCAGTTTCACACGACATTCCTTTATTATGGGGGCGGGGGACGAAAGGGGATCTGCTCCCAGGCTGTAGGGCATTTTGGCACATAAAGGATCAACAAACTCATTAACTCCCCCCCCCCCCCCCCCCTTTTTCATTGCTCTCCACTCCACTGGAATCCCTTTAGATAACCACATCTGCCCCCCTTTCCCATTTAGATAGTGAGGTGTGCCCCCTTATAAATAGCCAGATGTGCCCCCCCGTTAGATAGCCAGAAGTCCCCAGCTATTTCTGCTGCTGTTAACGCTTCTGCACGCCTCTGCCGAGGGTGGGAGAGAAGCAGGGGCACTTCAGGCAGCCAGCGAGCCGCATCTCATGCATGTGGGGGTGCAGCGGCCGTGCTGAGCGCCCTCACAATGCTGCGCCCGGGGACATGTGTCCCCCCCCATGCCCACCATAGCTACTCCTCTGCCCAGGTCCCTGGGGCAAACTTAGTCAGAGAGCCCCCTACCTACCCCCACCATGGTCATTACTCCACTGCTCCCTGGGCCCCTACGTGTGTAGCAGCAGCAGTATTTACTCACCTGTCCCGGTGGGCGGTGGCTGCACAGTCTGTGCACTCTCAGCCACGCTGTCTATATTATGTGTAAACACGCACTGGGACTTAGAGAAGAGGCAGACAGCGTGCACAGGTGCTGCCCGCCGGGACAGGTGAGTAATTCAAGGGAATCTGAAGTGAAAATAAAGTTATGATATAATGAATTGTATGCGTAGTACAGTCAAAGAGAACCTGTAACAAAAAAAAGTTCCCCTGGGGCAGGGCCGGAGCTACCATAGGAAAAAATAGGCAGTTGCCCCAGGGCCTCAGAGCCTGTAGGGGCCCCCAAGTTGTCCCTCCCCCATCTGAACTGTTGCTCCCCAGGGACACTGCAGAGTCTTTTAAGTTGGGGGATGATTGGGGGAGGGTCAGCAGCCAGCTCAGGGGCCCAGGAGGGAAATTTGGCTGCAACAAAGGGCCTCTAATGACACTTTTTGGTCGGGGTGGTGTCTGTTGGGGGGCCCCCAGGCTAATCTTGCCCTAGGGCCCCATTGTTACTTGAACCGGCCCTGCCCTGGGGGGTACTTTCCCCAGGAGGGGGAAGCCCCAGGATCCCAGTGAGGCATCTCCCTCCACTGTAGCTGCAGGCAATCCAGCGCTGGCTCCCCCGAAGTGTCCCACAATCCTCCCTCGACAAGCGCTGATAAGCGCTGATATATTTACCTTCCTGGCTCCAGCGGGGGGCGCTGTTGCGGCTCTCCGCACGGAGATAGATGAAAATAGCCGATTTCTGTCGGGTCCGCTGTACTACACAGGAGCAGGAGACTTGCGCCTGCTCAGTAGAGCGGGCCGACAGCGATCGGCTATTTCCGCCTATCTCCGAGCGGAGAGCCGATACTGCGCCTGCGCTGGAGCTGGGAAGGTAAATATTTACATCCCCGCTGTCCGGGGAGCTTTATCGCCGCCGAGGGACCGAGGAGGACGGGGGAAGCCTCAATAGGATCCGGAGGCTTCTCCCACCTGAGGTGAGTACCCCCCAGGGGAGGTTTTTTTGGTTACAGGTTTTCTTTAATAAATAGAACATTAGTAGCAAAGAAAAGCGTCTCATATTGTGTCAAGTACAGAAAGAGTTAAGAAACCTCAGTTGTTTTCTATGCAAAAGAGCTTCTCTGAGTTCTCTGACTAAGCTCGGTCGGCTGAAGCTCTTCTACATCAAAGAAACAATAAAAGACTTCAGATAAGATTTTACCTTGTTGGAAGGGTCATTAGCTCTGCTCTGTTTCATAGTTTTAAAAACAGAGTGCAGTTTGTAAGCTGCAGATATTAGAGAATGATGCAATGCTATAAAAAAAAGCTCTATAACTGAAAATAAAAATGAGTCTTTTCTTTACTACTAATGTTATATTAACCACCCTGGCGTTCTGATTAAATCGCCAGGGTGGCTGCGGGAGGGTTTTTTTTAAATAAAAAAAAAACTATTTCATGCAGCCAACTGAAAGTTGGCTGCATGAAAGCCCACTAGAGGGCGCTCCGGAGGCGATCTTCCGATCGCCTCCGGCGCCCATAATAAACAAGGAAGGCCGCAATGAGCGGCCTTCCTTGTTTTGCTTATATCGTCGCCATAGCGACGAGCGGAGTGACGTCATCGACGTCAGCCGACGTCCTGACGTCAGCCGCCTCCGATCCAGCCCTTAGCGCTGGCCGGAACTTTTTGTTCCGGCTGCGCAGGGCTCAGGCGGCTAGGGGGGCCCTCTTTCGCCGCTGCTCGCGGCGAATCGCCGCAGAGCGGCGGCGATCAGGCAGCACACGCGGCTGGCAAAGTGCCGGCTGCGTGTGCTGCTTTTTATTTCATCAAAATCGGCCCAGCAGGGCCTGAGCGGCAGCCGCTGGCGGTGTTGGACGAGCTGAGCTCGTCCAGACCGCTCAGCTGGTTAATTATCTGTACTACACATACAATTCATTATATCATACTTTTTTTCCGCTTCAATGTCATTTTAATGCTTCTACACATGCAGGGGCCTGGGGAGCAACATTTGACAGGGAAGGTTGGGGCAGTGCAGGGGCCCTTGCAGGGGTAGGGGGTCCTGGGGCAATTGCCCCCTTTGCCCTTATGGCAGCGCCGGCACTGATAATGAAATCTTAGAACAGATCCCACTGTTGAATAGAAGGTGTGCTGGATGGGCACACACAGGTAAATACCTTCCGAATGTAATGTTTCAGTGAATACCATTTTTAGGCAAACTAGGCAGGTGCCCGCAGTAGCCCCAGGACGCTGCCACACAAGTGCTCAGCTGTCATTCCTCCACAGGCAGAAGCGGCGTTCATCAGTAAACGTTACTGTCACGCTGCCCCTGGTCCGCCTTCTTCACTCTCACTCCTGATTGGACATAGATCTCCCAACATTCGGGGCCACAATCTATATACCAGCCAGCTGAAATTTGGTTAAAGGGACTCCGAGCACCTCTCATGGGTATGCCTTTAAGACTCCAACCAGTACTGCAAAGTACTTAAAGATGCATACCATTCTGTAGCTTGTGCTCTCCTCTTTCATTTGATACCCGAATCGCCGTTCTACACCAAATAATTTTCGTTCGATTTCAATTTGAAAATCGCGGCTGCCATCTTGGCTATGTTATAACTTCCGGTTCACCCCTGTCTTCTCTGTTAGAGAAGTGCATACCTGAATGAAGCAGGAAAAGGAAGTGACACGCATGGCCATTGCAAGAGGCTCCTCCAGAGGGGACATAGCACGACTTTGTTGGAAGTCGTCTGTCTTAAAGGTATGCCCATGAGAGGTGCTCGGAGACCCTTTAAAGTGAACCTCCAGTCCAGATTAACAATCTACTCAGCAGCACTGAAAAGGCTTGGTGTTTCTTTAACAGTTTCACAGCATCAGAACTTTGTTTTTCTTACCCAAGCCTCATTTTTACCTACACAGAAGAAAACTGCCTGGGCATTTTTCCCCTGATGCTGTGCAAAGCATGATGGGATTTCTGATGTTGTTCTCCTTCTGCTGTTTTGGTGCATTTTTTTTTTCAATTTTGAATTTGAAGCCTAGCGTGCGCAGCTGGGGGGAGGGGGGTGATCAGGAAACAGGGCAGTTGGAACTGTGTCTTATGCTCCCTGTCACCTCCTTTCAACCAAAAAGATGGCTGCCCCCATGAAATAACAAACATTTGCCTGTTCTTTTAAAAGAGGGTGGGTAAGAGATTATATTACCTATCTATTTTAATCAACGTAACTAATTTAACTTAATGACAGTCTGTTTGTTTAGGCTGAACTTCCCCTTTAAGCAGACAGAATAGGAGGGTCCATACACATACAATTGTTATACAGTCACTGTGAACTTTAAACGGTAACCTGTCACCACATCCCAAAACTACCTGCTATGCCTATTTAAACCAGTTGTTCACCACTAAGGGGGTTTTCACCTTATGGACCAAAGCAATTTTCACCTGTCAGCGCTCCTCCCTGTTATTTACCAATAACATTATCACTACTTATCACACCAAAATTATCTATACCCTGTTTTTTTTTTCACCACCAATTAGGCTTTCTTTGGGTGGTACTTTTGGCTAAGAATTATTTTATTTTATATGCATTTTAAAGGGAGTAATATATATAAAAAAAATCATTATATCATTATTTCTCGGCCATTATGGTTTTACAATAATATATGCTACTATAATTAAACCCACATATTTTATTTGCCCATTTGTCCCAGTTCATTAATAACAGGGGCTTTTAGCTGGTTAAGACCTGAAAAGCAAAAGCTATACATAACAGCCTAACGTCTGCATCAATGCAAGTTTTTACGGTAATGGTTCTTAGAGGTGCAGGTTCCATTCTGGCAATATACTCAGTATAGGTAGATAGCCTTTGAAATGATTTTTAAAGTGGATCTAAACTTAGAACTAAAAGATTAGGCACAGCATGATAAACCTTTATGGGGATAAAATCCATTCCAATTTGTGTAAATACTTAAAAAACTGAATTTAACTTCATTAACTTTGCAGGGAGCAAGGAAAGGGTTAAGCCTCAGTCTTTTCCTGTACAGGCAGAACCATGACTCTCTCATTCACAGCTACTGATCAGGCTAATGACACTCTGATGTAGCCAAACAAGCACACACAGCTCAGTGCAGTGAATTTTTACAGCATTTGTACGTGGAATGAAAACTTTGCATTGTGTGCTGTGCAAGAGTTCAGGTCCACATTAAATCATTTATTTACAACAGTAAAATAGTGCAATACAAGATTATTATAGAGAAATGTTACAACTTATAGTTGAACATATGTAGCCAATAAAATAAAAAGTATTAACTCTAACTGGACGTTTTTATGTGTCTAGTTTGATCACTGTTGCTGCTAACAGGACATACTGCTGCATTCTGTCAATCAGTGGCAGGTGCTTCCACTTCATTCACGGTGGGATTTACATGTCGCGATTGGTGAAGGGGAACATGCGTTCCTCGAAACAATTGATGTGCCTGCAATGAATGAACATGAGCCCAATCTGGACGTACCTATTACTACACCGCCGGGGAGTTGGGGGCAGGGTGGGCTGAATGGCGGCTTACCCTGCTGCTGCTGAAATACCAGGCAGTGTTAAATACTCCCCTTCAAATTGTAGCAACTTAGAGGGAGAAGTAATACCCCGAATTACCCTTGCGTGGGGTGTGCACTGCAGCATTAGTGCTATAACAGCGCCCATCTTAGAAGCTCCTCGCATGGTGCCGAGTGCCAAAATAAGCTGCTTTGCCAATCAGGGGCCATATTCATTCATAAAAATGAAAGTAAAACAGAAAAAAATAAAAGATTGAACACCTCTTCAGGATAGTGTTTGCAGCACCATCTAG
This sequence comes from Hyperolius riggenbachi, assembly GCF_040937935.1. Taxonomy (NCBI): domain Eukaryota; kingdom Metazoa; phylum Chordata; class Amphibia; order Anura; family Hyperoliidae; genus Hyperolius; species Hyperolius riggenbachi. Next base: position 559,206,807 of record NC_090647.1, read on the forward strand.
TGGCCAAAAAGTAAAATGAAAGTAAAACAAAATTACTTACTTACTTACTTCCCTTGCCTGTCATAGGTAGCTACAGGTGCCCCCAAGTATTAGGTAACTAGAGATGAACTCAACTAAAGTGAGATCTGGTCAGTGGAATGCTGAGAGCAGGGCAGGTAAACCTAATCATGCACACTCCGCTCGGGACTAATCCAAAGGGAAGGAGAGGGGAAGGCACTTGAGGAGCAACGTGAGCCGCCTTTCTATTATCAGGTGCCTGTAGGCACGTGCCTACACTGCCTTATGGTAAATCCGACCCTGGTAGTATATCTACTTTCCTGTGGGTGGCCAAAGTATTTTGTGGCCAGAACTACCAGACCCCGACACAAAAGACTTGGGAACACAGGCGCACAACTGAAGATGGGTCGGTATCCCACAGTGTACCTCGCCATGTTGCAAAGCTTGCGCAGTGCAGCTGCACTCATTCACAGCTGGGAGCGCCGCCATGCACAATCTTCAATAAGCACTTGTGGGGGGCTTCTGGGGGGAGGGGGGGCAGGGCAGGATCAGTGGAGGCGAGGGGGTCAAGGGAAGCTAATGGATTATTCACAGGCCTCCCTCTTTTGAGGTACCTATCTAAATGGGCCACTTTTCTCTCTACAGGTACACTTTAAGAAATGATTTTGTTTTGCCAACTATGTTTTCTAAGAAGACAATCCTCTTATCTCATCCTATCTGAGAGGTGAGAAGGTGTGGCCAGGAGGCCTCTCCCCAGCCTCCGGCGATGTGCAGACTACAGAGGGGTGTAATCATCAAATACTGCTATAATCATTGGGGTGAGAGATTTATCACTTCATCAAACACACAAATGTGGAACTGGTGCCAATGTATTCTAGGAAATTACTCTGCAACACCTGCCTGCGCTGATTGATGGGGGGGGGGGGGAGGGCTTTAGTGGGTGAAGTATAGTGTACTTACATGACCTAAAAACTGCTCTGAAACCATGTCTGAGGGGATGAATGGAGCGGCCAAGCTAATTGTAAGGCCTCTTGCACGCTACATGCAATTCTGATTCCGTTTTGCGATTTTGATGCAATTTTACATGCGATTCTGATTTGCATGCTGCGTTTTTTCTTATTTTGATAGCATCCAGTGAAAATTGGAATTGCAGTGTGCAGGGGCTTTAGTGTAAATTCCATTGTAAAAAAGTGCCAGAATGACACTTACTATGAGGGGCGTAGCAAAAGGGGTTGCAGAGGTAGCGACCGCATCGGGGCCCTTGGGCCAGAGGGGCCCCGAAGGGCCCTTCCTCAACTACAGTATTAGCTTTCTATTGGTCCTGTGCTCATAATAATCACTTCTGTAGATACTAGCTGCTCCCCATCCCCTTCTTGCACCTCTGACACTGTAGCTGCCATTGGCAAGTTTTGGTTTTCGTATGAATTGCTGTATATAGAGTGCTTGGGGGGGGGGGGGGGAGGGCATTATAAAACTTGCAACGGGGGCCCACAACTCCTAAGCTACGCCACTGCTTACTATGACCATCCCCCCTCTTTTTTTTACCCATTGCAGCAGCAGGTGATTTCTATAGTAAAGGGAACCTGAAGCGAGAAGTGTATGTGGGGGCTGCCATATTTATTTCCTGTTAAACAATAACAGTTGCTTGTCTGTCCTGATCTATTTGGCTGCAGTAGTGTCTGAATCACACCAGGAACAAGCATCCAGCTAATCTTGTCAGATCTGACAATAATGTCAGAAACACCTGATCTGCTCCATGCTTGTTCAGGGTCTGTGGTTAAATGTATTAGAGGCAGAGGATCAGCAGGATAGCCAGGCAACTGGTATTGCTTAAAAGGAAATACATTTGGCAGCTGCCATATATCTCTCACTTCAGTTGTCCTTTAAGTAGGAGGGAGGCACTGTGGGCGGCAGCCCCGGTAGGCGCCCACAGTGCCTGTCATTGCAAATGCTGTATTTGGCAGTACACTCCTTTTTCTTTTCACCCCTTCTCTCCTTTGATTGACTGACTCAGTAGCACATGACACACCTGAGCTGCTCTAAGAGCCATTTCTTGTCCTTCTATGGCAGGATCTCTTAGAAGCCTTTGCAAGGGCACAAAACTGCCGTGGCAGTTATTTATGAGGGGGCATGGCTTAACAACAAAACCTGCATTGTTTGCCATTCTATAATATATACAGGCCCAGATTTACGTCATGGGAACCTATAGGCACAGATCTCCTGGCATCCTAAGCGTTGCCCTCCAGAAACCCACAAACCCCAGATGAACCGCAACGCAAGTGTGCTGGCTGACCCAGCTGTGACATCTCCCTTACCCGTCATAGGTAGCTACAGGTGTCCCTTATCATTAGGTAGCCAGCTAGTGGTGCCCCGACTGAAGGGAGATCTTGTCAGTGGAATGCCAAAAGCCAGATGACTAAACACTCATTTAAGCTCTGCTCAGGACTCTGCATACGGAGCAGTTATATTCAGCGCAGGAGATTTGGGTGCAGGCAGCGCCACCATAGGCCGTAACAGGATTTATTGCTATAGTGGCGCACAAAGAGTAACTTCGGCGCTGTCAGAAGACGGAGCAGAAGTTACATTTTAAAACACTGTAATTTGGCCTCCAGCTATTGCTGGAAGCCGAATTGTATCATTTCCCACTAACCACGTAGACCTGGAGGGGGAATAGTAATTAACGTCGCCGGGAACTTGTGCAGCAGCAGGATAAGCCATATACCGGCGGTATCCTGCGCCCAAGTCTCCCGGCGGCGATTACATATGTACGGATATGCATAGGGAAGGAGGGAAGCGCTAAGGTAGGGGAGTGAGCCCCTCCTCCATCATCAGGCGCCTGTAGGCGTGTGCCTACAGTGCCTTATAGTAAATCCGGCCCTGAATATATATGTATTTTCTGCTATTCTATTATATCTTTAAGTCCGCTTTAAGCAAGAGTTCAGTTTAGAATAAATGCAGGACATCAGTGCAACCCCAAATGCATTGGATAGTAGATTTTTCTTTTACGAGTAAAACAAAACAAACTATAGCTTCCCCTACGTGTGGGGTGACATCATCATGTGGGGACAGAACCACAGGGGGCAGTGTAGCCTGTACCATGAGGTTACTGCTATACAGGCTTTTTGTACAAATAAAAGAATGCTAATAATATTACAATTTTAAACCACCTGGCTGCTCCATGATCAATTACTTAAGGTGCCCTTGGTGTCTGGTCATTGGTGCATGCTCAAAGCATGTTTGTGTCAATCCTTCATGTCTATGTGTGGTAGTAGCCACTGGCGTAACAATAGGCCATGCAGCACCTGCTCCCACGGGGCCGCTCGGGCCATTTCGTGGAGGCTGGAGGGGTGGCAGCATGAGGGGAAAGCCTTGGCCACAGTCGGCGGGGAGAGGGGAAGTTCCCCCCCCCCTCTCCCTCACCTCGGTGCTCTCCCCTCTGCGCTCCCCTCTAGCTTAAGTTACAGTGTGGGCAGCGGGCAGCGGCGGGCAGATACATACCTTCCGTGCGTATACTCCTCGCTTTAGCGTCTGACGTCACTCCCGGAAGTGACGTGGAGATACGTCACTCCCTGAAGGCTGAGGAGATACCAGGAACAAATAATAGGACTGAAGCAAGGGAGACCATCACCATAGGTAAATAGAAATGACAATGCATACAGTACAAACCCAAAAAAAAACAAAAAAAACTATGGCCAATAATTCATACTATGAAGACACCCACATCACACAAGAAACTCTAGTAATAACCCACATGTCACCAACTACCTACCCAAACATAAAAAAATATATATTAATATATTATATAAACGCTACATTCTAACATTTCATAACATTAGACAAAAACACGTATGTGCATTTTATCAAACATATTTATGCAATGGAGGTAAAGCATAGAAGATCTTTACTACACAGATTAATACCGCCTTTGTATCTTACAATTTCTACATACCTCGAGTCAGTTCTGTGTGTTTTTTTCAAAGCAACTACGCCACTCTGACTCCATATGCATAAATTATTACATATATTGAATTTGTATCCTACAGCCCCTTGATCAGGGCCAAATGTATATCACAGGAGCCTAATGTCTATACAAGACTTTCCTCTGCAGCCACTCCAGCCACTGTGCTGCTGAGGATGCTATTTCCTGCATTCAGCTAGCCACATGAGGATCCTCATATCTACTAGTGTTGTCCGGATCATGAATGATTTGGATCTTTGATCCGAATCTCTTTTGTGAGTCGAATCATCAAAATGAACGATTCGGATCACAAAAGGGGCGGGGCCAGGAGCGGAACGCCCCGTCTCTCAGCGGGGCAGGGGGTTCCTGAAAGCAGAGCAGAGATGGATCGCTCTGTTGGAGGGGAGCCAGCCTTGCGCAGGGACAGGTAGATGAGAGAGAGGGGACATGGGTGCCACTGCCAGATATGTGTAGAGCACACATACTGGCTGTAATGTGCTGCTACTTGTAAGCTGTCTGTTCCGTAGTTGTGCAAAGTGAACAAATGGGAAACGTTTGGCTCAGAAGCACAGCGCAGCAACTTTGCAGACAGCGTGCTGGGCCTGGGCTAGAATGACAGGGCACTGTGATTGCGGTGCAATATGATCCTTATGATGAGTGTTGGAGGTGAGAAAAGGACACATTAGGATGGGGAATGCTTTCTTTCACTGTGAGACGTTTGTATTCAAAGTATACAGATGAACATATAGGTGAAATATATTTAAAGCATACGATTGCAGCACGTGGGTATTGTGTGCAAACCAGGGGCGTAGCAATAGGGGTTGCAGAGGTTGCGACCGCATCGGGGCCCTTGGGCCAGAGGGGCCCTGAAGGGCCATCCCTCAACTACAGTATTAGCTCTCTACTGGTCCTATGCTCATAATAATCACTTCTATAGATACTTGGAATAGTGGTAACCATTAAGAAGCTGCTCCCCATTCCCTTCTTGCACCTCTGACACTGTAGTTGCCATTAGCAGGTTTTGGTGCGCCGTATCAATTGTTATGTATAGAGTGCTTGGGGGGGCCCATGTGAAACTCGCACCAGGGCCCACAGCTCCTTAGCTATGCCACTGGTGCAAACAAACATTTCTGCTCTCTGCTCTACCCTTTTCGTCCACCTCCTCCCTTCTCTGTCCACTCCCTGCCCTTCTGTGACCATCTTCTCCCCTTCTCTGTCTGTCCACCTTCTCTGTCCACTGCAGGGAAAGTCCTGTCCTGCTAGTCATTTCACCCCCGAATGCTTTCCTAGTAGTGATGGGTAGTTCGCGAACGAGCCGAGCCGGTTCTCAGTTTTAAAAGAGCCGATGCCTCAGCCACCCCACACAGCTCTGCTTTGCTCTGTGATAAAGGGCGCTGAGGCATGCTGGGAGATGTAGTCCTCCTCTTTCAGCTTGTAGGAGTGTATGGGGCGGATGTATAGGGGGAGCAGAGCAGTAGCAGGAGGGATTGCCCCAGTCAGATAAGCAGTCATGGAGACGGGGGCGGGGCTTTTACTTCGATTCTGAGTGGCGTCTAGTGACATTTAATGAAGAGCCGATTCAGAGCCGTAAGAGCCGGCTCTTTAATGGGAGCCGATTCAGAAGAGCCGATTCTCTGAGAAGAGACGGAATTCCCATCACTATTCTCTAGTACAATGATTCGAGATTCGGATCAAAGATCCGGATCTTTTCAATGATCCGATTCATCCGAATCATTGAAAAGATCCGGACTTCCCATGTCTAATATCTACACACACTCCTCCTTCCTTCTCTCCTCTTCCTGCTTGCACGAGATTGTCGCGTGACGGAGGCGGGGCCTAAACGGAGGGAAAAAGAAACTGGGGATATCATTAGCCAAGGGGCGGCACAAAGGCTGAGGCTGGACTGCAGTGATAGGCTGAGCTTGGCTAAGAGGCGGGGATGTCGGCTCAGCAGGGAACACATTACTGGCACTGCAGAGATTCATACGGAAGTCATGGGCGATTGGCAACATGCTGTGGGCGGGACTTGGCGCAGCATCATCATACAGCTCAGCCTGCAGCTATGGGCTGAGCCTGTCACAATAATCCCACCGCCCATTGGCCAATCGCTGGCAGGGGGCGTGGATTTGATGCGAAAAGGCGGCAGTTTGGAAAGAGCTGTGAGGAGCTCCGCTTCCTGTAGGTCGTTCAGCAGCTATAGCAGTGTGGTGTAGAGATGGGAAGTTCGGATCTTTTCAATGATCCGGATGATTCGAATCGGATCATTGAAAAGATCCGGATCTTTGATCCGAATCTCGGATCATTTTACTACCGAAGCATTCGGGGTGAGATGACTAGCAGGACAGGTCTTTCCCTGCTGTGGACAGGAGAAGGGGAGGGGGGTGGACACACAGAGAGAAGGGGAGAAGATGGACAGAGGGCAGGGAATGGACAGAGAAGGGAGGAGGGACGAGCAGAGAGCAGAAATGTTTGTGCACACAATACCCACATGCTGCAATCATATGCTTTACATGTATTTATTTCACCTATATGCTCATCTGTGTACTTTCCATGCAAACGTCACACAGTGAAGGAAAGCATTCCCAGAAGATAAGTGCAGCTGTTTAGTGCCGAGTGGAGGAGGATCATTTTGCCCTGCAATCACAGTGCCTGCAAAGTTATTGAGCTGTGCTGAGCCAAAAGCTTCAAATGTGTTCACTGTGTACAACTACGGAACAGACAGCCTATAATGAGAAGCACGTTATAGCCAGTATGTGTGCTCTACACATATCTGGCAGTGGCACCCATGTCCCCTCTCTCTCATCTACCTGCTGTCCCGGCAAGGCTGCCTCCCATCCAACAGAGCGATCCATCTCAGCTCTGCTTCCAGGAACCCGCTGCCCGCTGAGAGGGGGCGTGTCGCTCCTGGCCCCGCCCCTTTTGCGATCCGAATCGTTCATTTTGATGATTCGGATGATCGACTCATTAAATAGATTCGGATCAAAGATCCGAATCGTTCATGATCCGGACAACACTAGTGTGGTGCGGTCAGGAGAAGTGCACAGCCTGCTTGTCACCCCTCTGCCTGCCATCCTATGGCTCCTCTAGCAGCCAGCTGCATGCCTCCTCCAGCTGCCAGCCTCAGCTCATGCCTCCTCCAGCAGCAGCAGCCAGCCTCATGCCTCATCCAGCAGTAGCTGCAGCCAGCCTCATGCCTCCTCCAGCTGCCAGCCTCATGCCTCCTCCAGCAGAAGCAGAAGCCAGATGCCTCCTCCAGCAGCAGCCGTCTCATGCCTCCTCCAGCAGCAGCAGCCAGCCTCATGCCTCCTCCAGCAGTAGCAGCAGCCAGATGCCTCCTCCAGCAGCAGCAGCCAGCCTCATGCCTCCTCCCTCCTCCAGCAGCAGCCAGCCTCATGCCTCCTCCAGCAGAAGCAGCAGCCAGCCTCATGCCTCCTCCAGCAGCAGCAGCAGCCAGCCTCATGCCTCCTCCAGCAGCAGCAGCAGCCAGCCTCATGCCTCCTCCTGCAGCAGCAGCAGCCAGCCTCATGCCTCCTCCTGCAGCAGCAGCAGCCAGCCTCATGCCTCCTCCTCCAGCAGCAGCAGCCAGCCTCATGCCTCCTCCAGCAGCAGCAGCCAGCCTCATGCCTCTTCCAGCAGTAGCAGCAGCCATCCTCATGCCTCCTCCAGCAGTAGCAGCAGCCAGATGCCTCCTCCAGCAGTAGCAGCAGCCAGATGCCTCCTCCAGCAGTAGCAGCCAGCCTCATGCCTCCTCCAGCAGTAGCAGCCAGCCTCATGCCTCCTCCAGCAGCCGCAGCCTCATGCCTCCTCCAGCAGCCGCAGCCTCATGCCTCCTCCAGCAGCCGCAGCCTCATGCCTCCTCCCAGTAAGTAGCTGAGCTCACTCACTGTCAGGGGGAGGGAGAGACACTGACAGCCTGTCACACAGCAGTAGTGATGTCCGGATCATGAATGAATAGTTCATTTGATCTGGTTCTTTTTTTGTGAGTCGATTCATCACACTGAACTAATCAGTTCAGTGGTTGAAACCGGAACTGCAGCTGCTGCTGACAGTGCAGAGCTGTCAACTCAGACTGAGTGAGAGAAGAAGGAAGTCACTCAGAAATCAGGTTACTGCAGCAGCCAGTAGTACTAGCAGCCAGCATAAGCAGCAGCTCCCCAGTCACAAAACAAAGAACTGCTAGTAATCACACACACACTATCACTGCTGGACATGTGAATATTAAAGTGGACCTGAACTCAGAACTTCCTCTCTGCTCTAAAAGATACACAACAGCATAATAACATTTAAACAAAAAACATTCCTTTGTTATAGTTGAATCAAATCCTAAAATCTGCACAGTTTCTTCTTCCTGAGTCATGGACGCAGACATGTTGCATAATATAATGCCTGTGCATTTAAATGGGCTTATCTGCCATGGCAGTCATGCGACACAGCAGATAAGCTCATTTGAAAGCACAGGCAGTTAACTACATGTCTGCTTCCATGAATCAGGAAGTAGAAACAGTGCAGATTCATTTTAAGATTTATATCAGCTGTAACAAAGAATTTTTTGTTGTTGTTTAAAGGTTATTATGCTGTTGTGTATCTTTTTGAGCAGAGAGGCAAGGGACCTCTCTCTCTAGGTGGGGGAAGGTTATCTTATCTGCCTGTACTGAGTCTCAATATCGTGTCTTAAAACAGAACAAATTAAATTAAGTTCTGTTTTAAAGTAAATTAAAGTAAAATATAGCAGTAAATAGCCTTGCCTAAAGCAGCCAGCAGTAATGTTGACACCTAGCTAGCTATACTAGCAGCCAGGCTTGAAGGAATGTACACAGTGCAGGGAAAGTCCTGTCCTGCTAGTCATTCACTCCCCAGTCTAAAGCCACAGTAAAATGAATCAAATGATTTGTTCAAAGATCCGGATTTTTTTCAATGAACCGATTCCTTGAAAAGATCTGAACTTTCCATCACTACACAGCAGCAGCTCCTCACACAGGGAGACATGTGGGGAGAGGGAAGTTGCAGCAAGGAGGGGAGGAGCTGAGTTCTACAGGGGCCAACTGTTTATGAGCATTAGCACTGGGCTTGTGTCATCCAGCTTAGCACAGCAAGAATCGCACCAGCACAGCTTAAAGTGGACCTGAAGTGAGAGGTATATGGAGGCTGCCATATTTATTTCCTTTTAAACAATGCTAGTTTCCTGGCTGCCCTGCTGATCTGCCTGTAATAACTACGGACCGTGAACAAGCATGCAACATGTGAGGTGGTTCTGACAAGATTATCTGCATGCTTGTTTCTGGTGTGATTCCTACACTACTGCAACTATATAGACCAGGAGGGTTGGTATTGAATCAAAGGAAATAAATGTGGCAGCCTCAGTATCCTTTTCATCACAGATGTCCTTTTAAATGATATGATAGGCATATTAAAGAGGAACTTTAAGGGGGAGTCAAGGTAAGTGTGATATGGAGGCTGACATGTTTGTTTCCTTTTAAATAATGCACATTACCTGGCTGTCCTCCTGAGCCTCTAATACTTTAAGCCATAGACCCTGAACAAGCATATGCAGACCAGATATCTATGACAAATCTGATAAAATTAGCTGCATGTTTTGTTTCTGGTATGTGATTTAGACCCCCACTGGCTCAGTAGGACTGCCAGGCAACTGGTATTGTATAGAAGGAAATAAACATGACCGCTTCCATTGGTCTCACACCTTGGGTTCCTTTAAACCAAGGATTGAACTACATTCCAATCAGTAGCTGATACCCCCTTTTCCCACGATAAATATTTACCTTTTCTCAAAAAGATAATCAATGGTGTCTGTATGTCTGATATCGTGGTAAAACTCCTCCCACAGTGTGATGTCATCATGACCATGGTCCTGACAGTTTGCTCTCTGTGATCCTCAATGCACTGAGGGAAATAATTGCTTTTTTTTCTACTGCCAAGCAAGCAGCGTCTCCCTCTGTGCATAGAACTCTCGGAACAAACATTCTATACAGATCACCTGGCAGAACTAAAGATGTCACCACCAGTGATATATTTCAGAATGTAAATCAGGGAGAGGAAACCTATTACATTGGGCAAACACTGAATAAAATTGCTTATCGTTTACAATATTGGCTTATTTAGTCATTGTCATTTTCACTACGATTTCTATTTAAATCAGTTTAACTTTACTAACCTGGAGCCTCCTCCAGTGCTAGAAGTCTGTGTAGTCCTCGCCGCAGTTCTGCTGTCATCCATTCCTCTGTTGTCCCCTCTGTAGTGGTGGCTTCTGTGCAAGCACGGGTGCATGCAATGCTTGTGCTGTGCCTGAGAGCATTCTATGCAGTACTACTGTGCAGAACACTCCCGGCCACAAGCGTGACCATGAGCGCTGCATGCATGCGCAGAAGCCAATGACCGCTATGGAGTGGACAGCAGGGCTGTGGAGTCGGTCCAAAAATCCACCGACTCCGACTCCTCAGTTTAGGATTCCACCGACTCCTCGACTCCGACACCTCTAATTTGCATATTACAATTTTGTTGATTAAAAGTATGTAACATGAAATTCGTCTCTTAACTGCCAACGCTTAGGAATTTTACAAGACAACTGAAGTGAGAAGGATATGTAGACTACTATATTCCCTTTAGACTAAAACTAGTCCTTGGTAAGAGTACTTGTAAAAGGTACAAACCGGAACAAAGAACATCTATCAGGCCCTAGGCAATGTAAGTGTGGGTACATGTAAGAGTGATGTGCAGGTACTCTGCAGGGGAATGAGGAGATTCTTCCTCTATTACACATTCTTCATGCACAATCTGAACAAGGTTTATGGGTGACAGACAACACCTCTGTGTTCAATGTGCACAGCATTCAGTGGATTCCCTGCAGCTCTGTGGAGAGTGCAACTGTAGAGTATAGTACTACTGTGTAACAAAGTAAACCTGAGACAGATGAAATTAAAGTTTTATACATACCTGGGGCTTCCTCCAGCCGCCTTCAGGAGAATCAGTCTCTCGTTGTCCTCCTCCACCACCTGGATCTTCTGCTATGAGTCCAGGTACTTGAGCCAGTCGGGTGTAGTGCGCATGCACACACTCCGCCGCCGGGAGCGTACTACACCTGCGCAGCACTATTGCGCAGGTGCAGAATGTTCCTGGCTGTGGGAGCGGCATGCGGCCGGACAGCGCTGACTGGCTGAATTACCAGGACTCATAGCAGAAGATCCGGGTGGTGGAGGACAGCGAGGGACTGATTAGCCTGAAGGGGGCTGGAGGAAGCCCCAGGTATGTATAAAACTTTACTTTTCATCCGTCTCATGTACCCTTTAATTTGTAGTCCCGAAACCAAATTTTAACAACATATCAAATTATTTGATTTCATCAGCAAAGGGAGTGCATACATTTGTATATATCAGAATCAGTGCAGAATTATTTCCATCTCATTGACCATCTCTATTAGTGACACAGCTACACATCAGGCTTTATTCTTACAGCATAGATGTTATTTAGTGTATATATAAGAGATTCCTGTGTACACATCATATATACAGTCACAATCAGATATGTATATCTGACCTTAAAAATACGGGTACTGCTTTATTGAAGCAGCACAAGTAACTCATTTTGATTGGTTTATCTCATTTTTGAGGAATAAGCACAGCTATTACTGTATACCATATATATATATATATATATATATATATATATATATATATATATATATATATATATATATATATATATATATATATATATATATATATATATATATATATATATATATATATATATATATATATATATATATATATATATATATATATATATATATATATATATATATATATATTTTTTTTTTTTAATGACTATTATCTGAGAAATACAACATTTTATCATATTTTCTATTTTAATTACAGTTACAAATTCATTAGGAGTCGGTGCATTTATTCCCGACTCCAGGCACCCAAAATTGCCCGACTCCGACTCCACAGCCCTGGTGGACAGCAGGAGAATGGGTAGCAGCAGAACTGCGGTGAGGGACACACACTTCTGGGGGCTGTGGGAAGCCTCAGGTAAGTAAAGCTACATTGCTTTTATTCACCTCATGTTTCCTTCAAGTGCACCTGTAGAAAAATTTATATTTATATATTTTTTTTTTTTTTTTCCTTCCTGAATTTAACTGCCCCATAAGGGAGGTTTTGAGCTCCAGTATGCTGTTGGGGGGGGGGGGGGGGGTTAGAGAACACAATTTCTTACCGGGGGAGCTGCTGATCCAGCCCCATGACTCTGTGATGGCTGCAGCTGGTAACGCCTAAGAGAATCCTGCTGTAGAGCGCGCTCTGGCAGCAATGCACAGTGCAGCTCCCAGTATGCATTGCAGGCTCAGTCACACTGTAGTGCACAGTCCCAGCCACAATACATCTACTGGCATGCATTGTGGCTGGGACTGTGCCCTACAGTGGGATTCTTTCAAGTGTATGTTGAACCTCTCCATAGGGAATGTAGGGTATATGTGTATATATGTATATTTATATTTTCAGTGTTCTTTAAAATGTACAAGCATTTCCACTTTGGGCTTCCCCCGGTCACCTGTGGGCTGCTCAGTTTCTCGGCTGGCTGGCATGGTTGAAGTCATGAATGGGCTCAGTCATGTTCCTCTGTTTATGCCTGGCTGCGTGTGGCCACAATGGTTTTTCTGTGGCCGGTAGCGCTCTGTACCTGTGCAGAATACACCTAGCCACAGGAATGTGACCAGGATGTGCACGGTTGTACATTTGCAGTACTCCAGACTACGGAGACAGTGGGGGAAAGTAGTTGGGACTGCGAGGACTATGAGGAAGCCCACAGGGGCGGGAGGAAGTACCCAGGTAAGTGTAAATGTTTGTAGTCTTGGATTTCCTTTAGGGCTCTTCCAAACAGGAGGCTGACCTCTGCACTTGTTGGGCAGTTCAATCTATGGTACATCTGCGGCCTGCCAATGCAGTTTCAACGCTACTGAATTGCTGCAGTCCTAACGCAGCGTGCCAAGCACTGACACGCAGTGGTGTTAGCCAGCTGCAGAGCACCATGACGTGTCGAGTCTGAGCACGGCTGTGACCACGCCCAGATCTGATTCCAGTGCTGATACCAAGCATTAGGGATGATCAGAGATGCAAATAAATGCAGCTTGGGAAAAAGGACCAGTCCATTTTAACCTGGATTTAAATTGATTGGTTCATTTTCAAACTGTATACATTTGCAGAAAAAAAACTTGCATAAATTTGCATCAACTCAGAAGTATTTGCATCTCATTGATCATCCCTACTGAGCACTAACAAGTGCACAGCTGGTGCTGGAGAGCAGCTGACAGGCAGTGAATGCAAAGCCTGTCCGCTTCCTGTCTAATGCTGGGTACACACGTTGAGATTTCCCGCTCGATTCGCAGATCAATTCTATTTCAAACATGCTCAATTGGATTTCTAATCGAGCATGTTTGAAATAATTGAATTGATCTGCGAATCGAGCGGGAAATCTCAACGTGTGTACCCAGCATTAGGCCTCCTTTCCACGAACTGTCGAGCTGTGTGCTCAGCAAGCAGTTACCAGGCAGAAGTAAGCAGTTATCATGCAGTTACTAGGCAGCAGTGAGCAGTTGAGTTTGAGAGGCATTTCACTGCCTATCAGCGGTCCGTGGAAAGGAGGCTTAAGGCCTCTGTTCCATGGACTGTTAGGCAGTGAAATGCCTCTCAAACTCTCACAACTGCTTGCTGCTGCCTGGTAACTGCTCACTGAGCACACTGTTCAACTGCCCATGGAAATGAAGCCTCAAGCAGCTGTCGGTCCAGTCTGTAGGTCCTCTTTTCCACAAACAGTTGAACTATGTGCTCAGCAAGCAGATACCAGGTAGCAACAATCAGTTGTGAGTTTTTGAGATCTAGCCTGAAAGACTTTTTGAGATGCATTTAAAAAAACCAGTGCAATGTAAGGGCCTGAGCACACTAGCGTGCTTATGTCCACTTTTCAACAGACAGAAGTGCACTAGTGTTCAGACCCTAAAGGTGCATACACACATCAGACTATAGTCTTTGGAAACTGAAAGATCACAGACCAATCTTACCACCCTTCATGTAGTATGAGAGCCATACTCTACACAGTCTTTTCTATGGAGCTGAACTCCCCATCAGACAGAAATCTTACCCCCTTCCATGTAGTATGAGAGCCATACTCTACACAGTCTTTTCTATGGAGCTGAACTCCCCATCAGAAATCTTTGCAAGATGCTGCACACACAGATGCTGTACAGACACAAAAGATCAGTATCTGCAAAAGATCTGTTCCTGCCAAAAATCCATTCCTGCAAATTGCAATGATAGTCTATGAGATCTGCAGATCAAGCAATCATCCACAGATCTGAAAATCCATCCTGGTGGATCTGATCTGCAGATGAATGTCAGTTAAATCATGTGTGTATGATGATCTGCAGATCTCATAGACTATCATTGCAATTTGCAGGAATGGATTTTTGGCAGGAACAGATCTTTTGCAGCAACAGATCTTTTGTGTCTGTACAGCATCTGTGTGTGCAGCATCTTGCAAAGATTTTTTTTTTTCTGATGTGGAGTTCAGCTCCATAGAAAAGACTGGGTAGAGTATGGCTCTCATACTACAGGAAGGGGTGGTAAGATTGGTCTGTGATCTTTCACTTTCCAAAGACTATAGTCTGATGTGTGTATGAGCCTTAAGGCCTGGAACCCACTACAAAACGCTATTTCTAATCATAAACCACTCATACAAAATGCTAGCGATTGAAAGAGATTTCATGAGCGTTTTCGGTAGCGAGTTTAAAAAGTAATCAATTTGCCAGTGGTTGTGTGGTGTGTTTGTGTAGCGTATAGTGTGGTGGTTTTTTTTTTCCATTCTGATTGGTCCTTTCAATTTTAATTTAGTGTGCAGTAAAACGCTTGGGAAATCGCTCTGTGTAGGTTTTGACGAGCGATTATGCCAGTGTTTATATACTTTACATTGCAGAAACGATAAAGCTCAAAAAATGCTGCATGTCCTGCGTTTGCGATTTTGGTAATCGCAATCGCTCCAGTGGAATTTGGCCTGAGCTGAGCGTTTAGGGAAATTGCTAGCAGTTTGAATTACTCCCTAAACACTCACAAAATCGCTCTAGTGGGTTCCAGTCCTAAGGCACAAGGTACATAATTAAAGTGAACATGAAGTGAGGAATATGTGGAGGGTGCTATATTTCCTTCTTAAATTAATGGCAGTTCTGCTAATTGGGGATGGTCAATGAGATGCAAATTTATGCAGCTTGTGAATAGACCAATTGAATCTTACCTCAGCAGGATTTGGTTCATTTTTCAAGCTGCATATATGTATTCAAAATGTAGGTAATGCTGCATTCTGACGTGTCGTCATGTGCTGTCTCGTTGCCATGGAGACGCAACGTGGGACATCCGCGAGCAAGATTAGTTTCAAAACTCCCGCTGGCAATTTTTACAGGGAGGGAAGGCGGAAGAATGCGTCCCGGGCCGTGTAGGTAAACGCTCGTAGTACATGAGGTATTAAAAAGGTTGACTGATCTTTCGGAACGGTGGGAGGGGGGTGGAGGAATTTGGTAAGAGGTTTCCGGGGTGTGTACATGGTTGATCTAGATTCAAATGTAAAAAAAAAAATCTACTAAGGACTTTTTTTGGTGTCTACTAATGATACTATTTGACAAATGATTGTTCATATGGAGAATTATTTGTAAGAAATCATAAATTATTGTTTGGGACCACTAATGAGCACAAATCTCCTAACAAATCAGATTTGGGGAATGATTCTGTCAGTCTGGCTTAATTAGGAGATTTTTGTCCATTAGTGGTCCCAAGCTAGCATTTCTGAATACTCATGTGAACAATTGTTTGTAAACAGTCATTTTTGGCAAATTGTACAGTTAGTGGCCACCATTAAAGACTTGCTCATCCTCACTTAAAAGTCAGATGGGGTCTAAAACAAATTTTAATCCTTTGTGTGGCAATTTTTTTTGTCATTTCTTTTTTTTTTTTTTTTTTTTTTTTTTTTTTTTTTTTTCAGTGTTCCACAGTGGAATGTGACATATATATATATATATATATATATATATATATATTATAGGTTTGCAGCCATAAAATGTTTTAAGCTATAGTCTTGCATGCCAGACTTTCTGCATGATTACTTGACCTGTTTTATGCTGCTGGCAGTTCTTGCACTTGCTTGTGATGTTTTGTTGTGATTTGCATGCATATGTTTTATAAAAGGAAAAATTTAATAGACCATTAAATATCAGTATTCTATGCAGAGCAGCAACATCCACCACCCAACCTAGGCAGGTGCCTGGGACCTAGTAGGTGTTAAGGGACGAATCAAGTACAAACCGTGCCAGAGATTTTGGTGTTGCTGTAGGCCGTAACAGGAATTACGGTTAAAGCAGAGCTCAGACAGTCATGTGGGTGCCAAATTACTATGTAAAAGCAGCGTAATTCGGCTGTCTGCAATGGCTTGCTGCCGAGTTACGGATTTCCCCACTGTCCACGGAGGCCTGGAGGGGGAATAGTAATGAATGCCACCAGGAATCTTGCAGGAGCAGGGTGAGCAGTTTATCGGCTTTACCTTGCGGCTTAATTATATGTACATGTGAACTGGCCCACGTGCCACCTTTTCTCCCCTCTCCTCTTCAGCTTACTTTAAAGAGACTCTGTAACATTAAAAATCTCCCCTGGGGGGTACTCACCTCGGGTGGGGGAAGCCTCCGGATCCTAATGAGGCTTCCCACGCCGTCCTCTGTCCCACGGGGGTCTCGCCGCAGCGCTCCAAACAGCCGGCGACTGTGCCGACTGTCAGTTCAATATTTACCTTTGCTGGCTCCAGCGGGGGCGCTGTGGCGAGTTTCTGCACGGAAATAGACGGAAATACCCGATCTCAGTCGGGTCCGCTCTACTGCGCAGGCGCTGGAAACTTGCGCCTGCGCAGTAGAGCAGACCCGACGGTGATCGGGTATTTCCGCCTACTTCGGCGCCGAGAGGCATCAGAGCGCCTGCGCAGGAGCCAGGAAGGTAAATATTGCGTCACAGCTGTACGGAGGGCTACAGCGAGACCCCCGAGGGACGCAGGACGGCGTGGGAAGCCTCATTAGGATCCTGAGGCTTCCCCCACCCGAGGTGAGTACCCCCCAGGGGCCGTTTTGTCGTTACAGTTCCTCTTTAAGGGTCACAAGGGGGCACCAAATGTAGTGCCTTACCTAGGGCCCCATTACATGTTAATCTCTCTGATTGTATGTAATAGTGAATGTGTGCATTCAGTGCAACTGTAAAGGACCAGTGTCATGAACAATACTATGTCAGTGATGATTGCTGCTGACACAGACTGCAATTCACCAGGATCTGTTTTCATTTGTGGCACAGAAAATATATAAACCTCCTGAAATAAATCCTGTGCCTGTACTGGTGTCAGTCGCACTACCTTTGATAAGGTGTGATCTCTTTTCATAAGGTCTGATATTTGAGTTATCACGGTTTAGTGAATCAAGCCCTATGAGCGTTTGTGTAAAAAAAAAAAAAAAATTAAATCCTAAAAGCGCTTGTGCAATGATTCCCTATGAGTTTTCATAAGAGCGTTTCGATTCCGATCTGCTCACCAAAGCGTTGTCTGTACCATTTTTATGAGCGCTTTGGCTCAATGGAAGGTATAGGGAAATTGCTAAGCACTTGATAAAGCGCTTTGTATAGCCATTTCCCAAGCGCTTTTTAAAATAAATATATTGTATTGTTTTCCGGGTCAAAGAGTTCACTTCCTGACTGATGTCAAGAAGTGGAAAAAAGGAATAGTTCCTCAAAAGCTCTTACACAATGCTCAGAAAACTCCAGGAATCGCTATAAAAATGTGCACAAAAACGCTCAGCGCTTGCGATTTGTAGACATCACTGCTTAAAGAGACTCTGTAACAATTTTTTTCAGCCTTAGTTCTTCTATCCTATAAGTTCCTATGCCTGTTCTAATCTGCTCTGGCTTACTGCAGTCTTTCCTAACTGCACTGTCTCTGTAATAAATCAATGTATCTTTCCTCTGTCCTGTTTGTCGGGCTAAAGCTTGATTGTGTGGAATGTGCAGGGCTGCTTATGATTGGTAGAAGCGATACACACCCTCTGCAGGCCCCCTGCATACTCTGAATGACTCATACACTATGCTTAGCTGAGCCTATTAGAAGCTGGTTAGTTTGTTTGTAAACACTGCCTAAAACTGTTAATTACAAGCCAGGATTGCAGCAGAGAGTGGCAGAAACAGCACAGAGGGGCACAGGAGAAAATAATGAATAGAATGGTATGCTTTTTATTGTAAGAATATTAGAGTAAAGATTCTCTTTAAAGTGAACCTAAAGTCCCCCCAAAAAAACGAGATGAACTCACCTGGGGCTTCCCTCAGCCCCCAGCAGACGATCGGTGCCCTCGCAGCTCCGCTCCGATGCCTCTGGACCCGCCGGCGAGCACTTCCGGTTTGGCCGTCACCGGCCGACAGGCATGGGAACGCGAGTGATTGTTCGCGTTCCCAGCCTGTATATCGCCCCCTATGCTGCTATTGCGGCCAGGAGGTCGCAATAGCAGCATAGGGGGCGATATACAGGCTGGGAACGCGAACAATCACTCGCGTTCCCATGCCTGTCGGCCGGTGACGGCCAAACCGGAAGTGCTCGCCGGCGGGTCCAGAGGCATCGGAGCGGAGCTGCGAGGGCACCGATCGTCTGCTGGGGGCTGAGGGAAGCCCCAGGTGAGTTCATCTCGTTTTTTTTTGGGGGACTTTAGGTTCACTTTAAAGCCTGAAACCCACTAGGGTGCTTTTTATGCCACAGTAGCGATAAGCCAAATTGCAATTGCAGGACGTGCAGCGTTATGGGAGTGTTTGCGCTTCAATGTAAAGGATTGAAGTTCTGGCAAATCGCTTATGAATCACTACACAGGTTTTTTTTTTTTTGGGGGGGGGGGGGGGGGGTTATTTACAGTTTGCAAAAAAATTAAAACAACCAGAGTTTAAATCGCAATCGCTGACAAAAAGCTTACATTTTTAAAATTGCCAGAGAACTCATGAATTTGCTTAATAAACATAAATTAAAAATGTTAGTGCTAATTGCAGTCGCTAGCGGTTTGTAAGTGGTTTTTTTTTGTTTGTTTTTTGTTTTTTTAGCATTTTTTAGTAGCGATTTTGAAGTGTGGTCAATTTTGCCAGCAGTTGTGTAGAGATTAGCGGTTTTTAATTCTGATTGGTCCTTTCAGTGTGCAGTAATGTACAAACACTAGCAAAATCGCTCTGTGTAGGTTTTGACGAGCAATTATGCCAGCGTTTATATACTTTACATTGCAGAAACACTAACGCTCCAAAATACTGCATGTCCTTCGTTTGCGATTTTGGTAATATTAATCGCTTCAGTGGAATTTTGCCTATCCATTAACATTAGCGGAGTGTTTATGGAAATAGCTAGTGGTTTGAATTGCTCCCTAAACACTCACAAAATTGCCCTAGTGGGTTCCAGTCCTAACACAGATTTGTTTGTGACACTTAGGGCTCGTTTCCACTAGAGCGAATCTGCATGCGTTTCCTGCATGCAGATTCGCTCAACCAATACAAGTGGATGGCGCCGTTTCCACTTGTCCGGAATTCTGTGCGGCTCGATATGCAAAAAAAATCTGCACAGCAGAGCCGTCAGAATTCGCACGCCGCACACCCGCATGCGATTTGTCGGTCATGTAACTAAATAGGAAAACCGCAAGCACTTGAGTCTTGCGGTTTTCCCGGCGTTACCGCGTGCTATTTCGTTTAAAAACCCATGTCAATGCTTGCCGGCATTGACATGGTTAAAATTGCGTCATTAAAATCGCGAACGATTCTGCTTGAAAATCCCCAAGGAAACGTCAACGAATCCGCAACCGTATGCGGATTCGTTGACACGGTTTCTGCGAGCAAATGGCGCCGCACAAGTGGAAATGTACCCTTAAGGCTGCTTACACACAGGGACGTTACAGGCGCACGTTAGTGCAGCCTGTAACGCTCCCCCAACGCACAGCAATGTAACACAAGTGGGCTGTTCACACTGCCCACGTTGCGTTACATGTAACGCTGCACGTTGTAGTGAAAGTGCAGCATGCTACGGCGTTAGAGCGGCTTAAGCCGCGTTAGACTGTTTGCACATGCTCAGTCATGTTGGGGAGGAGCGGAGAGCGGCCAGGCACATGGCTAATTAATATTCACTGCACGGTGTGACGTGCAGTGTTTACTATCTGGTGCGGCCGCTCTGTGCGGCGATTGGCCGGCGGGACCATGTGATGCCGTATGCGTCCAAGAGTATGCATCACGGACGCCAGAGTGAGCTGCACAACGCGGCTCACTCTGACGTCCACATCGAAGAGCACCAGGCCTTGCGTTAGGTGCTACGTTAAGGTCGCATAACGTGCACCTAACGCAACGTCTTGGTGTGCAAGTAGCCTAAAGGGGAACTGAAGTAAGAGGTATATGGAGGCTGCCATATTTATTTCCTTTTAATCAATACCAGTTGCCTGGCAGCCCTGCTAATCCTCTGCCTCTAATACTATTAGCCATAGCCCCTGAACAAGCATGCAGCAGATCAGGTGTTTCAGACTTTAAAGTCAGATCTGACAAGACTAGCTGCATGCTGGTTTCTGGTGTTATTCAGATACTACTGCAGAGAAATAGACCAGCAGGGCTGCCAGGCAACTGGTATTGATTTAAAAAGAAATAAATATGGCAGCCTCTGTATACCTCTTACTTCCCCTCTAAGGCAGGGGGCACACTTGTCTTGTGCATGCAGGAAAGTGTGAACTAGCCATTGATTGACTGTTTTTGTGTGTATTTTCTGCACAGAAAAACGGAGAATTGTATCCCCGCCTCAAGGCTATGGAAACTAGTGCACTGCGACAGATACATTCAGGGCGGTTTAGCAATTTTTTGCTGGTGATTTTCAAAATCGCCCTGAAGCCTCATTTACACTTGGGCGTTTTGCCAGCGATTTCGGCAAAACGCTCATACACTAGCGCTTTTGAAAGCGCTAGTGTAATAAAACCCTATGGGCCCGTTCTTACTTTGGCGATTCGCGGTAATCGCCGCAAATTGCCCAAGAACTCGAAATGCAAACGTGTAGCCTGCACTATTTTCAGGTGATTTCCCAGCGATCATATTTCAGTGCTATAGAAGCGCTAAACACGATCGCGGAGAAATCTCTGCAATGTCCAGTGATTTTATTTATTTTAATTGCGGAAAAATCACTGGCTATTTGCGCTTCTAAGTGTGAATGGGGCCTTAAAGCGCTTGTGCAATGATTCCTTATGGGACTGTTTATTTCAACACGTTTCATCTGCTTTCCGCTGACGAAAGCGCTGCCTGTACCATTTTTTTTTTTTTATTTTTTTTTCATTCATTTTATTATTTTATTTTTTTTTTTTTTTTTTTTGCTAAATGAAAGATATTGGTGCAAAATGTTCACAATCTCTTTATGCGGTGATTGCTTTTTCGCTTTTTGTTCCTTGACTATTTAAATGTGACGTGTTTAGGTAAGGGGCTCTTTAAATCTGGCTAGAAATCGCTTACAAAACACCTGCCCAAAAACGCAGTGCACAGGTGAGCACTGGGAGGCGCTAAAAAAAAAAATAGCAAAAACCGCTGGTGGCAGATGTGGTGAAAGCCTACGGGCCTGTTTCCACTACACGCAGAATGGATGCAGAAAAACTGACTCCAATGACTGCCTATGGGAAATCTGCATCAGAAAAATCGCGTTTAGTGGAAACAGGCCCATAGGAATTCATTGGAGTCAGTTTTTCTGCATCAAATCTGCGTGTAGTGGAAACAGGCCCTAACAGTTGCACTGAAGTATGCTTTTAACTGTGTCAAAATGAAGTGTCACTCCGCATGTAATGTGCAATGGAGCTTCCCTTCCCTTAGTATAGTATTCTCACAGCAGGATACATAATGCAAGTCTTGGGCTTGTCCTGGCGTGGAGGGGGAGGAGTTAATGTTTGGGGAGGTGTGGAGTTAACTAGGGACTATCAATGAGATGCAAATTTCTCTTTCTATTCAAAAGTCTAGCAAATGTTATATGTACCTTGTATTTGGACCAATCAGAATAATTTTCTGTCAATGACAGGTTCAAGCTGTATAACATTTTAATGAAATTTGAATGTTAGAAGAAATGATTTACAAGAAATGACTTGCATCACATTATGGTTATCATTCCTAGAATTTATACACCATAGATTAAAGGGTACCTGAAGTGACCATGAGATAGACATGTGTATGTACAGTGCCTAGCACACAAATAACTAGGCTGTGTTCCTTTTTTTCCTTTCTCTGCCTGAAAGTTAAATATCAGGTATGTAAGTGGCTGACTCAGTCCTGACTCAGACAGGAAGTGACTACAGTGTGACCCTCACTGACAAGAAATTCCCTGTTTTATCTCTTTCTTGCTCTCAGAAGTCATTTTCTGCTAGGAAAGTGTTTTATAGTTGGAATTTCTTATCAGCGAGGGTCACACTGTAGTCACTTCCTGTCTGAGTCAGCCACTTACATACCTGATATTTCACTCTTTCAGGCAAAGAAAGGGGAAAAAAGGAACACAGCATAGTTATGTGTGCTAGGCATTGTACATATGTCTATCTCATCATGTCACTTCTGGTATCCTTTAAGGGCCCTTTTTCCCATTTGCGGATTGGAGCCGATACGGGTACGCATCACTTGCGCTCCCATCCGCATCACTTCCACATCTCCCGATGCGGAAGTGTACTGAAGGAGACGGTGGGTGGATGCGGCTGTTCAATAATCTCCAGCATGCTGCAGATTCTCAGATCGCTCCCCACACAATGGAAACGGTTCCATTGCCATGCATTGGGTTCAGGGCACCCGTGGTGCGATGCACTTATGTAGCCACATCGCACCGCTTCTAATGGAAACTGGCCCTAAATCGCAGCAAGGCCTACTGGATGGGTGCATGCATACCCAATGGATGTATGTTTGCACCTATGTATGGATACCTAATGCAAGTATGTACAGCTGTATCTAATTTTTTTGTTACATGTTAATGTGTACATTATGTATACTCAATAGTTGTTGTTATATGTATGCATATATAATTGAGTATATTGCATGTATGTATACCCAATGCATGTTTTTATATATACACAATAGTATGCTGTTTGCGGCACAGGGTTTTTCTTTGCCCTGCGTCCCCTCCCCCCTCTGATTTTAACAATTATGGAATTGGATGGTAGATGGCTGCCAGGTTGTGTAATGTATGGGCGCCTTTGGTTTCTTGTAATCTCTCCCTGGCCCTGTCTGTTTACACATAAGATGAAGTGACTAACCCCTCCCTCCACCCCTGTATGTATGTGCTGCCTGTGATGGCATCTCTTTTCATTGGCTGTTGGGCCTTGCTGTGCTTTCTGTTGAGTTTGAAGCTGATGCCCACTCCACTCTTCCCGCCTTTTGGCGCTGGTACTGGCTGTTGCTTTAACCACTTGCTTGGTCAGATGCTAAATGTGGCTTTTTCACATGTGATAGTTCTGTAACTGCGAAAGGTGAAAAATCATATGTGGGTATTAGCTGTTTTCCTTATCCGTCAGAGAAGCATATAATCGGCCCCAAATTTATTCTGCAGCAGGCAGGGCTGTGGAGTTGGAGTCGAGGCAATTTTGGGCACCTGGAGTTGGCGTCGTGGTTTCGTAAAAGAGTCGGATGATTTTTGTACAAAATCCACAGCCCTGTTAAGTATTAGACTAAGGAGTCGAGGAGTCAGAGC
Organism: Hyperolius riggenbachi; assembly: GCF_040937935.1. Classification (NCBI taxonomy): domain Eukaryota; kingdom Metazoa; phylum Chordata; class Amphibia; order Anura; family Hyperoliidae; genus Hyperolius; species Hyperolius riggenbachi. The sequence goes on from NC_090647.1 coordinate 559,230,532, forward strand.
CATTTTGGGTACCCGGAGTCGCAGTAGTGATTTCATAAACCGAGGAGTCGGAAGATAGAGCCAAAGTGATGAAGAACTTTGTTCAATATAAAGAAGTCCTGGATGTGATGGTATGGCCCCTGCAGAGCCCTGATCTCCACATGGGAGTGTGTCTGGGATTACATGGAGACAGGATGTGAGAAAGCTGACATCCAAAGAAGATTTGTGATTCATTCTCCATTGATTGGAATCTACCAGCTGAGCGCCTTCAAAATCTGTGTGGAAGTGTACCTAGAATAATTGATGCTGTTTTGAAGGCCAAGGGTGCTGACACCAAATTTTGATAGATTTATCTGTTAAGTGAATTTTTTTTTTGTTGTTTTAAAATAAATGATACTTTTATTAATAAAAGCATTTTTGAGATTTTTTTTTTCCACACCTCTACTGTGAACAGAACAGAACAGAACAGAACAGAACAGAACAGAACAGAACAGAACAGAACAGAACAGAACAGAACAGAACAGAACAGAACAGAACAGAACAGAACAGAACAGAACAGAACAGAACAGAACAGAACAGAACAGAACAGAACAGAACAGAACAGAACAGAACAGAACAGAACAGAACAGAACAGAACAGAACAGAACAGAACAGAACAGAACAGAACAGAACAGAACAGAACAGAACAGAACAGAACAGAACAGAACAGAACAGAACAGAACAGAACAGAACAGAACAGAACAGAACAGAACAGAACAGAACAGAACAGAACAGAACAGAACAGAACAGAACAGAACAGAACAGAACAGAACAGAACAGAACAGAACAGAACAGAACAGAACAGAACAGAACAGAACAGAACAGAACAGAACAGAACAGAACAGAACAGAACAGAACAGAACAGAACAGAACAGAACAGAACAGAACAGAACAGAACAGAACAGAACAGAACAGAACAGAACAGAACAGAACAGAACAGAACCTTTGTGACCTATATTCACTTATCAAGGACGGCCTGTGGGCCCCAGGCCTCCGGCCTGTGGGCCCCTTGCAGGACCCGACCCGCGGTCCGCCGCGTCGGGGGCCCCAGGCCTCCGGCCTGTGGGCCCCTTGCAGGACCCGACCCGCGGTCCGCCGCGTCGGGGGCCCCAGGCCTCCGGCCTGTGGGCCCCTTGCAGGACCCGACCCGCGGTCCGCCGCGTCGGGGGCCCCAGGCCTCCGGCCTGTGGGCCCCTTGCAGGACCCGACCCGCGGTCCGCCGCGTCGGGGGCCCCAGGCCTCCGGCCTGTGGGCCCCTTGCAGGACCCGACCCGCGGTCCGCCGCGTCGGGGGCCCCAGGCCTCCGCTTTAAAATTGGCTAAAAATGTGTTATAAATACTTCCAGTGAGCTTCCTTAACTTTTGGAGTGATTTGGATAAGTGTGTCACCACATTATATGTATGTATAAGGGAAGTTAAAGCAACAGGGGCCATATGCAATTCATTTTTTCTCATGAGTTTTCTCCTAGGAGATAATTTTTCATCTTCGATTTAAAATAACGTTCCAGCACTTTTCAACTAAAAAAGTAACAAAAAGTACTCTCAAAATATTGACAAGTTTAACATTATCACCTAGGAGAAAACTCAGGTGAAAAAATGAATTGCATATGGGCCCAGGTATATTATGGCTGCCATATTTTTCTAGACCAGTTGTCTGGCTGTCTCTGCCTATAATGCTTTAAGCCATAGACCCAGAGCATGCAGCGGATCAGGTTTTTTTTTTTTTTTTTTTTTTTTAACATTTATTGTCATATCTGACAAGATTAGCTGTTTGTCTGTTTCTCTTGTGATTTAGACTCTACTGCAGTTAAATAGACCAGCAGGGCCACCAGGCTACCTATTTTGGAGAAGGTGGGGGGAGGGCCACCAGGCTACCTATACTGGAGTGGGGAATAATGGATAACTATACTTTCTAGCGGTGCCTCTCTGAGATCCCACACACGAGAATATAAAGCATGTGCTATGTAAGGAGGCACAGGCTGTCCCTGAAGCCAGAACAGTTTCTAGTAGTCATGCACCCAGACAGTCTCAATAGCAGTGGGAAAACACTAGCACAACTCCAAAAAACTTCTGAACAAACGTTGGCATTCTACATGTGAACGAGGAGCACTCTATAGAGCATTAAAAGCAACTTTAATAACTGCAAAAAAGGAATAAAACTTACAAACCGTAAGGACGTATCAAGCGTATAAATATGTGGGTAGGCTCTCCTCTGCCTCGCACTATATCCCCTCTGCTCTGTGACCAGCGGTGTGGGCATCCAGATCTCTGTGGAACCAGGAGTGGTGGATGTGGGCATGGCCTATTTCATGTGCGCCAGCATCCTCATTATGTGTTTCGGCCTTCCTCAGTCATATCAGGAGGTACAGAGTCCCTGAGATAAAAACAACTCCCTCATCCTATCACATTTCATTGCGCACCCCCTTCCTGCACTCCCCATGCCTACTGTGTAAATGCAGAGTATAGCGCAGCAGAAGCTGTGAACTCACCTTTCTGCCAGACTCCACAATGCTGGACTCCAGATGGGAGATGAGAGCACAGCTTCTGCTGTGCTATGCTCCTCTGTTGCGGTAGGACTTTCAGCGCCTGAAAAAACAGTTTTTGCGTCCCCTTTAGACAAAATGGATGTGGTCATGCATCAGAATGCGGGTGTCCTCATGAGTGGTGCTCAATGTATAATTACTGTTTAGATGTACCCCCCTTTCCTCAGTCAGCCAAATGTGCCCTCTTCCACTGTTCAGATATGCTCCCCTTTAACCTCTACAGATAGCCAGTTGTGCCCCCTTTTTCTGCTGTTATTAAAGAGGAGCTGTTAGGTATAGGGTCTCAGAGAAAAAAAACACATATATCAGTAGCTAAAGATTGGCTGTACTTACATTACATATGCATTTCACTGTCCACGTTTGGATTTCACAGAATTTTTATATAGTATTTGCAGAGAATGATGCTCATGGCAGGTTCCATGTTTGTCTGTCTCCTATGAAGCCAAATGTGTCGTCATGTCCTGCCTGCTACCTGATGATTCCACTCACACAAAAGATTGGTAATGAATAACACTATTGTGCAGTGAATATTGATTAGCCATGTGGCTAGGAACAATAGCGGACTCCTGCAGTGTACTCTGCCCTGAGATTTTTCACTGCTAAGCTGTTGTAACATGAGCCTGTACTTTCTCACTTGCAGCCTAGGGGAGGACCCAAGCAGCCCCAGAATGCTTTGCAGTATTGTATGCGGCCTTTCGTCCTTTTGAGAGCTTGGGTCTAACAGCTTTGCTGATAAGCGCACACATTAAAAGTAAGAGAGATTTTTAACTTCAGTATTGCCTTTTTGGCTTCCTTCTATTCTGTTTAACACAGGAGAATAGAGGTTTAAATTAGCTTTTGCAGCCTGACAGTTACTCTTTAAAGCTTCAACACTCCTGCGGAGAGAGGCAGGGGCACTTCGGGCAACCGGCCAGGCGACGTCACCAACATGGGAGTGTGAAGGCTGCACTGAGCGCCCTCACAGGGCTGCACTCATTGACAAATGCGCCCCCATAACTACGCCTCTGAAGGGAGCACAAAGGTGGACAGGACGCACAGTGGGGAGGGCAGAGGAGGCACATGGGGACAGAAGGATGCACTGGGTGTGAGAGAGGTGGCACAGAGGGACACAGTGGAGGCTGTCTGCAACTTACACTGTCTGGACTATCTGCTCTCCAAGGACTGGCTGCTGCTTTTCGATTAGGAGAAGAGATAAAATCGCTGTGTCATGTGGAAGGAATTGATCGCTTTCTGCTGGTAGTGGCAGACCACCTATTTGCTTTCTGCATGACTTTTATTTTTTTGTGTCCGCAACAGTTCTAGAAGTAGACCCTTTTTTAATTTAAAGAGGAACTTCAGCCTAAACAAACATACTGTCATTAAGTTACATTAGTTATGTTCATTAAAATAGATAGGTAATATAATCTCTTACCCACCCTGTTTTAAAAGAACAGGCAAATGTTTGATTTCATGAGGGCAGCCATCTTTTTGGTTGAAAGGAGGTGACAGGGAGCATGAGACACAGTTCCAACTGTCCTGTGTCCTGATCACCCCTCCTAGTTGCTAGGCGACGTGAATAACATAGGAAATCCCATCATGCTTTGCACAGCATCAGGGAAAAACCACCCGGGTAGTTTTCTGTGATGGGTGGAGCTTAGCTAAAAATGCAGCTGTGAAACTGTTAAACACCAAGCCTTTTCAGTTCTGCTAAGTAGATTTTTTTTTTTTTTTTAGTCCAGAGGTTCACTTTAAGTATTTGATATAGCGCCGACATATTACGCAGCACTGTACAGAGTATATATTGTCTTGTCTCCAACTGTCCCTCAGAGGGGATCATAATCTAGGCCCTACCATAGTCCTATGTCTATGTATGCATTGTGTAGTGCATGTATCATAGTCTAGGGCCAATTTTAGGGGGAAGCCAATTAACTTCTGTATGTTTTTGTGATGTGGGAGGAAACCAGAGTGCCCAGAGGAAACCCACACAGACACAGGGAGAACATACAAACTCCTTGTAGATGTTGACCTGGCTGGGATTCTAGCTGGGGGCTCAGCACTGCAAGGCGAGAGCACTATCCACTACGCCACTGTGCTGCCACGCCACCTGAGTGCTTTATTTAGCTTGCAGCCATAGTATTCATATTGTGTGGGGATGGGGCCTGGCGTTATTTTATCCTAACACTAAAATGTATTTTTGTGTTCAGTGTATAATCCGTACATCAATCTCTGTATTTCTCTGGTGTCAATTGGTGTCTGATCTCTCCTCTCTGCAGTGAGTGTAGCAGTAATGGTGATTCGGTCCTGTCATACACCAGCATACGCAGTAACAGCTCCTACCTGGGCAGCGATAAGATGGGATCAGGTGACCTCTCATTCTAACGTATTCTAGTTTTTAAATGTTCAGTTAATAGACTATGAAAAACTACATGCAAAGATTTGGTATTTACCATTTATAACCAGTAGATGGCGAATTGCTAAGAAAAGCCACAAGTTTTTTAGTCCAGACAGTAACTCCATTCCATTAACAGATCAGGTTACACTGCATGGTTTATTCTTATTAATTTTATTTGTATTATTATTGTAGCTTTATATAGTGGCTTTTTCCAGTTGCAGTGATATGAGCCATGAAAACATGCAGTTGTGTTACAGACAAAGCTAAGGTTACACAGTCATACAGTCTGCCCAGTAGGGGAGACACACAACAGAAATGGGAAGGCATTATTATGATTCATCTTGATACCTCTCTCTCTACCCCAGCAACAGTAACCAGGTAGGCCTTCCTTTTTATCACTTAGTGGTAGAGGGGCCCCTCCAAGGATGAAGTCTTTGCAAAGCATGCTGGGGTTTCCCACAAGCCAAAGGGAACAAACTGAGTATTATGATTGCTTCCCTTAGTTGTTAAATCCAATCCATATCACCATGGTAACTGTTATTTCCCAAATGCCATTCCAAGATAAATGCTTTCCTTATATGGTTTGCTACATGGGTCAGTCTGTCCAGTACATATTGGAATTCCTACTGTCACCGATCATTATTGGGCAGTGAAACTCTTGTTTACTTGTGTAATTGCTAATGGCAGGGAAGAACACCTATGGTCATCCCTGGGCCATTCGTGACACCACTTCCTCAGGCGGCATCAGTGTCATGGTGGCACCCACCCCCTCCCTCCCTCTTCTAGGGGCCCGCCCCCTCCCTCTTCTAGGATCCCCCTCAGGTGCCAGAAGAACAGCAGAAGTGGAATAATAAACAGGAGGATTTTAAAAACCAGAGTAAGGAGTTGGGATATAGACTCATGGCAAGAGGCGATCCTATGTCTTTGCTTGTAGAGGCCTACAACAAAGCAAATTCTTGAACACGGGAGTCCCTTTTCATGAGGAGTAAGAAGGGAAGGAGGAGTGATGATCGGGGTTAGTGGGCAAACAGCAGATCCCATTTATATTTAACTATTCCCCAATGACTGAAAACATTTGTATGAGCATTTTTAGGAATTGGCTAGATCTGAAGGACAGCCTAGAATTGAAGTCGGTGCAGGGAGATAGACCACTAGTTTACTTTAGACGGGCGAGTACCATACTGACACTAAGTGAGTTTAGGAACGAGTTTACCAACGACTAAATTGGTTGGAAGAATTACGGGCATTAGGAAGTTATAAATGTCACAATAGCACCCATTGCAATCCGTTCATCCCGGGTAAGACAGATCGCCTGGGAGGGACCATGCTCACTATATGGAAATTTATTCACTGCAAATCCTTATTTGTGGTGTACGCGGTGGTCAGTTCTATATTGGGAAACTTACCAGGCAACTCAGCATGAGATTTCAAGAACATTTTAAGTCTGTAGAGACTGGAAAGGTGGCAAGCAGACTGATGGTCCATGTGAGAGACAGGGCCGGTTGAAGTAACAATTGGGCCCTAGGGCAAAATTAGCCTGGGGGCCCCCCAACAGACCCCCCCCCCCCCCGACCAAAAAGCGTCATTAGAGGCCCTTTGTTGCAGCTAAAGTTCCCTCCTGGGCCCCTGAGCTGGCTGCTGACCATCCCCCAATCACCTCCCAACTTAAAGAGAATCTGTATTGTTAAAATTGCACAAAAGTAAACATACCAGTGCGTTAGGGGACATCTCCTATTCCCCTCTGTCACAATTTCGCCGCTCCCCGCCGCATTAAAAGTGGTTAAAAACAGTTTTTTTAAAAAGTTTGTTTATAAACAAACAAAATGGCCACCAAAACAGGAAGTAGGTTGATGTACAGTATGTCCACACATAGAAAATACATCCATACACAAGCAGGCTGTATACAGCATTCCTTTTGAATCTCAAGAGATCATTTGTGTGTTTCTTTCCCCCCTGAGGGGGGAGTGCATAGCAGAACCACAACACTGAAGAACTTGGCAGCCTTCCAGACACAGGCTGACAAGTCTGACAAGGGAAAGATACATTGATTTATTACAGAGATGGTGATAGTAGAACCTGCTGCAGTAAGCCAGAACACATTAGAATAGCTTTTGGAACTTGTAGGATGATAAAAAACAGGATGCAATTTTTGTTACGGAGTCTCTTTAAGATTCTGCAGAGTCCCTGGGGAGCAACAGTTAAGATGGGTGAGGGACACCTTGGGGGCCCCTACAGGCTCTGGGGCCCTGGGGCAATTGCCCATTTTTTTCTATGGTAGCTCCGGCCCTGGTGAGAGAAGAACATGGAGGTAATGCAAATGTTTTTTAGATTTCTGGGTTTGAAGCAAGTAGAGGTACCACACAGGGGAGGAAATGGGGACCAATGCAGAGGCGTAGCTAAGAAGCTATGGGCCCCGATGCGAGTTTCACATTGGGCCCCTAAGCACTCTATACATAACAAATGATACGGTGCACCAAAACCTGCCGAAGACAATCACATTGCTTCCCATCCCCTTCTTGCACCTCTGACAGTGTGTTAATGTGATTACCAGCACAAGACCAATACAAAGCTAAGACTGTGGCTGAGGGAGGGCCCGTCTGGCCCAAGGGCCCCGATACGGTCGCTACCTCTGCAACCCCTATTGCTACGCCACTGGACCAATGACTGAGAAAAGAGGAGGCTAGACTGATCTCACCGAAGGGGGTGGTAGATTGGGACTGAATGAGCTCTACTGGTTTCTGGAACAACATTCATTACTGTATTACTCTGTTGATTCTGTGATATATTATCCCCAACCTCCAATTATGTCGGTTTAATTTATGGGGATGCATTATGTGTAATGCGCTCCTATGGTTTACTTAAGAATGTTAGGATTCCTCTTTATTGCTGGGATTCTTCCAGAACCTCTGGTTTATCTCTCCTCTCATCCCCTCGGTTCCTCGTCCAGTTTCTTTTCATTCTGTTTCCCATTCCCTGTTTCTTTTCCTCCTTTCTTTAGTCTCTCTGTTCTCCATCTTTTTGTTCCTTTTTACTCTCTCTCTCTTCACTCCTCGATGACCCAGGTCTTATGCTTGCTATGTGATCCTATCTGTTCCCATTATAGGTACATGCAAGGCTTTTTATGTAACCCTTAGTCTATAACAATCTTTCATGTTTGTTCTGTATTTATGACGGCAGAGTTGTGTTTACACTGTTTTTAACCTAATTTCTTTTGTATTTTCCAGGAAGGACGGATCCCGATGCAGCGTTTCCCCATGGTTACTAACCACGCTGACGCATGTCTTTCCCATTGATACTGCGCTAAGCCCCAGGGCTTGCCATGGGGTAATCTCTGTGAGGGATCATCTTCAACTATATGAATTTACTTACAAAAGCGTGATAACTTAGTTATCACGTCTAAAAGCTTTGCACGTGCAAACTAGGGTGCTAAGTAGTTAGTATGTGCAAACTACTTAGCATACTAGTTAGCACATGCAAAGCCTTGAAATCAATGGAGCTTTGCCCGCACAGTAAACTAGTGGTCTCGATTCACTAAAGCGTGATAACTCAGTTATCACTTGTAAAGGCTTTGCACGTGTCAACTCGAGTGTAAAGGCTTTGCACGTGTCAACTCGAGTGTAAAGGCTTTGCACGTGTCAACTCGAGTGTAAAGGCTTTGCACGTGCCAACTCGGGTGCTAGGTAGTTTGCATGTGCAAAGCCGCTTTTCACTGCCATGCTAACACTTACCACCCTTTAGTGAATCGAGCCCACAATCTTTCACTTGTTTTCACCGCTAATACTTTTCCCTCCTGGGCATTCTTACTGCACTTTTCTGTGTTCCCTTTGCTTATTGCTGTTTTTCAGTCTTTTTTCTAATCTTTGAATATTGTCACAATTTTGCACTTTTTTGATATACAGGTAGTCCTTGGGTTACGTACGGCCGCTTTACGAACGGCCCGACGATTGCTCCGCCCCGTCGATTACATCACCGCGACCGCCGGATTGCGCCGATTTAAATGTTTTAAAGTACATTTACATTGCTCTAAAAACGCCATGTGTGTGTGGGGAGGTGAGCAGATACATACCGCACCTCTCCAATGCCCTGGCGTCACCCTCTGCCATTGCAAAACACCTCCGTATCATTACACAGATCCGCATCCTCTGACGCAGGCCAGGAGGCGACCCGGCATACTGCGCAGTGCAGTATAGTATCCGGGTCAGAGGGAGCGGATCTGTGTAATGATACGGAGGTGTTTTGCAATGGCAGAGGGTGACGCCAGGGCACGGGAGGTGTGCGGTATGTATCTGCTCACCTCCCCACACACACGGCGTCTTTAGAGCAGTGTAAATGTACTTAAAGAGAACCCGAGGTGTGTGTAAAGAATGTTATCTGCATACAAAGGCTGGATCTGCCTATACAGCCCAACCTCTGTTGCTATCCCAAACCCCACTAAGGTCCCCCTGCACTCTGCAATCCCTCATAAATCACAGCCGTGCTGTGAGGCTGTGTTTACATCTGTAGTGCCAGTCTCAGCTGCTTCCCCGCCTCCTGCATAGCTCCGGTCCCTGCCCCGTCCCTTCCCTCCAATCAGCAGGGAGGGAAGGGATGCAGGCGGGGACAGGAGTTCTGCAGGAGGCGGGGAGAGCAGCAGACTGACACTATAGAGATAAACACAGCCAGCTCTGACAAGCTGTTTGTCAGCAGCGTGGCTGTGATTTATGAGGGATTGCAGAGTGCAGGGGGACCTTAGGGGGGTTTGGGATAGCAACAGAGGCTGGGCTGTATAGGCAGATCCAGCCTCTGTATGCAGATAATCTTCAAACCCACCTCGGGTTCTCTTTAAAAACATTTAAATCGGCGCTGTCTCGACTTAAGGATGGATTCAGGTTAAGAACGAGCCTACAGTCCCTATCTCGTTCGTTAACCGAGGACTACCTGTATATATTAAGTTTGCTCATTTGCACAAGTGTTTGTATAAGCTTCATATCATGGCACTTTATTGTACTATCAGCACTTTATATATTCTCTTAAAGCCCCCCCCCCCCCCCCCCATGTTGCTATTATTCAATACTTGGTGATTATTGTCTAATTTGGCCCACCTCCTGAATTTTGGTTTTTAATGTGATGTTTCAATAAAGTTGGATTGAATTATTGCCTATTCCAGTTTGGTTTGGCTGCTTTTTGAGGTGTTCTTTCTCCTATACTAGTAAAGAGACAAATTTATCTCTAATAGAATCTGATTAGAGATAAATCTGTCTTTGTCAAAACTGCCCATATACTGCAGGCCGATTCCCGTCCGATTTCAGCATGAAATCTTCAGGGAATCGGCTGAGCCCGCGGCTGCCCTTTAATGTATAAATGTGTGCCCTGTGTGTGCATTTATACCTGTCCTGTGTCAGCCTCCGCGTGGTGTCCGTCCATCTTTCCGGGTTACATCAGCTGCATACATGCATACGCGCTGGCGGCGGCACATAGTGTCTGAAGTCAGACGATGTGCAATATGCGTCCCTGGAGAGACAGGACACCGCGTGGAGGCTGACACAGGACAGGTAATATATAAATGTACGCACATTTGGTCTGAAGTTGGTCGCATCATCGGTCGGGCCTGCACTTTGGCGGCACTGATTTTTAACCAATTCGATAATAATCAAATTGGTTAGTCGATCGGCTGCCATAGTCACCTGATGTATGGGCACCTTAAGAAAGATCGACTAATGCAGCGTTTCCCACCCCTGTCCTCAAGGCCCACCAACAGTGCATGTTTTGTGGAAATCCACAGAGGCAGTTAATCAGTTCTGATGAGACACTAATTACCTCACCTGTGAATGTTTGTGGTTTCCTGCAAAATGTACTGTTGGTGGGCCTTGAGGGTTGGGGAACTAGGGTCTAATGTGCCAGTGATCAGCACTGCTGCCCCCTAGAGTGTGCTGCCTGAATTACCATCATGCAAACCTAAATCATGTAATTCAGGGAGCAAACTCTAGAGGGCAGCAGCACTGGTACATTAGAGTGTTTCTCACACACTCCCTCTGCAACTGCAGATGACACACAGGATGGAGGGCTGGGCGGGTGTGATCCCGCCTCCAAACTATTATTCACTGCTCTCCTGGCTGGCCCTGCCTCCTTTTGGGGGAACATTATGTACTGGGGTAGACCTGGAGGCCCATCAGCCAGCTCTGGGGCCTTGGGCCATAGAGCAGTTTGCCTCATTAAGAGTCTACCCTGTATTTCCCTGTCCCACCCCACCCGGCTAATGTTTCCTGCCACCTGGCTGGAAAAAAATTCTGGGGAGAACACTGCATGCAGGTATCACCAGCAATAACAGATATCGATGACAGGCAGGTAATACTAACAAGCACAGATCACTCATTAATAGATATTATCAGTGATAAGCAGGTAATATCAATCGCAGGGATATAAAACTAAGAAAGGCAGATAGTCAAAATTAATGGCATACTGGTCACTTGGTGCTTGGTCTGGTGCTTGGTGTTTGGCACTTTGTTTTTATAAGTAGCTGCCAAGTCTCTAATTTGGGGTAACTCTCCAGAGAGGTTAGGGTGGGGATACAAGACAGCTTGCAAGTGGCATCCCTGTTAACATGTATTGCAATATGTTGAATTGATGTCTGTATTGCGTTCAGTTTTAAGCTCCTGTATATTTGTGCTGAAGGTGTAATTAGCATAGTATTTGCTGGGCCACCTTACCTGCTGCCATATATAAGCCAGGTACTGCTTGATCTGATAACTTGCTCTTTCTCTTCCAATGCAGGGCAGATGGGCAACGATTGGTAGAATGTAGTGGCACTTAGGTAATAATCATTAGATTCTAGTGGCAGACAGGTAGTGATTGGTAGAGTCTGTTAGTGTCTAGTTACAGGCAGGTTGTGATCAGTAGAGTCCAGTGACAGGCAGGTAGTGATCGGTAGAATCTAGTAACAGGCAGGTAGTAATGGTAGAGTCTAGTGACAGTCAGGTAGAGGTGGGTAGAGTCTAGTGACAGTCAGGTAGAGGTGGGTAGAGTCTAATGACAGTCAGGTAGAGGTGGGTAGAGTCTAGTGACAGGTGATTGTAGCAATAGATAAAGGTAGCTGATGAGCATTGACAAATAAGGGTGGCAGGTAGTAGGTGGCAGGCTATGATATACTACCTGGTGGTAGTGGGGGAATTGGCAGCGAGTCTCTAGTGGCAGTGGACTGGGTGATGCTGCAGAAATTGGCAGCTTTCTCCCCTTTCAGCTCCTGCTCACACGACTCTGCTAGCTCACATCCCCAAGGTCCACACCCTGGAAGCACTAATAAGGAATCATAGCACACCCTTTATTCCTAGGATGCTTCAGGCACAGGGCCTTAGCTAGCCTATGTTTAGAAACGGCACAGGTCAAGTTCTTGTAAAACATCAGGATGTCACCATCTCTCTCTCCATGCAGGAGTGGCAGTATATACAAGCACACAAGGACCTCTCAAGGACATCAAGATGGAGTATCACCTTACCAGATAAGAGGAGACTTTCATATCTTGTAAAGGAAAGAGCATTATGGAGGGTCCTCGTTATTCCCAGGATTGTCCACAGGAAGATCCCATCATCCCCCACCATAATCGGGTAGATGCAACTGAAGTTCTACAACTCTTCTATGCAGTCTTAGTTTACTATTTGTAATGTGTGATACGTACTTCTATGATTTTTTTTTTTTTTAGTTTGTTTAGGCTGAAAAACTGGCCAATATAAATGTCGATATTAATTACTTAACGACCGCATCACGCCAATGGGCGTGACCGCAGCGGCAGCCCCAGGACCGCCTAACGCTAACTGGCGTCAAGTCCTTGAGCTGTGGTTTCCCAGGGAACGGCCTCGCGCATGCGCGATCGTTCCCTGCCGGTTCACGGAGTTCCGCTCCGTGATCAGCCTGCTAGCCGCCGATTTGCGGCTAACAGGCTGTTTGTAAAAGAAAGGGGAAAGAAATCCCCTTTGTTTACATCCGTACAGTGCTGCAGTCTCCAGCAGCGCTGTACGAGATCGGCGATCCCCGGCCTCTGATTGGCTCGGGATCGCCTCGCTTTCATAGGCCGATGCCTATGAGAGGCGGAGAACAGGACAGATCGCCGTCCTGTTCATTTCTGTAGGCTGAGGGGCGGGAGGACGGAGCGAGAGAGAGCCTCTATGAGGCAGAAAAAAAAAAGTGGCAGCAGCGATCGGACACCCCCCTTAGGGACAAAAATAGGAGGGGAGTCCAATCGCCATGCGTCTTAGCTGGGCAGGAGGCTGAAAAGCCTGCACAGCCCAGTGCAGCAAGAATTGGCCTGGTCTTTAGGGGGGTTTAACACTGCGGTCCTCAAGTGGTTGAAGAAGAGGAGGAGACAGAAGTGACGGGTTGCCGGCAGTGTGTGGAGGAGGGGGACATGATGGTGACCAGTGAATTAGGAATGCCAGTTTCAGGTGAAGAAATAACCTTACCTGACCTATTCTATGCTGACACTGAGATCCTCTCCATTCCCTCATTAGTTAGAAGCTGCTCGCCATTAGTATGAATTATCCTTTTAGGTCCCTTGCACACTGCATCGCACTGCGGTACTCTTCCCCGCCACAAGGGACATGCAAGTCTATGGAGACTTGTACAATTCATGTGACGCGGTGCAACGGAAATGTCCAAATCTCCGCAGTGCCGATGCAAAGGCTGCAGCGCATTACCGCATGAACCGCGCTTACCGCACAGATCATGCAGTAATGCAAGTCAATGGACAACACAGGCAGTGTGCACAACAGGAGGGCATTGCGGCACACATGGGCGGACTGACGGGGATCCCAGTGATGTACTTCCTGTCCAGCAAGGAGTATGTCACTAAATACAAAATAGAGCAGGGCCTAATGTCCCAGTTACCACCACGGTAGTGTAGACCAAATGTCCAGTGCAATCTTTGACCAACTTCCAAAATTCTCATACACTCACAAGGATTTTGGAAGTTGGTCAAAGATGCCATTGGGCTTTTGGTCTACACTACCGGTGGTAACTGGGACATTAGGCCTTGAGCACTGCTCTATTTTTTAACCACTTAAGGGCTGCAGCCTTAAAACCCCTTTAAGAGGAACTGTCGCAAAAATCTTAAAATTTAAAACACATACAACGAAGAAGTACATTTCTTCCTGAGAAAATTAGCCATAAATTACTTTTCTTCTATGTTGCTGTCACCTGGGGCTTCCTCCAGTCCGTGGCAGGCAGGACGTGCCCTCGGCGCTGCTCCGCAGGCTCCCGGTCTTCTCCGTTGGCGCACCCCACCTGGCCAGGCCGTCTTCCAGGTCGGGCTCTTCTGCGCTCCAAAATGCGCCTCACGGGGGCGTGCTGACGTCATCGGATGTCCTCCGGGCTGTACTGCGCAGGCGCAGAACTACCGCACGTTGGAGCACAGAAGAGCCGAGGGCACGCCCTGCCTGCCACAGGCTGGAGGAAGCCCCAGGTAAGAGGATTGGTATTTTTATTTTTTCAGCCAGTAGCGCAGATCTTCCCTTTAAGGACCAAACACTATTTTTCCATTCAGACTACTGCAGCTTTAACGGTTTATTGTTCAGTCATACAACCTACTATCTCTATGAATTTTACCTCCTTTTCTTGTCACTAATACAGCTTTCTTTTGGTGCTATTTGATTGCTGCTGTGATATTTACCGTATTTTTCGGACTATAAGACGCACTTTTTCTCCCCCAAAAGTGGGGAGAAAAAGTTACTGCGTCTTATAGTCCGAATGTAACAATGTATCTATCCGGGCGCTTGTGTTCACGTGTTCCTGTGCGCCTGTGTGAATCTCCCAGCTTGTCCCCAGAGCAGCAGCGGGATCAATGTTAACATCTACCTGGCCGATGATCTGGAATGTCCATCTTTCCCCCCGGCAGCAGCGCAATCAGTGTTACCATCTCCCCGGGCCAATAGCAGCAGCCGCTGCAATGTCCATCTTTCCGCTTGTCTTCCGGCAGCAGCACGATCAGTGTTTCCATCTCCCCAGGCCGATAGCAGTAGCCGCTGCAATGTCCATCTTTCAGCTTGTCCTCGGAGCTGCAGCAGCGCAATCAATGTTACCATCTCCCCGGGCCGATGGCAGCAGCCGCTGCAATGTCCTTCTTCTAGCGTGTCCCCCGGCAGCAGCGCGATCAGTTTTAGCATCTCCCCGGGTGGCATGGCAGTAATCAATGTAAGATCGGTAATGCAGGTCCGCTTTGGCTTTGTCCCTGCATCAGCCCCGTGTCAGCTATTCCGGGCAGAGAGGAACATCTTTAGCCACGATGGTCGCAGTGTCCATCAGAGGCCACCATACTGCCTTGCTTATTGGTTCATCCTATGACCCCGGCGCACGTGCGCCGCAGGTCATGAGAGGGTGCCAATAAGCAAGGCAGTGTGGTGGCCTCTGATGGACACTGCGACCATCGTGGCTAAAGATGTTCCTCTCAGCCCGGAATAGCTGACACGGGGCTGATGCAGGGACAAAGCCAGAGCGGACCTGCATTACCGATCTTACATTGATTACTGCCATGCCACCCGGGGAGATGTTAAAACTGATCGCGCTGCTGCCGGGGGACACGCTAGAAGAAGGACATTGCAGCGGCTGCTGCCATCGGCCCGGGGAGATGGTAACATTGATTGCGCTGCTGCTGCTCCGAGAACAAGCTGAAAGATGGACATTGCAGCGGCTGCTGCTATCGGCCTGGGGAGATGTTAATACTGATCGTGGTGGTGCTGCTGCTGTGGGGACAAGCTGGAAGATTCACACAGGCATTATAGATCATTGCAGCGGTTGCTGCTATGCCACACAGGAACACCACATCGCTCTGCTGCAGCCCTCCCAGGAACCTCTCATGATGGGTGAGACCTTAATTTAATTGCAGTGGTTAGTGTAGCTAGCTTGGGGCGTAGGGAAGCAGAGGTTTGTGTAGTGTTGTGTAGCTGGGTGGGGGAGGACATCAGTGGTTAGTGTAGTGTAGTTGGGGGCATCAGGGGTTAGAGTAGTGTAGTGTAGTTGGGGGCATCAGTGGTTAGTGTAGTGTAGTTGGGGGCATCAGGGGTTAGAGTAGTTGGTGGGGGCAGCAGAGTTTAGCATAGTTGGGCAGTTTAACTTAGATAGAGACACCTTGGGGGAGTTTAAAGGTCTATAGGACACTCCTGGACCATGGATGCACCTAGATTTAGTATTTTTTTTTTCCTGGTTTTTGCCCTCTAAATCTAGGTGCGTCTTATAGTCCGGAGCGTCTTATAGTCCGAAAAATACGGTAGTTTTTATTTTATTCCTCAAAAAAGACATGACTTTTGTCAAGAAAATGATACCCCCCAAATGACCCCATTGTGCAAAGAAGACATCCCAAAGTATTCACTAAGAGGCATGGTGAGTACATAGAAGATTTTATTTTTTGTCACAAGTTAGTGGAAAATGACACTTAGTGACAAAAAAAATAAAACACTGTTTCCATTTCTGCTAACTTGTGACAAAAAAAAAAAAAAAAAAATGAAATCTGCCACGGACTCACCATGCCCCTCTCTGAATACTTTGGGATGTCTACTTTCCAAAATGGGGTCATTTATGGGGTGTTTACTGTCCTGGCATTTTGTGGGTGCTAAATTGTAAGCACCCCTGTAAAGCCTAAAGGTGCTCATAGGACTTTGGGCCCCTTAGCGCACCTAGGCTGCAAAAAAGTGTCACATGTGGTATCGCCGTAATCAGGAGAAATAGTATGTGTTTGGGGGTGTATTTTTACACATACCAATGCTTGGTGGGAGAAATATCTCTGTAAATGAGAATTTTTTTTTTTTTTTTTTTTTTACACACAATTGTCCATTTACAGAGATATTTCTCCCACCCAGCATGGGTATGTGTAAAAATACACCCCAAAAACATTATACTACTTCTCCTGAGTATGGCGATACCACATGTGTGACACTTTTTTGCAGCCTAGGTGCGCTAAGGGGCCCAACGTCCTAGGAGTACCTTTAGGATTTCACAGGTCATTTTTGAGGCATTTGGTTTCCAGACTACTCCTCACGGTTTAGGGCCCCTAAAATGCCAGGGCAGTATAGGAACCCCACAAGTGACCCCATTTTAGAAAGACTAGGTATTCCGTTAGGTGTATGACGAGTTCATAGAAGATTTTATTTTTGTCACAAGTTAGCGGAAATTGATTTTTTTTTTTTTTTCACAAAGTGTCATTTTCCACTAACTTGTGACAAAAAATAAAATCTTCTATGAACTCACCATACACCTAACGGAATACCTAGTCTTTCTAAAATTGGGTCACTTGTGGGGTTCCTATACTGCCCTGGCATTTTAGGGGCCCTAAACCGTGAGGCGTATTGTACACAAAACATATGGGCAAGAGAGCCAATAACTATCAATAGCCCACCTAGGCAAAAAGAAGCTGAACAAATCTAAATAAGAAAAGGCTGCCTATATATAGTGGAGGGTAACCAAACCCAAAATTAATTACAATAAAATGAATAATAATTCCAGAAATGGCTCCAAAATAATATCAATTTATTAGGGACATATCCCTTTAAAACAGATAAAAACAATTACAATTAAAATCCCCCAACATTGTAGATAAACAATCACCTCCAAACCACTAAATGTAAAGATTGTCAATAAATAGGATAAGGCTTCCTCTGGTATAAAGTGCTAGTGCTACAGGTGCAAAAAATGCCGTTGTGCATACATTAAAAATAGTGAATAAAAAAATTGACATGCATAAAAGACCTGAAAAAAGAATCCAAACAATCTATAACAAAAAAGATCTGTGCAAAATTGTGCAATAAATGGATGTGCAGTAAATCCTGCCAAGCCGCAGGATTCAAACCATGTGCAAAAAAAGACTAATGAATATACGCCTAGCATAAGAAGAGTGATCAGAATTGAAGAAGGAGGAATACTTTACCCAAGTGGTGGTCGGGAGGAGCGGGGGACAGCCCTACGCGCTCGCAGTCCTACTGCTTCTCTGGAGGCTAATGTTTGTTTGAAAAGAACGCCCTAATATACCCCTTCTATCCTCTTCCTTGTCGGAATTACGTGAAGCGCGGCCGCACTTCCGTGTATCTGACATCCACGCCTACAATAGGCGTGTTTCTGATAACACGTCATGGTCAGGCATCCGGCCGGGACCCCGCGCCGATGCGCGCATGCTCCCAGCGCACACCGACGGTAATCCAGCCCGTTGCCTGGGCTCCTATGTTGTATCCCTTATTTGTGATGTGCGCATGATCAAAGCGCACATCAACGGTGGCTCAGCTGATCACTCGGCCATCCTGAGTCTATACTTAATATATAGGAGGAGAATGAATAGAGGTCCTGAAGGGGTGAAAAATGTTAGAGTAAAACGGAGAAAAGAAGGAATTTTACCATCAATGATAATTCCATATATAAACATATACACATAATCAGAAACATTGAATTACAATATAAACTCTGGAAACATGTTGCCATCTAGTGGCAGGATTACATATTGTACAAACAAGAAGTTTTGAATCAGGATGATACCATTTATTGGCTAACTTAGAGATGGATAAACAGTGAGCTTTCGACTTATAAAAAGCCTTCGTCGGACTGGTTCCTGACCAAAACTGAAAAACACAGCTTATATACATTGACATACAGAGAAGAAACATTCTTTAGCAATCATAAATGTAATTAGATGCCTTAACTGTTACTGAGCAGGGCTTTCCCAGGCATCCTGTCTAAATTGATAAGATTTGTACAAAATTAGAAAAAACACGGGAATATCCAATGCCAGGTCTTCAAGCCAAAGTCTCTAAAGCATTCCAAAATTGATGTGCGGAAACTTGGGGGGAAAAAAATGGACACATCCAAAAGGGGTTCCGTGGGCATCTTCAAAATTGTACAAAACAAATGCCATTTCTAAACAGAGAGATGGGATGAACAATAGTTAAACCATTAAATCACTTCCAAAGAACTATAACAAAAAATGGTTACTGTACAGTCCCACACTTACAACAAGAATCTCCCAGAGTGAGTAAAAATGGCAGGGAATACAGATAAAGGACCACAACACCATTTTCTACCACAGTGAACGAGAGTCACTGGTTAAAGAGACTCTGACGCGAGAATAAATCTCGCTTCAGAGCTCATAAATAGCAGGGGCACGTGTGCCCCTGCTAAAACGCCGCTATCCCGCGGCTAAACGGGGGTCCCTTCACCCCCAACCCACCCCCCGCAAAAGTGTGTCGTAGAAAAAGTCGCTGGCTGTCTCTTCCTGGAGGCAGGGCTAACGGCTGCAGCCCTGCCTCCAGTCGCGTCTGTCAGCGGCGCATCGCCGCCTCTCCCCCGCCCCTCTCAGTGAAGGAAGACTGAGAGGGGCGGGGGAGAGGCGGAGATACGCGCTGACAGACGCGCGTGGGGCAGGGCTGCGGCGGTTAGCCCTGCCCCAACCAGGAAGCGCTCCCCCGGTGTATCGAGGGGGATTTGGGGGTGAAGGGACCCCCGTTAAGCCGCGCTATAGCGGCGTTTTAGCAGGGGCACACATGCCCCTGCTATTTATGAGGTCTGAAGCGAGATTTATTCTCGCTTCAGACTCTCTTTAAATCAATATATGATCCACACTGCTCACCACAGGGGATCAACCTGAAAGAGAAGTATTAGTCACGTTGAAAAAGGAGGGGAAAAAGACCAATTATCAATACATGATCCACACTGCTCACCACAGGGGATCAACCTGGAAGAAAATCATATTAGAAGGGGGGAGAGAACGAATGCCAAGATGTCAAGAAAAGAATGTGTAAACCAAGCAGTCAAAGTGAAAAACACACTAAATGAAAAAAGGGACCCTACTTACTGGGGGTTCCAGGCAATTACTGAGTAACCTTACCTTATAATATCGTAAAGAAAGTTAATACTCAAGGACCTAAAGATGACATACAAGATGATATATTGTTACGTATTCAAAAAACACCCAAAGTTTACATCTTCATTAAGACCTCTCGGCTGTTTTGATCTGAGTATATGTATCCACCTCAGTTCAGATTTTAACAATCTCACAGTGACATCACCACCCCTTTCATTTGGTGTCACCTTGTCAATACCCATTACCCGCCATCCTTCCATTGACCCATCATGATGATCAAGCGCATGCTCAGCGACAGTGGTTAATGGTCTGTTGACATTTCGGTCACATTCTGCCAACCTAATTGTGGAGACATGCTTCTGTATTCTCGTTTTTAGTTGATTTTTTGTTTGTCCCACATATTGCTTGCCACATGGGCATTCCAAGAGGTACACCACCATTGTCGTCTGGCAATTTATAAAGTGTCTAACCGAGAATTTTTTCCCAGTGACACTGCTGTAAAATTCCTTTTTTGTCACCATCAATGGGCAAATAGAGCATCTACAGCATCTATAATTGCCTGTGATCCCCATTTTATTCCTATCTTTTACAAAATGGCTAGAAGTCAATAAAGTTTTCAGTGTGGGTGCCCTTTTGGCCGTAATACTTGGGTGGGGAGTAATGTATTGCTTCAAAGTTGGATCATTTTGTAAAATTGGCCAATGTTTCTTGAGGATATCATCATACAGGTGATTTTATGCTGTATTGTATGGCGTGACTAATCTGGTTAGCCGATTCACTTTTTTCGGTTTAGTTTTCAAAAGATCTTGTCTACTTATGGCCCGTGCTTTCCTATTTGCCTGTTCAACACATTTCCTGGGATATCCTCTCCCTTTAAATCTTTCTTTGAGTGCCACACTTTCTTGTTCAAACGTCTCTGTAGATGAACAAATCCTTTTAAGACGAATGAACTGACCTGTCGGGATGTTAGTTTTCAAATTTTTGGTATGATATGAGTTAAAGTGTAGTAAACTGTTCACCGAGGTAGGCTTTCTGTAAATAGTGGTCTGTAAAAATCCAGATCCACTTTTGGAGATTTTAATGTCCAAAAAATCAACCGTTGTTTCTGAGATATTGTGAGTTTGATATTTAATGAATTATTGTTTAATTTATTGAGGAATTCTTGACAAGCCGTCCGGGGTCCCTGCCATAATATGAACAGGTCGTTGATGAAGCGATACCACCCCAGAATGGTATATCAAACTCCCATACAATATCTCAGAAACAACGGTTGATTTTTTTGGACATTAAAATCTCCAAAAGTGGATCTGGATTTTTACAGACCACTATTTACAGAAAGCCTACCTCGGTGAACAGTTTACTACACTTTAACTCATATCATACCAAAAATTTGAAAACCAAATGGTGACAGGTCAGTTCATTTGTCTTAAAAAGATTTGGTTATCTACAGAGACGTTTGAACAAGAAAGTGTGGCACTCAAAGAAAGATTTAAAGGGAGAGGATATCCCAGGAAATGTGTTGAACAGGCAAATAGGAAAGCACGGGCCATAAGTAGACAAGATCTTTTGAAAACTAAACCGAAAAAAGTGAATCGGCTAACCAGATAAGTCACGCCATACAATACAGCATGGAATCACCTGTATGATATCCTCAAACATTGGCCAATTTTACCAAATGATCCAACTTTGAAGCAATACATTACTCCCCACCCAAGTATTACGGCCAAAAGGGCACCCACACTGAAAACTTTATTGACTTCTAGCCATTTTGTAAAAGATAGGAATAAAATGGGGATCACAGGCAATTATAGATGCTGTAGATGCTCTATTTGCCCATTGATGGTGACAAAAAAGGAATTTTACAGCAGTGTCACTGGGAAAAAATTCTCGGTTAGACACTTTATAAATTGCCAGACGACAGGGGTGGTGTACCTCTTGGAATCCCATATGGCAAGAAATATGTGGGACAAACAAAAAATCAACTAAAAACGAGAATACAGAAGCATGTCTCCACAATTAGGTTGGCAGAACGTGACCGAAATGACAACAGACCATTAACCACTGTTGCTGAGCATGCGCTTGATCATCATGATGGGTCAATGGAAGGATGGCGGGTAATGGGTATTGACAAGGTGACACCAAATGAAAGGGGTGGTGATGTCACTGTGAGATTGTTAAAATCTGAACTGAGGTGGATACATATACTCAGATCAAAACAGCCGAGAGGTCTTAATGAAGATGTAAACTTTGGGTGTTTTTTGAATACGTAACAATATATCATCTTGTATGTCATCTTTAGGTCCTTGAGTATTAACTTTCTTTACGATATTATAAGGTAAGGTTACTCAGTAATTGCCTGGAACCCCCAGTGAGTAGGGTCCCTTTTTTTATTTAGTGTGTTTTTCACTTTGACTGCTTGGTTTACACATTCTTTTCTTGACATCTTGGCATTCGTTCTCTCCCCCCTTCTAATAGGATTTTCTTCCAGGTTGATCCCCTGTGGTGAGCAGTGTGGATCATGTATTGATTTAACCAGTGACTCTCTTGTTCACTGTGGTAGAAAATGGTGTTGTGGTCCTTTATCTGTATTCCCTGCCATTTTTACTCACTCTGGGAGATTCTTGTTGTAAGTGTGGGACTGTACAGTAACCATTTTTTGTTATAGTTCTTTGGAAGTGATTTAATGGTTTAACTATTGTTCATCCCATCTCTCTGTTTAGAAATGGCATTTGTTTTGTACAATTTTGAAGATGCCCACGGAACCCCTTTTGGATGTGTCCATTTTCTTCCCCCCAAGTTTCCGCACATCAATTTTGGAATGCTTTAGAGACTTTGGCTTGAAGACCTGGCATTGGATATTCCCGTGTTTTTTTTCTAATTTTGTACAATATGTAATCCTGCCACTAGATGGCAACATGTTTCCAGAGTTTATATCGTAATTCAATGTTTCTGATCATGTGTATATGTTTATATATGGAATTATCATTGATGGTAAAATTCCTTCTTTTCTCCGTTTTACTCTAACATTTTTCACCCCTTCAGGACTTCTTTTCATTCTCCTCCTATATATTAAGTATAGACTCAGGATGGCCGAGTGATCAGCTGAGCCACCGTTGATGTGCGCTTTTGATCATGCGCACATCACAAATAAGGAATACAACATAGGAGCCCAGGCAACGGGCTGGATTACTGTCGGTGTGCGCTGGGAGCATGCGCGCATCGGCGCGGGGTCCCGCCCGGATGCTTGACCATGACGCGTTATCAGAAACACGCCTATTGTAGGCGTGGATGTCTGATACATCACGTAATTCCGACAAGGAAGAGGATAGAAGGGGTATATTAGGGCGTTCGTTTCAAACAAACATTAGCCTCCAGAGAAGTAGTAGGACTGCGAGCGCGTAGGGCTGTCCCCCGCTCCTCCCGACCACCACTTGGGTAAAGTATTCCTCCTCCTTCAATTCTGATCACTCTTCTTATGCTATGCGTATATTCAATTAGTCTTTTTTTGCACATTGTTTGAATGCTGCGGCTTGGCAGGATTTACTGCACATCCATTTATTGCACAATTTTGCACAGATCTTTTTTGTTATAGATTGTTTGGATTCTTTTTTCAGGTCTTTCATGCATTTGTCAATTTTTTATTCACTATTTTTAATGTATGCACAACGGCATTTTTTGCACCTGTAGCACTAGCACTTTATACCAGAGGAAGCCTTATCCTATTTATTGACAATCTTTCCATTTAGTGGTTTGGAGGTGATTGTTTATCTACAATGTTGGGGGATTTTAATTGTAATTGTTTTTATCTGTTTTAAAGGGATATGTCCCTAATAAATTGATATTATTTTGGAGCCATTTCTGGAATTATTATTCATTTTATTGTAATTAATTTTGGGTTTGGTTACCCTCCACTATTTATAGGCAGCCTTTTCTTATTTAGATTTAAACCGTGAGTAGTCTAGAAACCAAATGCCTCAAAATGACCTGTAAAATCCTAAAGGTACTCATTGGACACTGGGCCCCTTAGCGCACCTAGGCTGCAAAAAAGTGTCACATGTCATATCGCCGTACTCAGGAGAAGTAGTATAATGTGTTTTGGGGTGTATTTTTACGTATACCCATGCTGGGTGGGAGAAATATGTGACACTTTTTTTTTTTTTTTTTTTTTTTTGGCAGCCTAGTTGCGCAAAGGGGCCTAAAGTCCAATGAGCACCTTCAGGCTTTACAGGGGTGCTCACAATTTAGCACCCCCCCCACATGCCAGGACAGTTAACAAACCCCACAAATGACCCCATTTTGGAAAGAAGGCACCTTAAGGTATTTCATAGGGGGCATGGTGAGTTCATAGAAAATTTTATTTTTTGTCATAAGTTAGCGGAAAATAACACTTTGTGAAAAGAAAAACACAAACACCCAAACAACAATTTCTGTTAACTTGTGACAAAAAAATAAAATCTTCTATGAACTCACCGTGCACCTCACAGAATACTTTGGTGTGTATTCTTTCCAAAATGGCGTCATTCGTGGGGTCTGTCCTGGCATTTTAGGGTCACTGCAATCATTACATGTATGGCCAGTATTAGGAGTTTCTGCTATACTCCTTATATTGGGTATACGGGTAATGCACTCTGGGCTGAAAGGAAAAATGAACGGCAAACAATCAATGTGGATGAAAAAATATCTGCCAAAAAATGTGAAAAAAAAAAAGGGGGAAGGCGTCTGCCAGGACATAGGAGCTGCCACCCAAAAACGTCCAATCCCACTCAGCTCGTATGCCCTGGCAAACCCGATTTATCCATTCACATCGATCGCTGTGGCTGAATAAATCATTGCCAGAGTTCTTTTCTGATACAAAGTGCCTGCCAGTTGCCAAAGTATATGAACTCCAACACCGCCCCTCAGCTCATATGCTTCGGCAAACTTATTTATTTATTTTTTATTGCGGAGGAGAAATCTCGTCCTGCAGCGCTGCCACACCAACTTTGTGTAACCTGACAGTTGCACAATGCTTCTGTCAGGATGCACCATCAGTGCTGCAGCTGGTTGGTCAGTCCACTTGGAAGGGTAACGGATGGAAAAAAGAGAAGAACCCCCCCCCCCCCCCAAAAAAAAACAAGCAAGCAACATCAACTTTTATAAACTTTATTGAACATTTTAAAACCAAACATGAACATTGGGAACCAAACATTAACTTTTTTACTTACCTGTGTTTTTTTTTTTTTTTTTCTTACCTTTCCGAGGACAAACCTCTCCTCCCCCATGGGACAATGTGCAAATTGCACAGAGATGTGGCGAAGTACATTATGCACTTTGTCCCAAGTGAAAGGAGAGGTTTCTGGCAGCCCTGTGTAATGATCTGCTCTGCTGTTTGCACAGACAGCTTTTTGACCATTTGTTAGGTCTGAGTGCTGCAGGTCTCTGGAAAAGAGACCTGTCTCCACTCTGCAAGCTGCAGAGTTGCTGTTCTGGGGAGGAATTTGAATCCACTTGTCATGCAAATTGCTTAGCTGCTTTCTCTGATGGCTTGCAGTATAAAAACCATTTCCTCCCAGAATTCCTTGCTGGTCATGATGGTTTGTTCCTGCTAACTTACCTGGAGTCTCAGCCCTTTGCTTACTGTTTGCTAATATTGCTATCTTAGAGTAGTTCCTGGGGAGTGCCCTAGCATTCCTGTTAACAGTCAGGTTGTTTGTAACCTGTATTGCTTTGTACTCAGGGATGCTCATCTGGGTACCCGGGTAAACCCGGGTATCCAGGGCCGGATTTACCATAAGGCACACTAGGCACGTGCCTACAGGCGCCTGATTGGTCAAAGGGCGGGTTTGTGTCATGTCCCCTTTAAGTTGAAATGAGTGAAAGTGCAATAGCGGCCGCTCGCGCCCTCATTTACATGATAATGGTGTGGCCGCGGCTGCAACTACAGAGAGGGGCGGGCTGCGGGTGGCTAGTGACAACACATGCACACACACACATTCATTACCCTGCTCTTCCCGCCCACCGGCCGCCGTTTCCATGCCTGCACGCAGCGCTATAACTTGTGTGAACAACAGCTAGCTGCGTGCATAGGCGGCGGGGGGCGGTGAGATTGTCCGTCTGCTGCTGGCTGGGAGTTTGAGGAAACACTGCCCGCCTCGGCTGCACTGCTTACATTACAACTCCGCCCTCCGCCCCGTGTATATTCTATTGGGGGACAGTGAGATGTAGACAGTGTGAGAGCGGTGCCATGGACGGGGGTGTCGGGGAGATGAGAGCAGCGTACACTGTCCTCCGGCTGGCTTTATTTATTTTTCACTCTAGCCGCCGGGGGTTATAAGGGGAGAAAGTTGCCAAAGTCACTAGAGGGGGAGGGAGGAAGAGGAAGTGGAGCTTGGCCAAATACATAAAGCTCCGTCCCCCCTTCCATTTCTCATGGTGCAGGCAAAGGTAAAGTGACAGGCGAGTGGTGGGGAGAGCAGCAGGGAATGATGTTACATGTGGCTTTAGGGTGATTGCTGCACAGCCTACAGCTCTGCCCTCATCCCCCCTCCCTGTGTCTATTGGTTCAGCCTGTGCCCGGGACTTTTGAAGATGCCATTCCTTCCTGCTCCATGACATCACAGTTACAGGACCAGCGTGCATTTACACAGACTACCTGCATTGCAGCCAGGACATCTGCAGCCAGTTACAGTTGACAGTAAGTGGCTAATCTTTTATGCAGAGAGGCTTGGGACCTTTGATTCTCTCTCCCCCCCCCCTCCTTTTCCTAGCTGAGACTATAATGCTCCCCCCTCCCCTCCTGAACCGTATCCCCTGCTGAGACAATCCTGTGAAGTTTCCATAGGGTGACAGGCAGCTCTGTCCAGATATCACCTGACCTGATCAGATGTATTTGCTGCTCTGATCAGATCAGGTGACAGCTGGTCAGTGCTGAGGTGTCACTCTGTGAAAACACTGCTGGAGGCCAGGACTAGGTGTCAAATGGGGAGGGGAACCACATGAAAGAGTAAGGGGAAGCATAGGATTGCCTCAGAAGGGGACATGTTTAGAAGGAGGAAGTAATGTAGTCTCTCAGCTAGAGATCAGTGAGGGTTAAAGGAAATATGTATTTTAAAGAAAATGCAATCTACTTACCTGTTGCTTCCTCCAGCCCCGGAAAGCTATGTGTCCCTTGCTACAGTTCTGCTCCCAGCTGGTCTCCGCAGGTCCCCTCTGTTGCAGATGCCAACCCAGCGATGTCAGTATCTTCTGCTCCTGCAGGATCACGCTCACGTAGCCGGGAGTGTTCTGTGCAGGAGCAGAAGTGCTGCATCTGCACACAAATCTCCCGGCTACGTGATCATGAGCAGCCGCACACTGGCGCAGAAAATAACGACCTTGCCAGGTCAGCATCTGCAACAGAGGGGACCTTTGGAGACCAGCTGGGAGCAGAACTGTAGCAAGGGACACATAGCTTTCCGGGGCTGGAGGAAGCAACAGGTAAGTACATCGCATTTTCCACATTTTCGCGAATGCCTGATATTTCTTTTAAAGGATATCTTAGTCCTAAACATATCCTCAAATTGTCTGTGTGTGAGGGGAGCTGTACATATTCTTACTGCACCTCCCGTGGGCCGGTGTCTGCCTTCGTTTGCCTATTTTCCTCCCCATTCTAAGGGTCCTGTTGGCACTCTCAAGCCCAGACATACTACACTGTGCATGCGCAGTATGTCCACTTGGGCGCCTTGCTGGAAACCTTCAAGTGCTTTACGTGCGCACCCTTGCACCAAGACGTAGCCGTCGGACAAACTGTGCGTGCACAGCATAGTATGTGAGGGTCACAGGGTGCCGACCAGAACTCTGAACGGGAGGAAAACGGGCAAACGGACGCAGATGCTTGGACACGGGAAACACAGTAAGCACATGCACAACCCCCCCCCCCCCCCCCCCACACACACACACACAGGGCGTCAATTTGATGATATGTTTAGGATTAAGGTATCCTTTGAGGACTGATGAGGCGCCTATTATAATAAGTGTCACCTGTAAGGATTGAACTCAGTCCTTAGTGTGACATCACTTGGATATACCCAAACAGTGTGCTGTTTCTATGTGGGGAGGCAGGACACAGTTGCTTCCCACTAGCAGACTAATTGCAACCAAATTTGGATCAACTCACAGACCATCCATATTTCCTACCTAAACCTTCCTATAAATAGAATCTACCCATCACTAAAATCTACTCATTAGTACCTGCCTGCAATTAGAAACTGTGTTATGTGTATTAATGCCTTGTGATTAGTATTATCTTCTTCTTGTTGGTAATATCATATATTTGGTAAATTCTGCATGTCATTGGCAATATCTGCATATTGTTAGTGTTCTCTAATTGCCTTTGGTAATATCTACATTAGTTTTCGTAAGAAAAGGTGGCGTGAGTTGGGGGTGTGGCCTGTGCTGATAGGCGGGGCTTAGGGCGCCTGAACTTCTGTGCCTATAGGCTCCCGAACTGTAAATCCGGCCCTGCGGGTATCCGACCATTTTTCTGCTATCCGGGTCGGATCCGGATACCTGGGCCCAGATTCGGATAGCTATCTGCGGATATCTGGCCGCTTAACCCGGGTACCCGCGGATATCCGGATCCGGGTAGTGAAAGTAAGGAGATTATGTCATTGAGCCAATCAGAGGGCTCCCAGCAGAAGCCCTAGCCACCAATCAGAGGGGAACTCTGGCCAGACCCAACTGACCTCATTGAGTCAATCAGAGGCCTCCCAGCCTAAGCCCTTGCACCCAATCACAGAAGGGAACCCTTGCCAGCCCCCCTGTATAGTAAGGAGGGCTGGCATGATGAGACAGATTGTCCTTGCTTGTGTGGCTGGCTGGCTGGTCACTGACAGACTCTCTCCAGTGCTGGCTTAGCAAGTGCTGTATACAGTGATAAACCTAAAGCTTTGAGTGCTAAACACCTTTACTACACTATTGTTCTATTGTTTTTTTTAGCTGGCTAGTGTAATTGTTTGATTTCATTCACTCAGTTAGGTCCTGTCTGTGTCTGTGCAGGCCAGCAGGACAGTATAGGGAATAGGAGGATTACTGTGTTATTGTATTGTAGTTAGTACTGCAGTTAGTTGTGTTGTTATGGCGGCGGCCTGGCGGGTACACACGGTGCGTTCCCGCGGTAACAGTAAATTCGGGCGCCTGAGGCAAGTGGACAAATCGGGCGCCGCCATTCACTCCCATAATAAATATCGTTTAATGGGCGCCCGACAGGAAAAAAGGGCGCCGGAGAAAAATAACGTTTTATAAGCGGCGCCCGGAGAATTTTACTGTTTTATAACTGCTTCTCATGATTACACATTATTTTATGATTTATAATTTTTTAAACATTATTTTTAAACGAAAAACAGTACAATCTTTTTTAAAAACATTATTTTTAAACGAAAAACAGCACAATATTTTTTTCACACGTTATTAATGCTTATCACAGGGGGGTCTTAGGTTTAGGCACCACCAGGGGGGTCTTAGGTTTAGGCACCACCAGGAGGGTCTTAGGTTTAGGCACCACCAGGGGGGTCTTAGGTTTAGGCATCAACAGGGGGGTCTTAGGTTTAGGCACCATCAGGGGAGTCTTAGGTTTAGGCACCATCAGGGGAGTCTTAGGTTTAGGCACCATCAGGGGAGTCTTAGGTTTAGGCACCACCAGGGGGGTCTTAGGTTTAGGCACCAACACGGGGGACTAGGGGTTAGGGGTAGGTACAGGGAGGGTAACTTACTATTTTTTTTTAAACGTTATTATACGTTTCACTTTTTAAACGGAAGATTAACGTTTTCACAATTGCCAATTTCATGCACATTATTTAATGATTTATAACTTTATAAAACATTATTTTTAAACGAAATATAGTACATTATATTTTTAAACGTTATCCATGTTTATCGTTTAAAACCCGGCGCCCTTTTTTCCCAGCACCCCTTTTTAACGTACGCCGTTCCCGCACTCAATTTCCCGCTCGATTCCCGTCGACTCGATTATTTCCTACATGTCCGATTTGCATTTCGATAGATCATTAGGTCGATTCGCATGTAAAGTATGCCAAATTGACCTAACGATCCATCGAAACGCAAATCGGACATGTCGGAAATAAGCGAGTCGACGGGAATTGAGCGGGAAATCGAGTGCAGGAACGCACCGTGTGTATTCACCATTAGACAGATACTGTGCACTGTCTGTCCTCTACTCTGCGGTCTGTCACTCCGTGCTGATTTGATTTAAAGTCCAACCCCGATTTTATTAAAGTAAAAGTACCCCACATCATCTGGTGACATTATTATGTATAAGTTGTACTATGTCTGCTGGCATCGGCAGCTGGGGGAGGGGCAGCAAGGGCAAGAGGACAGGGAGCAACACTACGGCCACCCTCAGAAGGTCTGCCGTGTCAGTGTCGACCCCAGCGGGCAGCCTACCCTCAGTCAGCGAGCTTTTCGCTCCAGACGCCACGATTGAACTCAGGGCTGTTAGCCGCAAGGAGTTTGAGGAGGATGTTCTGGGTTTTGAGGAGGGATGAGCATGAGGAGTTCAAGCGGCTGAAGCAAGCTGGCGCTGGCTCCCACCGCCGCGGTGCCACAGGCCACTGCTGCTGATACCACCACCTATATTCAACCCAAAACACAATTGCGGTGTCATTTTTTGGAAGTGTCTGGGCTGAAAACTGTCATGTCCCAGTTGTGCGGTTGGACTTTGAACACAATGTGGGCTGCACGACCGTCGACCGCTGTCTGGAACCTTTCCTGATGTTAATAATTTACATGCCCTTTTTTTTTTTTTGTTAATTTATGTTAACAAAATAATACATTTGTGTTTCCCTTTAAAAAAAAATGATGCTACATGCATCATTTACCCTAAAAACCCTTTTTAAAGCTATTTAAAGGGCACTTCCATTTTTTCTATCCGGGTCCCTGAATAGGTCGGGTAAACACAGGTAATTTGGTCAGATATCCGAATTCACTCGGATACCCACAAGGTTGGATCCGGATACCCGGATCCGGGTATCTGGGTACCCGGATCTGGGCGGGTATTAAAAAGTACTACCCGAGCAACCCTGCATATAATTAATAAATAATGGGCTAAAAATTAGTGATGGATGTAAAACTGAAAAAATGCACCTTAATTTCCAAATAAAATCTTGTTACCATACATTACACTAGGGGTATAATTTTAACGTTGCAATAACCGGGACAAATGGCCAAATAAAATGTGTGGATTTTAATTATGGTAGCATTAATTATTTTAAAACTGTAATGGCTGAAAACTGAAAAATAATGCATTTTTTCCATTTTTTTCTTAGTATTCCCATTATAATGCATTTAGAATAAAATAATTCTTAGCATCATTTACCACCCAAAGAAAGCCTAATTGGTGGTGGAAAAAAACAAGGTATAGATCATTTTGCTGTGATAAATAGTGATAAAGTTTTTGGGGAATGAAAGGGAGAAGCGCTGACAGGTGAAAATTCCTCTCTTCCATAAGGTGAAAAAGCCCCCAAAATGAAATGGTTAAGGACCCTCTGCATGGCCTTGCGGAAAGGTGGCGATACATGTATCTATCTTGCGAATCAGTACACTAATCTTGGAAATGGGATATATATCTGTGTGAATGCAGCATTACGTGTGACTACTCTGTCATATGACATTCAGGTCACCAGTCAGTGGGTGGGTTGGTATTTGCTTGTGGCTGCAGTCATCTGTATGAGCCTCCGCCCCCCCCCCCCCCCACTGCACCTGCCAATCACACCCTGTCTCCAGGGCTTATAAATGGTCTAATCCATTCCAATAACCATGGTGGCTACGACGTTAACTCACTCACATGACCCCACTAAAGCGTATGATGAACCCCCTCCCCACCCTGTTTCCAGAATGGTGCACTATACAGATATACAGGCCCGGATTTACATCACAGGAGCCTAT
This sequence comes from Hyperolius riggenbachi, assembly GCF_040937935.1. Lineage (NCBI taxonomy): Eukaryota > Metazoa > Chordata > Amphibia > Anura > Hyperoliidae > Hyperolius > Hyperolius riggenbachi. The sequence continues at coordinate 559,262,185 of NC_090647.1, forward strand.
AGGCACAGATGTCTTGCACCCTATACGTTGCCCTCTATGAACCTACAAAACCTCAATCGAACTGCACCGCAAGTGTGCTGGCTAGTGCAGCTATCACTCTCCCTTCCTTCCCTTGCCAGTCAGAGCTATAGGTGTTTCTTAGCATTAGGTAGCCAGAGGTACTCTCAGTATTAAGTAGCTAGTGGTGCTGAAAGGAGATCTGGTCAGTGAAATGCCAAGACCAAGGTGAGTAACCTCTCATTTACGCTCTGCTCTGGACTATGCATAGGGAATGAGGGAGGGAGGCGCTCAGGGAGGGGACTGAGCCGCCTTTCCATCATCAGGCGCCTGTAGGCACGTGCCTACTGTGCCTTATGGTAAATCCAGCCCTGCAGATCTATATATCCATTTGCACACCTCCCAACATTTTGAGATAAGAAAGGACACTTTAAGACACGCCCATGACACACCTCCAACCACGCTTCCTACCACAACCGTCACCATGCATGTAACAAAGAACTCCAAGAATTTGGACAGGGAGGGGGTCTGCTAGAGGATTGCTACTAGAACCATCCCTTCCCACTGGCCAGTAGTTTCAAGTAAATAGACAAACCATGTGCCAATGTCATAAGAGTTTATCACTCACACCAGCTCTAGTAAAAGTATTATGGATCTATTGTTCTCTGTGTGGGAAGAAGACTTCAGAGTTCGTCTGGCATCCCAGGCTTCCACTTTCTCTTCCAGCTTGACACCCCCTCCACCCTTTTGTTTTCCTGTAAATCAGGGGCATTGCCAGGATTCTGAAGGTTCTGGGGGACCTCTGGGCACCAAGAATGTTGGGAATGCTCAAAAAGTGGGGTTAGCCATGATGGGGCAAATGTACACAGACCTAGCAGTGATTTCCCTCAAAGGGCTTGATTCTCAAAAGTGTGATAACTGCTATCCCAGCAGTTATCACGCGATGTGCCGCGTGCAAAGGTTTACACGTGAACAGCGTTAGTGATAAACGAAGGTTTGCGCATGATCACGTGCGCACTTCATGTGAAACAAACCTTAGTTTATCACGTGAACTAACGATGTTCGCGTGTAAATCTTTGCGAGCGGCACATCGCGTGATAACTGCTGGGATAGCAGTTATCACGCTTTTGAAAATGAAGCTCAAAGAAAGTGGGCCTGCCAAAACACTTTGACTGAAGCTCCCTCTCCTTAAAGAGGAACTCCAGTGAAAATAATGTGATAAAAAAGTGATTAATTTTTTCAATAATTATGTATAAATGATTTAGTCAGTGTTTGCTCAACGTAAAATATTTCCACTCTCTGATTAACATTCTGACATTTATCACATGGTGACATGTTTACTGCTGGCAGGTGAGGTCAGTGGAAGGAGATGCTGCTTGCTTTTTTGGCAGTTGGAAACAGCTGTTATTTCCCACAATGCAACAAGGCTCCCACAGTGTGATGTCAGTACCTTAGTGCTGTGAGGCGCTGACATCACACTGTGGGAGGGGTTTCACCACAATATCAGCCATACAGAGCCTCCTGATGATCCGTTTGAGAAAAGGAATATATTTCTCATGGGAAAGGGGGTATCAGCTACTGATTGGGATGAAGTTCCATTCTTGGCTACAGTTTTTCTCTTTAAAGTGGATACAACTTCATATTATCTGAAAAAATAAACAATCCAATAAGAAATTAGTAATTTAGCTTAGTGTTCAGTCTCAGATTTATTATTATAGATTTATAAAGCGCCAACCTTTGAAGTTCTAGCCATAGTTTTATCTTATCTGAAATAGGAAACTTTTTGTTATTTGCATTCTGAGATAAACTTGTAACTGTAGCTAAAAAACGGACAGCAAAACTGAAAAAAAATACACCTTTATTTCCAAATAAAATATTGTTGCCATAGATTGTACTAGGGAGTAGGGACATAATTTAAATGTTGTAATAGCTGGGACAAATGGGCAAATGAAATGTGTGGGTTTTATCCACAGTATAAAGTTTATTTATTTTATTTTTTTTCATTTTTTTTTTTCATTTTTTTTTATTATTCCCATTAAAATACGGTACATTTAGAATAAAAAATTCTCAGCAAAAAGTACCACCAAAAGTAAGCCTAATTGGTGGTGAAAAAAAAACATATAGTTTATTTCAGTGATAAGTATTGATAAAGTTACTGGCAAATGAATGGGAGGAGTGCTGAAAGGTGTAAATACTTACTAACTGCCAATATGAGCATATGCTCTGGTCCATAAGGGGAACACCATCTCTAGTGAAGTCACGTGATTAAAAAATAAGGCCCTAGCAACTATACAGACTTATGAAATGCAACAAAACAGACATTTTTCATTACCACATCCACTTCTTAGATCAGAATAATTGACCATTTCAGCCTGCGGGGATTTTTCACCTTATGCAACAGAGCAATTTTCACCTCCCATTAATTCGCTAATAACTTTATCACTAATTATCACAATTAATTGATCTATATCTTGTTTTTTCCACCACCAATTAGGCTTTCTTTGGGTGATACATTTTGCTAAGAATTATTTTTTTCTAAATGCATTTTAACAGAAATATTAAGAAAAAAATTGAAAAAATTCATGATTTCTCAGTTTTTGGCCATTATAGCTTTAAAATAATACATGCTACCATAATTAAAACCTATATATTTTATTTGCCCATTTGTCTTGGTTATTACACCATTTAAATTTTGTCCCTATCACCTATGTTTGGCGCCAATATTTTATTTGGAAATAAAGGTGTAACGATTGGTGTCAGCAACACAGATTTTTTTCTGATTATTGGTGATCTGCAGTATCACCAATGATGCAGATGCTATACCTGATTATGTGGTGATCTGCAGAATCACCAATAATACTAGTATAGCTAGCTAGACACAGGACACCCAGTGTGGTAGTGTTTGGTGCAACAGTAATAGGAGAAGTTATCTCCCGAGACATGGGAGATACAGACACTACTTCAGCCAAGGATTCCCTGAGGAGCAGGGAATCAGACTGTACTGCAGCCAGTGGACCCTGGAAGGGCAGGGACCACTGACTGTGCTGCAGGACGATCTCCTGAGGAGAAGGAAATACAGACTGTACTGCAGCCAAGAATTCCCTGAGGAGCAGGGAATTCAGATTGAACTGCAGCCAGTGGACACCTGAGGAGCAGGGACCACTGACTGGGCTGCAAGAGTGATAACTGGTGGAATGAAAGATTATGATTGTACTGCAGCCAAGGATTCCCCGAGGAGCAGGGAATCAGATTGTACTGCAGCCAAGGATTCCCTGAGGAGCAGGGAATCAGACTGTACTGCAGCCAGTGGACCCCTGAGGGGCAGGGACCACTGACTGTGCTGCAAGATGAGGAGCAGGTGACCATAAGACTGAGTTTGCAGCTAATGCACACCTGAGGAGCAAGTGTCACAGACAGTACAGTAAGGCTGAACACCTAAGGGTTAGGTGACAGCCAGAAAGGTCAGACAAGCAAGGTCAGAAACATACGGACAGATAAAGTACAGAAACGGAAGACTGATTCAGTATCCAGGTACAGGCAGTGTCGGCAACAGTTTATCAGATAGGCGGAAGTACCGAATCAGTAAGCAGGAGAGTGGTCAGGAAAGCCAGAGATTATAACAGGTAAACAGTAATATATAACAATCCTAGTCTAGGTGTGGAGTCCTTGGTTCCAACACCTGGGAACTAGACTAACAGATGGTACACAAGTCTACAATACAATAATGCTTTAAGGCTATCAACGGAATCTGACTTAAGGTGGCCATACATGGTACAATTTTTCAATTAGATAATTTAGTTCAATTATTCCGTTAGATCGAATATAAAGATTTTTCCAGCATGTCCGATCATTTTTCCAGAAAAAACGGGATAATCGTTCGAATTTCTTGATCGAAAAAAAATAATTTTCAACTTTCATTCAATTCGATCATTTAGATTGAATAAACGGGAAAATTGAACGTTTTTATTGTACCGTGTATGGCCACCATAAGGGTGGCCAAACATGGTACAATTTTTCATTTTTTTTCGATTAGATAATTTAGTTCGATTATTTCTTTAGATCGAATATAAAGATTTTTTCCAGCATGTCCGATCTGATTTTCCTCGAAAAAACGGGATAATCGTTCGAATTTCTTGATTGAAAAAAAAATATTTTCAACTTTCATTCGATTCGATCATTTAGATCGAATAAACGGGATAATCGAACGTTTTTATTGTACCGTGTATGGCCCCCATAAGTGTGAATTCCCAGCTCCGGCTGGTTCTAACACACTGTAAGATCTGACTATGGTCTGAGTGCTCACACGTAAGCATTCGCAACAGCAGACAACTTGCAGATGACAGGCAAGTCCTATATATATACACCCAGAGCGCTCCACAGCACCGCCCCAGTCATTCAGCCAATCCGGAGCATAGCTGGAGTCAGCTGATCGGCTTGATCAGCTGACTTCCCTTCTACTAGCATAAAGGTCCTGTCGCCTGGCGCGCGCGTAGCTCTTAATCTGTGTGCACTAGAAGGACCAGGCGAACCAGCAGCATGTTGCTACGCGGCAGAAGCCGCCGGCTGGAACGCGGAGATAGCCGCCATGCCACTTGCCCATGCGGCGGCATCTTCGCTATTCATTACATTTACTATATCAGATCTCATTCATCTGTTACAATTTTTTGCCATTTTTCTGTATTCATTTTTATGCACCTTTTTGTGATACAATAAAGAATAAAAAAATGTGTAAGTGCTTGTTCTGAATATCCTCTGCAACGAATCCTCCCTTCTGGAGATAACGTTACCATAACTGTTTTATTAATCTATGTTCTCTCTAGAGAGGCTGTTGAAATTACCCTTTTTCCTGCACGACTAGCTAGAGTTAGAATTACGTATTTGCGCGCTAATGCAAAGTGGTGGCAGCTTATCTGTTTTCTATACGAGATCGTAGATTGTACTGATTATACATACAACTGAAATTGCATTGTGTGTGGAGTCAACAACTTATCCAAAAGGTTACTTTTAGAGATGTCGCGAACCTCCGATTTTCTTTTCGCGAACCGGGTTCGCGAACTTCCGCGGAAGGTTCGGTTCGCGAACCGCAATAGACTTCAATGGGGAGGCGAACTTTGAAAAATAGAAAAAATTATGCTGGCCACAAAAGTGATGGAAAAATGTTCTTAGGGGTCTAGCACCTGGAGGGGGGCATGGCGGAGTGGGATACATGCCAAAAGTCCCGGGGAAAAATCTGGATGTGACGCAAAGCAGCGTTTTAAGGGCAGAAATCACATTGAATGCTAAATTGCAGGCCTAACGTGCTTTCAAACATCTTGCATGTGTATACATCAATCAGGGAGTGTAATTAGAGTTCTGCTTCACACTGACACACCAAACTCACTGTGTAACGCACCGCAAACAGCTGTTTGTGTAGTGACGGCCGTGCTGGACTGGTGCGCACCATGGCGAGATTGCTCTTCCTCACTCAGTGATGTCAGGTAATGTGTGACTTCCTTCTCAACTTTCCATGGCATTGTTAAAAAGCTTTAAAATCACTCATGCGCCTATATATACCATCACATATACAGTTTTATTCAATTCATAAATTCAAATTCATATATATATATATATATATTACACTAATATGCAAGCAAACACTAGGCAACTTTCTCAGTCCCACCTCCCTATGGCAAACAGTCTGGCACACACCACAACATATACCTATAGATTGATTCGCTGAGTAAACTTCATTTTCTAGCATAAATTTGCACCAATCCCTATAGCACCTTTCCAATGTTAAAAAGTATTTTTGCACCTTTAAAATGGCAATAATAGCCTTTCTTGTTCAAAAATCAATAAAAATAACATCCTGTGAGCTCACAAAGGTATAATTCATAAATCCAACAGGAAACAGTTCATGTTAAATAGCTTGGATCTCGTCTTGCAAAGCTTTAGACATACAATTTCATATACATCCACCAGGAGTAAAGTGGATAATTCCGCATTCCTTGGTATACAAATTAGATCCTGCAGGATTTTGTATAGACAGATTGCATTTGCACAGACCTCTAGAAACAAATAGCATCCTGCAGAACTTTACAGAAGCAGAACTTTTCAAAAACAGATAACGTCCTGCAGACTTTTCAAACTTCCATTTCTTTGCATAACATTCAAGCAGAATAGCATGCTGCGGGTCCAAAGGACAGTTCAAACAACTCACGCAGCCTAAGGGGTAGATAACTGATTGCCTTATGCTTACAGTTCCGCTATGTCTTCTGGCAGCATGAGCCCCGGCCGGTGGCTCCCGTGTTAACCTGACGTCTGCCGCGGATGTTAAGCACTTTGCTGAAAAATCGTTCCTCAGATTCAATCCGGAACTGTAGAGGTTAATTTTTTAGATTTAACTATTTTTATTCAAGAAGGGGGAATCAAAACAAAGACATTTTTTAAGAAGGTGGATACTAATAGTTATATTTTTATGGACAGCTGTCACATGTTGAAATGGCTAATGAACATTCCAAAGAATCAATTCACTCGTATCAGGCGGAATTGTACCGACCTAGAGGACTTCGATTTGCAGGCAGACATCTTAAAGGATAGGTTTTTAGGAAAAAAAGTATGAGGAAGAACTAGTTGAACATGCCTTAAAGGAAGTAAGAAATTGTCCTAGAGAAAGGGTACTAGAAAGCAGAAGGAAAGAAGATTTGACTCCACCATTAAAGGGAAGGTTCAAGCAAAAAAAAAAAGAGATTCACTTACCTGGGGCTTCTACCAGCCCCATGTAGCCATCCTGTGCCCTTGTAGTCACTCACTGCTGCTCCAGTCCCCCGCTGGCAGCTTTCTGACCTCGGAGGTCAGGGCCACATTGCATACATTTTTACGCATTCCAGCTAGTGCAGGAACAAAAATGTACGCGTTGCACTACTAACGCGTAAAAATGTATGTGTTAATGTTCCTGCACTAGCGGGAATGTGTAAAAATGTACGCAATTTGGCCCTGACCTCCGAGGTCAGAAAGCTGCCAGTGGGGGACTGGAGCAGCAGTGAGTGACTACGAGGGCACAGGATGGCTGCATGGGGCTGGTAGAAGCCCCAGGTAAGTGAATCTCATTTTTTTTTTTTGCTTGGACCTTCCCTTTAAGCATTAAAATGCAATATAACCAACAGTCTAGAGATATCAAGAGGGTGGTGGATAAATATTGGGGTATTCTCCAACAGGATAGGACCCTAAGGGCCCTTTTCCACTAGAGCGATTGTGATTGCTGAATCGCAAAATCGCAAATCGCTAGTGATTTTAAAATCGCTAGGGTTGTTACTTTATCATAGAAATCATGAGAAGTATTTTCCACTACAGTGATACGATTTGGAAATCGCAAATCGCAATCGCTTGCTGGAGCGATTTTTACAATGATAATGCAGTGCAAATGAAAATCGCAAATCGCAATCGCATAACAGAATTAATGAAAAATCGCAATCGCTGGCGTTTGTGATTTGTGATTGCGATTGCTAGTGGAAAAGGGCCCTAAATGGGATTTTAACTGAAAAACCAAGGTTTACATTTTGTAAAGCAAATAATCTGAAAAATATGATTGCACCAACTGTTGTTGAAACCAAGAGAGTAAAGAAACAGAAAGGGTCTTTTAGGAGGTGTGGTTTTTGTGTTCCATGCAAAAGCACCAAATAGAATGCACCAATAAAACAATTTAGATCAGCAGTGACCCAGGAAGAATTTGATATTTATGGTAATTTAAACTGTAACAGCAAAGGTGTAATATATATCACAGAATGCGGTTGCACTAAGCAATACGTGGGAAGAACAAAAAGGAAACTCTCATCTAGAATTGGAGAGCATGTGAACAGTATTAAAAAAAGAAATAATAAATTGCCACTAAGCAAACATTTCTGGGAATGTCATGGGGGAAGCCTGCAGACCTTTAGATTCTATGCAATTCAAACTGTCGAGAAAGAATGGAGGGGAGGAGACTTTATTCAAAACATGTCAAGAAAATAAACCAATTGGATTTATATATTGAACAGTTTGGCTCCGCTGGGATTGAATTTAGATGTGGAACTGTTCGCTTTTACATAAGGAATGTTCTTATATGTTTTCATGCAGATCTATGGAGAAAAACACACTGCAGGCATTTGTAGCAAATAGCGTAGAGAAAGGGGTGGAGCTATGATATAAAAAGAGCTGAGAAGCAAACGAGAACACGCCTTGAGGAAGGTAGGTGTATCCTACCGAAACTAGTCGGCATTGGGTTGTCAGAGTGGTGACGTCACCTCTACAGTTCCGGATTGAATCTGAGGAACGATTTTTCAGCAAAGTGCTTAACATCCGCGGCAGACGTCAGGTTAACACGGGAGCCACCGGCCGGGGCTCATGCTGCCAGAAGACATAGTGGAACTGTAAGCATAAGGCAATCAGTTATCTACCCCTTAGGCTGCGTGAGTTGTTTGAACTGTCCTTTGGACCCGCAGCATGCTATTCTGCTTGAATGTTATGCAAAGAAATGGAAGTTTGAAAAGTCTGCAGCACGTTATCTGTTTTTGAAAAGTTCTGCTTCTGTAAAGTTCTGCAGGATGCTATTTGTTTCTAGAGGTCTGTGCAAATGCAATCTGTCTATACAAAATCCTGCAAGATCTAATTTGCATACCAAGGAATGCGGAATTAACCACTTTACTCCTGGTGGATGTATATGAAATTGTATGTCTAAAGCTTTGCAAGACGAGATCCAAGCTATTTAACATGAACTGTTTCCTGTTGGATTTATGAATTATACCTTTGTGAGCTCACAGGATGTTATTTTTATTGATTTTTGAACAAGAAAGGCTATTATTGCCATTTTAAAGGTGCAAAAATACTTTTTAACATTGGAAAGGTGCTATAGGGATTGGTGCAAATTTATGCTAGAAAACGAAGTTTACTCAGCGAATCAATCTATAGGTATATGTTGTGGCGTGTGCCAGACTGTTTACCAAAGGGAGGTGGGACTGAGAAAGTTGCCTAGTGTTTGCTTGCATATTAGTGTAATATATATATATATATATATGAATTTGAATTTATGAATTGAATAAAACTGTATATGTGATGGTATATTTAGGCGCATGAATGATTTTAAAACTTTATGAATGCTTGAATGTTGGGGGTGTGAGTAACCCCATTTATCACTGACTGCAGCCAATTGAATTCATTTTATATTGAGTGGGCGCAAATCTACCTGTTTACATTTTTTATTGTTAAAAAGCTTACGTTTTGTTTTTAAATTACATTTTCTACTTGCTGTGTACTTGTTCAGTACCGCTACAATGAGAATCCTGTGGAGGCGGGCAAGTCTGCCATTGTGACCCCGGGTAATGGCCGGGGAATGAGAGGTTTGAATCCGGTGTGGAGCCTGAGCAACGGCTACCACTACACATCCAAGGAGGGCAGCGGGCATGCAGGCATGCACGCCCGCCCCGAGGTAGTGACCAAAAATAACAATACAGGAGGAGGACTTTCGAGGCCCTGCTGTGTATTTGAAATGAATGTACTTTAAATCCTTTAACGAGAACCAGTTATGGCGGGCAAAGATGACACCACATTCCTTTCACGAGAATCATATGGAGGCGGGCAAGTCTGCCATTTGTGACCCCGGGTAATGGCTGGGGAATGAGGGATGGAATCCGGTGTGGAGCCTGAGAAACGGCTACCACTACACATTCCAAGGAGGGCAGCAGGCAGGCATGCACGCCCGCCCCGAGGTAGTGACCAAAAATAACAATACAGGAGGCGGACTTTCGAGGCCCTGCTGTGTATTTGAAATGAATTAACTTTTAATCCTTTAACGGGAATCCGTTATGGCGGGCAAAGATGACACCACATTCCTTTCACGAGAATCATATGGAGGCGGGCAAGTCTGCCATTTGTGACCCCGGGTAATGGCTGGGGAATGAGGGATGGAATCCGGTGTGGAGCCTGAGAAACGGCTACCACTACACATCCAAGGAGGGCAGCAGGTAGGCATGCACGCCCGCCCCGAGGTAGTGACCAAAAATAACAATACAGGAGGCGGACTTTCGAGGCCCTGCTGTGTATTTGAAATGAATTAACTTTTAATCCTTTAACGGGAATCCGTTATGGAGGGCAAGTCTGCCATTGTCACCGCGGGGAATGAAGGTTGGATTCCGGCCCGAAGTGGGAGCCTGCTGAGACCCATGCTGTAGCTGCCCTGACCGTGCTTTGCAGACCAGGCATCTGTGGTCAGATGGACCCATGAGCCAGCGGAAGACAAACCAAGTCGAAAGCATTTGCCAAGAATGTTTTACGGAGGGCAAGTTTTTTTTGCCCTTTTTTTTAAATTTTTTGAAAATGATAGATGGTTGTATTTTTAAATTGTTTGAAAGTTTAGATGGTTGTATTTTTAATTGGTTGAAAGTTTAGATGGTTGTATTTTTAAATTGTTTAAAAGTGTATCCATTCTTCCTCCCCCCAGCCACGAACAATACCATGGGAACGTGGAGCAGCAGAAGCCCCCTGTGACGACTGCCGCTGGCAGAGACAACAGTTGCTGGCAGAGACAACAGATGGCTTTGCTCCGATCTGAGACACACACGTTAAAACATTTCCAAACCACTGAGCCCCCCTGGGCTGATGGCGCTACGGTGGCATCAGCAGCTGACGTTGAAGGGCATGTTGGCTGTCTGGCCATAGCGGGCGATACATGGCACCGGACACTGCCCCCAGCTGTTTCTGAGGATGAGCTCCCTCTGCTTCTATCATGGAGTCGTCTCCTCCTAGTCCTCTCTGAATCCTCCTCTGAACTGTCCCCCTGGTCATCTCCTCTAGCGGGAACATATGTGGTATCCGTATAATCGTCATCATAATCCTCCTGGCCAGCTGCGCTTTCCTCAGAAACCTCCTCAACTGCACCAACTTAAGGTGGTCCATCATCCACATCCACACACGTTACGTCCATACTATCGCCACTTAACTCAGACGTAGGAGGTGGTGTACCTGCGCCTTCTTGTTGTTGTTGCAGTAGTGGCTGTGAATCGGTGATTTCACCACCACCACCACCACCAAATAACTCCTGCGAAGTGTCAAATGCAGTGGATGTGGTGCTTGTTGTAGCGCTGGTGGCTGCGGGAGATGAGGTGTTCTGTGTTAAATAGTCAAGCTCGTCCTGATCTTGGGAAGTGATGGCATGTGCCTTCTTCTGAGCACTGTATTTTGGGCCAGGTCCGCACGAAATCACAGCAACACCACCTCGCACAGACCTGCCGGTGCCTGGTGGCCTTCCTCTGGGTCTGTCTCTACCTCTTCCTCTACCTGGTTTGTCCATTTTGTCCATCTCGGGGGGATGCCAGGTATATGCAGTGAGCTAGGTTCACTCAACACAACAGGTAGTTAGATGCAGTGAGGTGGGTTCACTGAACAGTAAAGGTACTTAGATGCAGTGAGGTGGGTTCACTCAACACAACAGGTAGTTAGATGCAGTGAGGTGGGTTCACTGAACAGTAAAGGTACTTAGATGCAGTGAGGTGGGTTCACTCAACACAACAGGTAGTTAGATGCAGTGAGGTGGGTTCACTGAACAGTAAAGGTACTTAGATGCAGTGAGGTGGGTTCACTCAACACAACAGTTAGTTAGATGCAGTGAGCTGGGTTCACTCAACACAAAGCTAGGTATATGCAGTGATGAGGTGGGTTAAGTAAACACAACAGGTAGTTAGATGCAGTGAGCTGGGTTCACTCAACACAAAGCTGGGTATATGCAGTGATGAGGTGGGTTAAGTAAACACAACAGGTAGTTAGATGCAGTGAGCTGGGTTCACTCAACACAAAGCTAGGTATATTCAGTGATGAGGTGGGTTAAGTAAACACAACAGGTACTGGGTATATGCAGTACTGGGTAGTACAATGTGCAGCTCCCTGTCACACACACAGGTAGTCACTGAATGTGCTGGGCTGCTGGCAGTGAATAAAATCGATTTTTACTCACCTAGGGCATCCCTCAGCCCCCTGAAGCTGTATGGTGCCCTCGCAGCCTCGCTCCGATCCTCCTGTCCCCACCGACGGCTACTCCCGGGTTCGGCGACAGCCGCCGACAGGCTGGGAACGCGAGTGATTCTCCGCGTTCCCAGCCGCTATATCACTCTCTATGCTGCTATAGCGTATATGTTAACTCGCTGGAACTCCACCCTGGCGATGTTGGAGCAGCTGGTTGAGCAGAGGAGGGCTGTCAACCGCCACATCATTGATGGCACTCTCGCCAGCACCACCAAACTCCAGCTCCTCTCCAGTGCACAGTGGGGGCAGATGCAGCAGGTCTGCTTGGTGTTGGCTCCCTTCCTGCAGGGAACCAACCTGGTGAGCAAGGAGAGGGCATCCCTCTACCAACTTGGCACATCGATGATTAGCCGGTGTCGCGGCAGGCCCTCGCGCTGCTGCATGTCGGCCAGGTTTGCTGCGGCAGCAGCAGAGCGGCGGAAAGAGCGCACAATTTTCCTTGCCGCTTCCAAAAGATTGTCCATCCCCTGCTATGTGCACAGGAACTTCTACACCACCAGGTTCAAGACGTCGGCCAAGCAGGGGACGTGGGTCACATGTCCCCATGGTGATGGCAGACAGCAGGTTGGCCGCATTGTCGGACACCACCAATCCGGCTCTAAGGCCTCTGGGGGTCGGCCACGTCTTCTCCTGCTCCCTCAGGTAGCAGAGCACGTTGGCTGCCCATCTCCAGCAGCGCTTGGCAGTGGCGGGCCTTCACTGCTGCTGCTGAGGCGGGTTTGCTTGGCGGCGGCGGGAGCTGCTGCTTCTCCCCTGACCCCGCGTGGTGGCACCACATAGTGGGCGACTGGTGCTGCTGCTGATACACCCGAGGATGGACCTGCTGCTTCCTCGCTGGTGCATTCCACCAGGTTGACCCAGTGGGCCGTGAAGGACAGGTAGCGATCTGTCCCAAAACGGCTACTCCATGAAAGTTGATGCAGGATTATGCAGATTTTGTATGCAAATTTATGCAGCTTGGAAATTAACCAATCAATCCTGCTGAGGTAAAATTTAATTGGTCCATTTTCAAGATGCATACATTTGCATACACAATTTGCATAATCCTACATCACCTTGAAATTATTTGCATCTTGTTGACCATCTCAACTGGAAACCTCTCTTCGTTCCCAACTGGAGTGATGCCACCAAGGACAGGATTTTGGCCAAGGCTGCACAAGCTGGACCTAGGGTGGCTGCTGCTTTGAGGGGGCTGCTGCTTACGGGAGAGGAGGCGCCAAATGTGGAACAACAAATGCAAGTGGTAGAGCCCCAACAAAAGTTGCCGAAAACTGGCGGCGACCTCACAGACAAGGTTGTTAAAGTGTACCAGAGCTCTAAAATTAAAAAGATTTATACATACCTGGGGCTTCCTCCAGCCCCATCTGCTCGGATCGCTCTCACGCCACCGTCCTCCGCTGCCCGCAGCTTCGGGACCCGGGTCCCGCCACTGACGTCAGTCGTGGCCAGCTATGCAGGAGAAGTGCGCTCTTTGCGTATCTCTCCAGCAGCTGCTGGAGAGATACGTAGAGGGCACACTTCTCTTACGTCAGACTGGCTCTGACTGACTGAAGTGTGGGGACCCGGGTCCCAAAGCTGCGGGCAGCGGAGGACGTCGGCGTGGGAGCAATCCGAGCAGATGGGGCTGGAGGAAGCCCCAGGTATGTATAAATCTTTTTAATTTTAGAGCTCTGGTACACTTTAAAGAGACTATGTAACAAAAAAAAACAAAAAACATCCCCTTGGGGGTACTCACCTCGGGAGGGGGAAGCCTTAAGGTGCGTAGTGCGTACACACATGTGACTATAGTCGTTTAAAACGATCGTTTCCCGATCATTTCAAACGATCGTTTAAAAAAACCTCCAACGATCATTAAAGGAATACTATCGATGTATGCATTTATTTTTAAATGCTGTATGTTGTAGCACACATTAGGGCAAGTACTAGGAGCAATTTGATTCCTCACACAGCTGTTCCTCTCAGCTGTAAAATCCTCCGTCAGTTTTGGCGTCAGTGTTGGATACAAAATGTATCTAATACTGAGCTCCCAGAGGGCTAGACCATGTCTCTGCAAAGGGGAGATGCTATCAACTCCTCAGTTTATACTTTATCACCTTGCTGAAAGAATCTTGTTGATATGGTGGTAAGGGGTTAAAGATTCTAGCAATGTGTGTTTATTATCTTTGCTTCTCTTTACTGATGAAGATACTAATAATGCTAATTGTAGACAGGGGTCTGCCCCTCTCAGCAGCTTGTAAAGTGGATGCAGCCTGGAGTGAATCACCACAAGCAGGCAGCCAGTCTGAGTGTAAACACAGACTAGTGTTATAGCTAGTTATATTCCAGCAATATTCCAGCTCATTTAGTTACCTGTTACCACCTCAGATCAGCCCATTTCTCCTCATGTCTGCTGCATGCTGTGAGTGACACAGTAAAATATATTTGTGAGCTGTGTGACAGAGTAACCAAGCAGCTCAGGGTGACCCAAACTACTATGAGCTGTGTGAGAAATGAATTTTTAAGCAGGGATAGTGAGAGAGAGACCTGGGTGAATAAATAAAGTGCCCCTAGCACTAGTGGTAATGTGTACACTAATATAGAGTATTAAAAAAAAAAGTCGTTTCAATCGATAGTACTCCTTTAAGTCAAACGATGGACGAGCTAGATCGTTAAAAACAAAAGATCTGCCTTATCGGATTTTTTTAAACGACGATCGTTTGCAAAAGTAGTACATCGTTAGAAAACGGTCGTTCATACTAGGCTTGACATGCACATTTCGTTATATCTCCATAGAACCTTTCATTTTCATGCGCAAGCGGAACACTTGCTTTTCGTTATGTAACGTTCGTTCTATGAATGTGTCCTGTGACACGTTAATTGCTACATGATTATACCATAAATGTCAGTTTAACAGGACAGAGTGTATTTTTGTATGTTTTGTCAACGTTATATTATCTAAATGCCCTACCTACATACCTACAGTATGAAATATTGTACTGTAATGTAATGTATGTAACGTTAGTTTTACAGTGTAACGTACGTTTTAAACTGTTCGTTACGTGCGGGTGGAACTTCCTATGATGTCACTTCCAGGAACAGTATGTGACATCTTCACTGTAAAGAAGATATAACAGCGGTGGCGAACCTATGGCACGCGTAGCCTAATTTGCTGGCACGCCACCGCTGCTTATGAACTGGCCGCAGCGTCTACTAGACGCCGCCGCCGCGCCAGTTCATAGCCCACAGCCCCGCAGTCTCCCGGGAGGCAGACCAGGGCTACGGCAACATGGCTGCCGAAGCCCTGTACTGGAGACTATTTGTGTCTCCAGTACAGGGCTTCGGGCGCCATCTTCCCGTAGCCCTGCACTCTGCCAGTCAGCGGTAGCGCGGGAGACTCAGCTGCAGAAGATCCGGGGAAGATGCGCGCCAGAGCCCAGCCGAGAGAGAAGACTTCTGTCAGGTGAGTACATTACTTTTTTTGCAGGTGAAATGCGGCCCACTGTGTTTTCTGCTAAAATGTTTTGTCACATGTGTTTATGTACTGTGACATGCTGCCCACTGTGTTTGTTTTGCAGGTGAAATGTGGCCCACTGCATTTATTTTCTGGTGCAATGTGGCCCACTGCGTTTGTTTTCTGGTGAAATGTGGCCCACTGCGTTTGTTTTCTGGTGAAATGTGGCCCACTGCGTTTGTTTTCTGGTGAAATGTGGCCCGCTGCATTTGTTTTCTGGTGAAATGTGTCCCGCTGCGTTTGTTTTCTGGTGAAACGTGGCCCACTGCGTTTGTTTTCTGGTGAAATGTGGCCCATTGTGTTTGTTTTCTGGTGAAATATGGCCAGCTGCGTTTGTTTTCTGGTGAAATGTGGCCCGCTGCGTTTGTTTTCTGGTGAAATGTGGCCCACTGCGTTTGTTTTCTGGTGAAATGTGGCCCACATTGCATGATTTTCTGCTGAAATGTTGCACACATTGCGTTTATTTTCTGGTGTCTGGGGTAACTGTTGCTGCATTTATTATTAAGGGCTCATTCACACTACAGAACGTATGCACGAATGCGATTTCATGCATGCGCTGCCAACGCACAGTGATCGCACGGAATGCACGTTGTGGTGCGCTAAAGCGTGGGCGTCGGCAGCTGTACCCATCGGGGAAACGTATGCGTTGTGCGTTAAAATGTTCCCAGATGCGTTACAACGTAACGCATGGGAACGCACACCTGTAGTGTGAATGGTAACATGGAAGTCTATTGACTTTCATGTTACCATATGAATCTTACATTATGTGCCTTGCGTCAAAACTGACAGCGCAGCAAATAGTGTGAATGAGCCCTTGATGGTCATAGTTGGCTATATTTGCTGCTTTGGGGTTACGGCGGGTATAAATAGCATCATAGTTTCTGCACACCCATGATGCGAATCCTCGTTTCACCACATCATGGCGGAAACACTGCCTTCTTATGCCTCGCTGTTACATCATTACATTAGCTCCGCCCATACAATATCATGGTCATGCCCATTTTTCGGCACCCCCCCCCCCCCCCCCCCATTGGCACTCGGAGATAAATAAGTCGATGTTAGGTCGCAATCTGGGCACTCGGCCTCTGAAAGGTTAGCCATCACTGAGATATAATAATGGCTAGACGTGAGCCCGTCGCAGAAAACACGCATTTTCCTGTATTCTACTGTGACGTTGTTCAGGATCGTTCGTTAACAAGCGATCAGATCGTTACACACGTTTAAAAAATACTTTTGCTTAAAGAGAATCTGTAACGTCAAAACGTCCCCTGGGGGGTACTCACCTCGGGTGGGGGAAGCCTCCGGATCCTAACGAGGCTTCCCACGCCGTCCTCCGTCCCTCAGGGGTCTTGCTGCAGCCCTCCGTGCAGCGGTGACGTAATATTTACCTTCCCGGCTCCTGCGCAGGCACTCTGACGGCTGTCGGCTCCGAAGTAGGTGGAAATACCCGATCGCCGTCGGGTCTGCTCTACTACGCAGGCACAAGTCTCCGGCAAGTTTGCGGCGCCTGCGCAGTAGAGCGTACCCGACTGAGATCGGGTATTTCCGTCTACTTCGGAGCAGAAAGCAGCCACAGCGCCCCCGCTGGAGCCAGCAAAGGTAAATATTCAATTGACAGTCGGGTCTGTCGCCGGCTATTCGGAGGGCTGCAGCGAGACCCCCGTGGGACAGAGGACGGCGTGGGAAGCCTCATTAGGATCCCGAGGCTTCCCTCACCCGAGGTGAGTACCCCCCAGGGAACGTTTTTGATGTTACAGTGTCTCTTTAAGTAGTTCTTTCATCAATTAAAAGATCGTTTGTCGTTCACAACGAACGATTGTTGTCGTATGTGTGTACGTAGCTTTAGGGTCCCAATGAAGCTTCCCCATCCTTGTAGCTGCAGGCAGTCCAGCGCTGGCTCCACCGGCACCGAAGCGTCCCACAATTCCAATTCTCCCCTGACAAGCGCTAATAAGTGCTGATTTATTTACCTTGCCGGGATCCAGCGCAGGCGCAGTAGCAGCTCTTTCTTTGGGTAAGGCGGAAATAGCCAAACCCGATCGTATCCGCTCTCCTGCGCAATCACAAGAGGACTCGCCCCTGCGCAGTAGAGAGGATCAATCGGGTTTGGCTATTTCCGCCTTATCTGAAGGGACATCCACTAGTGCGCCTGCGCTGGATCCCAGGAGGTAAATATTTACATTGCCGCACTTCGGGGGGCTGCAGCTGGACAACGGAGGGACAGAGAAGAGCAGGGGAAGCCTTGTTAGGATCCTGAGGCTTCTCCCTCACGAGGTAAGTACCTCCCAGAGGACTTTTCCTTCATTACACGTTTTCTTTAAATACTTACCTTTGCCACACACTGCTGGTCATTGTCGTTTGGCAACACACTTGCACACGATTGTCATCCAATACGGAGAAATCTGACGTTTGTCGGGTGTTTCAGACGATTTTAGCGTGTGTAGAAGGCTTCATGGAGACTCTGATGAGCACATCAGATCAGTTTCAGGTATCCTTACATAACAACAGGATCTGCATGGCGGAACATGAGTCAGACAGCTGAGATTGGCCCACGGCGACATACAGGCCCACTCCTCTGTCACCGAGAATTTATATGTTTGTGTATCCACAGGAGTGAATGTGAATGCTTCACTTATCATGTTTAGGCTATAGAAATACAGAATAATAATTTTCGTATAAATGTGATATTTCCAGTTTCATGCGACATTCCTTTATGATGAGGGCGGGGAAAGAAAGAGGATGGGCTTCCTGGCTGTAGGGCATTTTGGCACATAAATGGCCTGCAAACTCGCAAATAACTCCCCCCCCCCCCTCCCCCCATTACTCCTCACTCTACTGGAATTCCTATAAAGATATACGCAACAAAATCAGAGAGCTTAAATGATGCCTCAAACCAGTTCTGGACTTGTCAACTGTCAAACGCCCCCCGCCTGGGTCATATTAGGTCATGGGGAAGATTGCAGAAAGGTTAGTGAATTTATGGTGGTGTGAAAACAGCACTCACAAGTCACAATGAACAGGGCCGGTTGCAGGGGCCCCAGGTCCCTGGTACAAACTTAGGGGGTCCCCTACCTACCCCCCATGGTCATTACCCCACTGCTCCCAGGGCCCCTACGTGTGTAGCAGCATTAATAACTCACCTGTCCGGGCGGGCAGTGGCTGCACCACCTGTGCACTCTTAGCCACGCTGTCTGATTCTTGTACACACTCTGGGTCACAGAGAAGAGGCAGACAGCGCGGCTAAGAGTGCACAGGTGGTGCAGCCACTGCCCGCCCGGACAGGTGAGTTATTAATGCTGCTACACATGCAGGGGCCCCAAGGAGAAGTGCAGGGAGAGTAGGCATTTGGCGGGGTTGGCCAGTGCGGGGGCCCCTGCAGAGGTAGGGGGCCCTGGGGCAATTGCCACTTTTGCCTCTATGGAAGCGCCGGCCCTGACAATGAAAGCTAGTTTGTGTATGTTGAGGAACAGGTCATAACCATAAACGATTTTTAAACGTTTTAATAACAAAAATGCATTACACACATTTACATACAACAATGAACACAAACACAAAGCTTAAAATAAAAGGGAAACATTGTGACAAGTTTACTTAGCTTAGCAGTCCTTGGCCTCTATTCATAAAACTGTTCCGCAAGTTTACCGCACAAAACAGCTGACTATCCCGACCATTTAGCAAAGTAGGCATTCATAAAAGCTGTTTCTGCAAGAAAAGTTACAATTCCCCAGCAGAGCGAGAAATTCCCGCCTTGTGCAGTGTTTTTCTAGATTTAAGTAGAAAAGGTAACAAAATGTCCATTCATAAAGATTAGAGGAAGTGGTATGTGGACGGGAAATACTGCTTCCTCTGATGTAGCGGAATACATACAAGTGAATGGGACAGACCTCCCAAGCAGCAGCAGAGTTATGCATTGAGAAGGCGGGTCAGCTGACAGCAGTGGTCTGACTCTCGCCACTGATTGGCCGGGATTCGCTGGGCGGGACCTTTTGGTATGATCATCTGTATTTAAGCCCTGGGCTGTCAGTGGCTCGTTGTCTGCTGTTGCTGAAACTTTGCAGTGAAAGCTCTCAGACCATAGTCAGATCCGTGTGTGTTTGATCCGGCAGGACCCCGGGGATTCACACTTAGCTTAGGAAAAACATATTATTGTATATTGATTATTTGTGTATGACTCTTTGCCTGTACCTTTGATTACTCTTTCTGTCTCTCTATGCTGTACCTTGCCATTCTGATCTGCTGCCGACCTCAGCCCGACCTCCACTCTACGCACGGCACGCTCCAGGAAGTAGGCGTAGGGGATCAAGGGGCTGATTGTGCCCTCAGCGCGACTCACCAGTTTGGTCACCTCCTCAAAGGGCTCCATGACCCTGCATGCATTTCACATCAGTATCCAGTTTTTGGGCCACAACATCCCCATCCTCCCAGATTGTGTCCTTGTACTGTAATGATACAGGTACTGGGTGACGGCTTTCTCCTGGTCTAGCAGGTGAGCGAACATCAGCAGGGTGGAATTCCAGCGAGTTGGGCTATCGCAAATCAGGCGTCTCACCGGCAAGTTGTTTCTACGCTGAATGTCTGCAAAGCACGCCATGGCCTTGTAAGAGCACCTGAAATGCCCACACAACTTCCTGGCCTGCTTCAGGACGTCCTCTAAGCCTGGGTACTTGGACACAAATCTTTGCACGACCAGATTCAGCACATGTGCCATGCAGGGTACGTGTGTCAGCTTTCCCAAATTCAACGCAGCAATCAGATTGCTGCCGTTATCACACACCACATTGCCGATCTCAAGCTTGTGCGGGGTCAGCCATTGCTCCACCTGTTTGTTAAGAGCAGCCAGGAGAGCTGCTCCAGTGTGACTCTCCGCTTTCAGGCAAGACATGTCTAACATTGCGTGACACCGTCGTACCTGGCATGCAGCATAGGCCCTGGGGTGCGAAGGCTGTGTAGCTGGGGAGGAGATCACGGCACCAGCCAAGGAGGCGGAGGAGGATGACGACAGCAAAGAGGTGGTAGCAGGCGGAGAGGAGGTGGCTGGAGGCCTGCCTGCAAGCCGTGGAGGTGTGACAAGTCGGTCCGCTGCGCAGGCACGTACTCCCTGCTTGCTGACATCAGTCACCAGGTTGACCCAATGGGCTGTGTTTGTAATGTAGCGGCCCTGCCCGTGCTTGGCAGACCAGGCATCCGTGGTCAGGTGGACCCTTGACCCAACGGTCTTCGGAATAGATGACACCACTTGCCTCTCCACTGCACGGTGTAGTTTGGGTATGGCCTTTCGTGAAAAATAAGTGCAGCCTGGTATCTTCCACTGCGGTGTACCAATGGCCACAAATTTACGGAAAGCCTCTGACTCCACCAGCTTGTATGGTAATAGCTGGAGAGCTAATAGTTCCGCCATGCCAGCTGTCAGACGCCGGGCAAGAGGGTGACTGGCAGACATTTGCTTCTTACGCTCAAATACTTCCTTTACGGACAGCTGGGTACTGCTGTGGGCAGAGGAGAAGGAACCGCTCAAGGGAAGAGGCGGTGTGGAGGAGGGTGGCTGTGAAGGTGCAAGGGAGAAAGCGGATGAAGACGATGCACCTGAAGGAGGAAGAGGAGAAGGAGGGTGGCTTGTCTTTTGGGTGCTGCTTTTCCTCAGGTGTTCTTGCCATAGCTGTTTGTGCCTTCTCTCCAGGTGCCTTCGTAAGGCACTTGTCCCTACGTGAGAGTTGGCCTTTCCACGGCTCAATTTTTGCTGGCAGAGAGAACATATGGCTTTGCTCCGATCTGAGACACACATGTTAAAAAATTTCCAAACCGCTGAGCCCCCCTGGGTTGATGGCGCTACGGTGGCATCAGCAGCTGACGTTGAAGGGCATGTTGGCTGGCTGTCCATAGCTGGCGATACATGGCGCCGGACACTGCCCCCAGCTGTTTCTGAGGACGAGCTCCCTCTGCTTCTATCATGGAGTCGTCTCCTCCTACTCCTCTCTGACTCCCCCTCTGTACTGTCCCCCTGGTCATCTCCTCTACTGGGAACATACGTGGCATCCGTATAATCGTCATCATAATCCTCCTGCCCAGCTTCGCTTTCCTCAGACACCTCCTCAACTGCACTAACTTCAGGTGGTTCATCATTCCCCTCCTCACACGTTACGTCCATACTATCGCCACCTAACTCAGACGTATGAGGCGGTGTACCTGCGCCTTCTTCTTGTTGTTGCAGTAGTGGCTGGGAATCAGTGATTTCACCACCACCACCAAATAACTCCTGCGAAGTGTCAAATGCAGTGGATGTGGTGCTTGTTGTAGCGCTGGTGGCTGCGGGAGATGAGGTGTTCTGTGTTAAATAGTCAAGCACGTTCTGATCTTGGGAAGTGATGGCATGTGCCTTCTTCTGAGCACTGTATTTTGGGCCAGGTCCGCACGAAATCACAGCAACACCACCTCGCACAGACCTGCCGGTGCCTGGTGGCCTTCCTCTGGGTCTGCCTCTACCTCTTCCTCTACCTGGTTTGTCCATTTTGTCCATCTCGGGGGGATGCTAGGTATATGCAGTGAGCTGGGTTCACTCAACACAACAGGTAGTTAGATGCAGTGAGGTGGGTTCACTGAACAGTAAAGGTACTTAGATGCAGTGAGGTGGGTTCACTCAACACAACAGGTAGTTAGATGCAGTGAGGTGGGTTCACTGAACAGTAAAGGTACTTAGATGCAGTGAGGTGGGTTCACTCAACACAACAGGTAGTTAGATGCAGTGAGGTGGGTTCACTGAACAGTAAAGGTACTTAGATGCAGTGAGGTGGGTTCACTCAACACAACAGGTAGTTAGATGCAGTGAGGTGGGTTCACTGAACAGTAAAGGTACTTAGATGCAGTGAGGTGGGTTCACTCAACACAACAGTTAGTTAGATGCAGTGAGCTGGGTTCACTGAACAGTAAAAGTACTTAGATGCAGTGAGGTGGGTTCACTCAACACAACAGGTAGTTAGATGCAGTGAGGTGGGTTCACTGAACAGTAAACGTACTTAAATGCAGTGAGGTGGGTTCACTCAACACAACAGGTAGTTAGATGCAGTGAGCTGGGTTCACTCAACACAAAGCTAGGTATATGCAGTGATGAGGTGGGTTAAGTAAACACAACAGGTAGTTAGATGCAGTGAGCTGGGTTCACTCAACACAAAGCTGGGTATATGCAGTGATGAGGTGGGTTAAGTAAACACAACAGGTACTGGGTATATGCAGTACTGGGTGGTACAATGTGCAGCTCCCTGTCACACACACAGGTAGTCACTGAATGTGCTGGGCTGCTGGCAGTGAATAAAATCGATTTTTACTCACCTAGGGCATCCCTCAGCCCCCTGAAGCTGTATGGTGCCCTCGCAGCCTCGCTCCGATCCTCCTGTCCCCACCGACGGCTACTCCCGGGTTCGGCGACAGCCGCCGACAGGCTGGGAACGCGAGTGATTCTCCGCGTTCCCAGCCGCTATATCACTCTCTATGCTGCTATAGCGTATATGTTAACTCGCTGGAACTCCACCCTGGCGATGTTGGAGCGGCTGGTTGAGCAGAGGAGGGCTGTCAACCGCCACATCATTGATGGCACTCTCGCCAGCACCACCAAACTCCAGCTCCTCTCCAGTGCACAGTGGGGGCAGATGCAGCAGGTCTGCTTGGTGTTGGCTCCCTTCCTGCAGGGAACCAACCTGGTGAGCAAGGAGAGGGCATCCCTCTACCAACTTGGCACATCGATGATTAGCCGGTGTCGCGGCAGGCCCTCGCGCTGCTGCATGTCGGCCAGGTTTGCTGCGGCAGCAGCAGAGCGGCGGAAAGTGCGCACAATTTTCCTTGCCGCTTCCAAAAGATTGTCCATCCCCTGCTATGTGCACAGGAACTTCTGCACCACCAGGTTCAAGACGTCGGCCAAGCAGGGGACGTGGGTCACATGTCCCCATGGTGATGGCAGACAGCAGGTTGGCCGCATTGTCGGACACCACCAATCCGACTCTAAGGCCTCTGGGGGTCGGCCACGTCTTCTCCTGCTCCCTCAGGTAGCAGAGCACGTTGGCTGCCCATCTCCAGCAGCGCTTGGCAGTGGCGGGCCTTCACTGCTGCTGCTGAGGGTTTGGTTGGCGGCGGCGGGAGCTGCTGCTTCTCCCCTGACCCCGCGTGGTGCCACCACATAGTGGGCGACTGGTGCTGCTGCCGATACACCCAAGGATGGACCTGTTGCTTCCTCGCTGGTGCATTCCACCAGGTTGACCCAGTGGGCCGTGAAGGACAGGTAGCGATCTGTCCCAAAATGGCTACTCCATGAAAGTTGATGCAGGATTATGCAGATATTGTATGCAAATTTATGCAGCTTGGAAATTAACCAATCAATCCTGCTGAGGTAAAATTTGATTGGTCCATTTTCAAGATGCATACATTTGCATACACAATTTGCATAATCCTACATCACCTTGAAATTATTTGCATCTTGTTGACCATCTCAACTGGAAACCTCTCTTCGTTCCCAACTGGAGTGATGCCACCAAGGACAGGATTTTGGCCAAGGCAGCACAAGCTGGACCTAGGGTGGCTGCTGCTTTGAGGGGGCTGCTGCTTACGGGAGAGGAGGCGCCAAATGTGGAACAACAAATGCAAGTGGTAGAGCCCCAACAAAAGTTGCCGAAAACTGGCGGCGACCTCACAGACAAGGTTGTTAAAGTGTACCAGAGCTCTAAAATTAAAAAGATTTATACATACCTGGGGCTTCCTCCAGCCCCATCTGCTCGGATCGCTCCCACGCCACCGTCCTCCGCTGCCCGCAGCTTCGGGACCCGGGTCCCGCCACTGACGTCAGTCGTGGCCAGCTATGCAGGAGAAGTGCGCTCTTTGCGTATCTCTCCAGCAGCTGCTGGAGAGATACGTAGAGGGCGCACTTCTCTTACGTCAGACTGGCTCTGACTGACTGAAGTGTGGGGACCTGGGTCCCAAAGCTGCGGGCAGCGGAGGACGGTGGCGTGGGAGTGATCCGAGCAGATGGGGCTGGAGGAAGCCCCAGGTATGTATAAATCTTTTTAATTCTAGAGCTCTGGTACACTTTAAAGAGACTATGTAACAAAAAAAAACAAAAAACATCCCCTTGGGGGTACTCACCTCGGGAGGGGGAAGCCTTAAGGTGCGTAGTGCGTACACACATGTGACTATAGTCGTTTAAAACGATCGTTTCCCGATCATTTCAAACGATGATCGTTTAAAAAAACCTCCAACGATCATTAAGTCAAACGATAGACGAGCTAGATCGTTAAAAACAAAAGATCTGCCTTATCTGATTTTTTTAAACGACGATCGTTTGCAAAAGTAGTACATCGTTAGAAAATGGTCGTTCATACTAGGCTTGACATGCGCATTTCGTTATATCTCCATAGAACCTTTCATTTTCATGCGCAAGCGGAACACTTGCTTTTCGTTATGTAACGTTCGTTCTATGAATGTGTCCTGTGACACGTTAATTGCTACATGATTATACCATAATTGTCAGTTTAACAGGACAGAGTGTATTTTTGTATGTTTTGTCAACGTTATATTATCTAAATGCCCTACCTACATACCTACAGTATGAAATATTGTACTGTAATGTAATGTATGTAACGTTAGTTTTACAGTGTAACGTACGTTTTAAACTGTTCGTTACGTGCGGGTGGAACTTCCTATGATGTCACTTCCAGGAACAGTATGTGACATCTTCACTGTAAAGAAGATATAACAGCGGTGGCGAACCTATGGCACGCGTAGCCTAATTTGCTGGCACGCCACCGCTGCTTATGAACTGGCCGCAGCGTCTACTAGACGCCGCCGCCGCGCCAGTTCATAGCCCACAGATCCGCAGTCTCCCGGGAGGCAGACCAGGGCTACGGCAACATGGCTGCCGAAGCCCTGTACTGGAGACTATTTGTGTCTCCAGTACAGGGCTTCGGGCGCCATCTTCCCGTAGCCCTGCACTCTGCCAGTCAGCGGCAGCGCGGGAGACTCAGCTGCAGAAGATCCGGGGAAGATGCGCGCCAGAGCCCAGCCGAGAGAGAAGACTTCTGTCAGGTGAGTACATTACTTTTTTTGCAGGTGAAATGCGGCCCACTGTGTTTTCTGCTAAAATGTTTTGTCACATGTGTTTATGTACTGTGACATGCTGCCCACTGTGTTTGTTTTGCAGGTGAAATGTGGCCCACTGCGTTTGTTTTCTGGTGAAATGTGGCCCGCTGCATTTGTTTTCTGGTGAAATGTGGCCCACTGCGTTTGTTTTCTGGTGAAATGTGGCCCGCTGCATTTGTTTTCTGGTGAAATGTGTCCCGCTGCGTTTGTTTTCTGGTGAAACGTGGCCCACTGCGTTTGTTTTCTGGTGAAATGTGGCCCACTGCGTTTGTTTTCTGGTGAAATGTGGCCCGCTGCGTTTGTTTTCTGGTGAAATGTGGCCCACTGCGTTTTCTGGTGAACTGTGGCCCGCTGCGTTTGTTTTTTGGTGAAATGTGGCCCACTGCATTTGTTTTCTGGTGAAATGCTGCCCGCTGCGTTTGTTTTCTGGTGAAATGTGGCCCACATTGCATGATTTTCTGCTGAAATGTTGCACACATTGGGCTCGATTCACAAAGCGGTGATAACTCAGTTATCACGCCTAAAAGACTTTAGGCGTGATAAGCCGTGCAAAGCTGAGTTATCACCGATTTGTGCTGCTCTTCGCGCGAAGCTTCCGCGCGCAAAGTTTTGCGCGCGTAGCGCACCGTGCTGCGCGCGCAAAGTCCCATAGGGCTCAATGGACGCTGCGCGCGAAGCACGGCACACTGCGCGCGCAGCGCGGTGCGCTACGCGCGCAAAACTTTGCGCGCGGGAGATCGCGCGAGTTTCTTCTTATCACGCCTAAACTGAGTTTAGGCGTGATAAAGGGCTTTTCACAGGCGTGCAAACACTTTGCACCGCTTTGTGAATCAAGCCCTTTGCGTTTATTTTCTGATGTCTGGGGTAACTGTTGCTGCATTTATTATTAAGGGCTCATTCACACTACAGAACGTATGCACAAATGCGATTTCATGCATGCGCTGCCAACGCACAGTGATCGCACGGAATGCACGTTGTGGTGTGCTAAAGCGTGGGCGTCGGCAGCTGTACCCATCGGGGAAACGTATGCGTTGTGCGTTAAAATGTTCCCAGATGCGTTACAACGTAACGCATGGGAACGCACACCTGTAGTGTGAATGGTAACATGGAAGTCTATTGACTTTCCTGTTACCATATGAATCTTACATTATGTGCGTTGCGTCAAAACTGACAGTGCAGCACATAGTGTCAATGAGCCCTTAATGGTCATAGTTGGCTATATTTGCTGCTTTGGGGTTACGGCGGGTATAAATAGCATCATAGTTTCTGCACACCCATGATGCGAATCCTCGTTTCACCACATCATGGCGGAAACACTGCCTTCTTATGCCTCGCTGTTACATCATTACGTTAGCTCCGCCAATACAATATCATGGCCATGCCCATTTTTCGCCCCCCCCCCCCCCATTGGCACTCGGAGATAAATAAGTCGATGTTAGGTCGCAATTTGGGCACTCGGCCTCTGAAAGGTTAGCCATCACTGAGATATAATAATGGCTAGACGTGAGCCCGTCGCAGAAAACACGCATTTTCCTGTATTCTACTGTGACGTTGTTCAGGATCGTTCGTTAACAAGCGATCAGATCGTTACACACGTTTAAAAAATACTTTTGCTTAAAGAGAATCTGTAACGTCAAAACGTCCCCTGGGGGGTACTCACCTCGGGTGGGGGATGCCTCCGGATCCTAATGAGGCTTCCCACTCCGTCCTCCGTCCCTCAGGGGTCTTGCTGCAGCCCTCCGTGCAGCGGTGACGTCATTATTTACCTTCCCAGCTCCTGCGCAGGCGCTCTGACGGCTGTCGGCTCCGAAGTAGGCGGAAATACCCAATCGCCGTCGGGTCTGCTCTACTGCGCAGGCGCAAGTTTCCGGCGCCTGCGCAGTAGAGCGGACCCGACTGAGATCGGGTATTTCTGTCTACTTCGGAGCCGAAAGCAGCCACAGCGCCCCCGCTGGAGCCAGCAAAGGTAAATATTCAATTGACAGTCGGGTCTGTCGCCGGCTATTCGGAGGGCTGCAGCGAGACCCCCGTGGGACAAAGGACGGCGTGGGAAGCCTCATTAGGATCCGGAGGCTTCCCTCACCCGAGGTGAATACCCCCCAGGGGATGTTTTTGATGTTACAGTGTCTCTTTAAGTAGTTCTTTCATCAATTAAAAGATCGTTTGTCGTTCACAACGAACGATTGTTGTCGTATGTGTGTACGTAGCTTTAGGGTCCCAATGAAGCTTCCCCATCCTTGTAGCTGCAGGCAGTCCAGCGCTGGCTCCACCGGCACCGAAGCGTCCCACAATTCCAATTCTCCCCTGACAAGCGCTAATAAGCGCTGATTTATTTACCTTGCCGGGATCCAGCGCAGGCGCAGTAGCGGTTCTACCTTCGGGTAAGACGGAAATAGCTGAACCCGATCGTATCCGCTCTACTGCGCAGACGCAAGAGGACTCGCCCCTGTGTAAGAGGACTCACCCCTGCGCAGTAGAGCGGATCGATCGGGTTTGGCTATTTCCGCCTGATCCCGAAGCGACATCCACTAGTGCGCCTGCGCTGGATCCCGGGAGGTAAATATTTACATCGCCGCACTTCTAGGGGCTGCAGCTGGATAACGGAGGGACAGGGAAGCCTTGTTAGGACCCCGAGGCTTCTCCCTCATGAGGTAAGTACCCCCCAGGGGACTTTTTCTTCATTACACGTTTTCTTTAAAGACTTACCTTTGCCACACACTGCTGGACATTGTCGTTTGGCTACACACTTGCACACGATTGTCATCCAATACGGAGAAATCTGTTGTTTATCGGGTGTTTCAGACGATTTTAGCGTGTGTAGGAGGCTTCATGGAGACTTTGATGAGCACATCAGATAAGTTTCAGGTATTCTTACACCAGTATTTGCAATAACAGGATCTGCATGGCGGAACATGAGTCAGACAGCTGAGATCGGCCCCCGGCGACATACAGGCCCACTCCTCTGTCACCGAGAATTTATATGTTTGTGTATCCACAGGAGTGAATGTGAATGCTTCACTTATCATGTTTAGGCTATAGAAATACAGAATAATAATTTTCGTATAAATGTGATATTTCCAGTTTCACGCGACATTCCTTTATGATGGGGGTGGGGAAGAAAGGGGATGGGCTTCCTGGCTGTAGGGCATTTTGGCACATAAATGGCCTGCAAACTCGCAAATGATCCCCCCCCCCCCCCCCATTGCTCCTCACTCTACTGGAATTCCTATAAAGATATACGCAACAAAATCAGAGAGCGTAAATGATGCTTCAAACCAGTTCTGGACTTGTCAGCTGTCAAGTGTCAAACGCCCCCCGCCTGGGTCATATCAGGTCATGGGGAAGATTGCAGAAAGGTTAGTGAATTTATGGTGGTGTGAAAACAGCACTCACAAGTCACAATGAACAGGGCCGGTTGCAGGGGCCCCAGGTCCCTGGTACAAACTTAGGGGGTCCCCTACCTACCCCCCATGGTCATTACCCCACTGCTCCCAGGGCCCCTACGTGTGTAGCAGCATTAATAACTCACCTGTCCCGGCGGGCGGTGGCTGCACCACCTGTGCACTCTTAGCCACGCTGTCTGATTCTTGTACACACTCTGGGTCACAGAGAAGAGGCAGACAGCGCGGCTAAGAGTGCACAGGTGGTGCAGCCACTGCCCGCCCGGACAGGTGAGTTATTAATGCTGCTACACATGCAGGGGCCCCAAGGAGAAGTGCAGGGAGAGTAGGCATTTGGTGGGGTCGGCCAGTGCGGGGGCCCCTGCAGAGGTAGGGGGCCCTGGGGCAATTGCCACTTTTGCCTCTATGGAAGCGCCGGCCCTGACAATGAAAGCTAGTTTGTGTATGTTGAGGAACAGGTCATAACCATAAACGATTTTTAAACGTTTTAATAACAAAAATGCATTACACACATTTACATACAACAATGAACACAAACACAAAGCTTAAAATAAAAGGGAAACATTGTGACAAGTTTACTTAGCTTAGCAGTCCTTGGCCTCTATTCATAAAACTGTTCCGCAAGTTTTCCGCTCAAAACAGCTGACTTTCCCGACCATTTAGCAAAGTAGGCATTCATAAAAGCTGTTTCTGCAAGAAAAGTTACAATTCCCCAGCAGAGCGAGAAATTCCCGCCTTGTGCAGTGATTTTCTAGATTTAACTAGAAAAGGTAACAAAATGTCCATTCATAAAGATTAGAGGAAGCGGTATGAGGATGGGAAATACCACTTCCTCTGATGTAGCGGAATACATACAAGTGAATGGGACAGACCTCCCAAGCAGCAGCAGAGTTATGCATTGAGAAGGCGGGTCAGCTGACCTGCCGGTCAGCTGACAGCAGTGGTCTGACTCTCGCCACTGATTGGCCGGGATTCGCTGGGCGGGACCTTTTGGTATGATCATCTGTATTTAAAGGGACACTTAAGTCAAACAAAAAAAATGAGTTTTACTCTCCGAGGGATTCCAATAGCCCCCTGCAGCTGTCCGGTGCCCTCGCCGTCTACCTCGGATCCTCCTGGCCCCACCGGCAGCCACTTCCTGTTTCGGTGACAGGAGCTGACAGGCTGAGGACGCGAGTGATTCTTCGCGTTCCTGGCCACAATAGCGCCATCTATGCTGCTATAGCATATATCATATACCATATAGCAGCATAGAGGGTGCTAATGTGTCTGGGAACGTGAAGAATCACTCGCTTCCCTGGCCTGTCAGCTCCTGTCACCGAAACAGGAAGTGGCTGCCGGCGGGGCCAGGAGGATCGGAGGGAGACGGCGAGGGCACCGGGCAGCTGCAGGGGGCTATTGGAAGCCCCAGGTGAGTAAAACTCATTTTTTTTTGTTTGACTTAAGTGTCCCTTTAAGCCCTGGGCTGTCAGTGGCTCGTTGTCTGCTGTTGCTGAAACTTTGCAGTGAAAGCTCTCAGACCATAGTCAGATCCGCGTGTGTTTGATCCGGCAGGACCCCGGGGATTCACACTTAGCTTAGGAAAAACATATTATTGTATATTGATTATTTGTGTATGACTCTTTGTCTGTACCTTTGATTACTCCTTCTGTCTCTCTATGCTGTACCTTGCCATTCTGATCTGCTGCCGACCTCAGCCCGACCTCCACTCTACGCACGGCACGCTCCAGGAAGTAGGCGTAGGGGATCAAGGGGCTGATTGTGCCCTCAGCGCGACTCACCAGTTTGGTCACCTCCTCAAAGGGCTCCATGACCCTGCATGCATTTCACATCAGTATCCAGTTTTTGGGCCACAACATCCCCATCCTCCCAGATTGTGTCCTTGTACTGTAATGATACAGGTACTGGGTGATGGCTTTCTCCTGGTCTAGCAGGTGAGCGAACATCAGCAGGGTGGAATTCCAGCGAGTTGGGCTATCGCAAATCAGGCGTCTCACCGGCAAGTTGTTTCTACGCTGAATGTCTGCAAAGCACGCCATGGCCTTGTAAGAGCACCTGAAATGCCCACACAACTTCCTGGCCTGCTTCAGGACGTCCTCTAAGCCTGGGTACTTGGACACAAATCTTTGCACGACCAGATTCAGCACATGTGCCATGCAGGGTACGTGTGTCAGCTTTCCCAAATTCAACGCAGCAATCAGATTGCTGCCGTTGTCACACACCACATTGCCGATCTCAAGCTTGTGCGGGGTCAGCCATTGCTCCACCTGTTTGTTAAGAGCAGCCAGGAGAGCTGCTCCAGTGTGACTCTCCGCTTTCAGGCAAGACATGTCTAACATTGCGTGACACCGTCGTACCTGGCATGCAGCATAGGCCCTGGGGTGCGAAGGCTGTGTAGCTGGGGAGGAGATCACGGCACCAGCCAAGGAGGCGGAGGAGGATGACGACAGCAAAGAGGTGGTAGCAGGCGGAGAGGAGGTGGCTGGAGGCCTGCCTGCAAGCCGTGGAGGTGTGACCAGTCGGTCCGCTGCGCAGGCACGTACTCCCTGCTTGCTGACATCAGTCACCAGGTTGACCCAATGGGCTGTGTTTGTAATGTAGCGGCCCTGCCCGTGCTTGGCAGACCAGGCATCCGTGGTCAGGTGGACCCTTGACCCAACGGTCTTCGGAATAGATGACACCACTTGCCTCTCCACTGCACGGTGTAGTTTGGGTATGGCCTTTCGTGAAAAATAAGTGCAGCCTGGTATCTTCCACTGCGGTGTACCAATGGCCACAAATTTACGGAAAGCCTCTGACTCCACCAGCTTGTATGGTAATAGCTGGAGAGCTAATAGTTCCGCCATGCCAGCTGTCAGACGCCGGGCAAGAGGGTGACTGGCAGACATTTGCTTCTTACGCTCAAATACTTCCTTTACGGACAGCTGGGTACTGCTGTGGGCAGAGGAGAAGGAACCGCTCAAGGGAAGAGGCGGTGTGGAGGAGGGTGGCTGTGAAGGTGCAAGGGAGAAAGCGGATGAAGACGATGCACCTGAAGGAGGAAGAGGAGAAGGAGGGTGGCTTGTCTTTTGGGTGCTGCTTTTCCTCAGGTGTTCTTGCCATAGCTGTTTGTGCCTTCTCTCCAGGTGCCTTCGTAAGGCACTTGTCCCTACGTGAGAGTTGGCCTTTCCACGGCTCAATTTTTGCTGGCAGAGAGAACATATGGCTTTGCTCCGATCTGCGACACACATGTTAAAAAATTTCCAAACCGCTGAGCCCCCCTGGGTTGATGGCGCTACGGTGGCATCAGCAGCTGACGTTGAAGGGCATGTTGGCTGGCTGTCCATAGCTGGCGATACATGGCGCCGGACACTGCCCCCAGCTGTTTCTGAGGACGAGCTCCCTCTGCTTCTATCATGGAGTCGTCTCCTCCTACTCCTCTCTGACTCCCCCTCTGTACTGTCCCCCTGGTCATCTCCTCTACTGGAAACATACGTGGCATCCGTATAATCGTCATCATAATCCTCCTGCCCAGCTTCGCTTTCCTCAGACACCTCCTCAACTGCACTAACTTCAGGTGGTTCATCATTCCCCTCCTCACACGTTACGTCCATACTATCGCCACCTAACTCAGACGTATGAGGCGGTGTACCTGCGCCTTCTTCTTGTTGTTGCAGTAGTGGCTGGGAATCAGTGATTTCACCACCACCACCAAATAACTCCTGCGAAATGTCAAATGCAGTGGATGTGGTGCTTGTTGTAGCGCTGGTGGCTGCGGGAGATGAGGTGTTCTGTGTTAAATAGTCAAGCACGTCCTGATCTTGGGAAGTGATGGCATGTGCCTTCTTCTGAGCACTGTATTTTGGGCCAGGTCCGCACGAAATCACAGCAACACCACCTCGCACAGACCTGCCGGTGCCTGGTGGCCTTCCTCTGGGTCTGCCTCTACCTCTTCCTCTACCTGGTTTGTCCATTTTGTCCATCTCGGGGGGATGCTAGGTATATGCAGTGAGCTGGGTTCACTCAACACAACAGGTAGTTAGATGCAGTGAGGTGGGTTCACTGAACAGTAAAGGTACTTAGATGCAGTGAGGTGGGTTCACTCAACACAACAGGTAGTTAGATGCAGTGAGGTGGGTTCACTGAACAGTAAAGGTACTTA
The DNA here is from genome assembly GCF_040937935.1 of Hyperolius riggenbachi. Lineage (NCBI taxonomy): Eukaryota > Metazoa > Chordata > Amphibia > Anura > Hyperoliidae > Hyperolius > Hyperolius riggenbachi. The sequence continues at coordinate 559,295,360 of NC_090647.1, forward strand.
GATGCAGTGAGGTGGGTTCACTCAACACAACAGGTAGTTAGATGCAGTGAGGTGGGTTCACTGAACAGTAAACGTACTTAAATGCAGTGAGGTGGGTTCACTCAACACAACAGGTAGTTAGATGCAGTGAGCTGGGTTCACTCAACACAAAGCTAGGTATATGCAGTGATGAGGTGGGTTAAGTAAACACAACAGGTAGTTAGATGCAGTGAGCTGGGTTCACTCAACACAAAGCTGGGTATATGCAGTGATGAGGTGGGTTAAGTAAACACAACAGGTACTGGGTATATGCAGTACTGGGTGGTACAATGTGCAGCTCCCTGTCACACACACAGGTAGTCACTGAATGTGCTGGGCTGCTGGCAGTGAATAAAATCGATTTTTACTCACCTAGTGCATCCCTCAGCCCCCTGAAGCTGTATGGTGCCCTCGCAGCCTCGCTCCGATCCTCCTGTCCCCACCGACGGCTACTCCCGGGTTCGGCGACAGCCGCCGACAGGCTGGGAACGCGAGTGATTCTCCGCGTTCCCAGCCGCTATATCACTCTCTATGCTGCTATAGCGTATATGTTAACTCGCTGGAACTCCACCCTGGCGATGTTGGAGCGGCTGGTTGAGCAGAGGAGGGCTGTCAACCGCCACATCTTTGATGGCACTCTCGCCAGCACCACCAAACTCCAGCTCCTCTCCAGTGCACAGTGGGGGCAGATGCAGCAGGTCTGCTTGGTGTTGGCTCCCTTCCTGCAGGGAACCAACCTGGTGAGCAAGGAGAGGGCATCCCTCTACCAACTTGGCACATCGATGATTAGCCGGTGTCGCGGCAGGCCCTCGCGCTGCTGCATGTCGGCCAGGTTTGCTGCGGCAGCAGCAGAGCGGCGGAAAGTGCGCACAATTTTCCTTGCCGCTTCCAAAAGATTGTCCATCCCCTGCTATGTGCACAGGAACTTCTGCACCACCAGGTTCAAGACGTCGGCCAAGCAGGGGACGTGGGTCACATGTCCCCATGGTGATGGCAGACAGCAGGTTGGCCGCATTGTCGGACACCACCAATCCGACTCTAAGGCCTCTGGGGGTCGGCCACGTCTTCTCCTGCTCCCTCAGGTAGCAGAGCACGTTGGCTGCCCATCTCCAGCAGCGCTTGGCAGTGGCGGGCCTTCACTGCTGCTGCTGAGGCGGGTTTGCTTGGCGGCGGCGGGAGCTGCTGCTTCTCCCCTGACCCCGCGTGGTGGCACCACATAGTGGGCGACTGGTGCTGCTGCCGATACACCCGAGGATGGACCTGTTGCTTCCTCGCTGGTGCATTCCACCAGGTTGACCCAGTGGGCCGTGAAGGACAGGTTGCGATCTGTCCCAAAACGGCTACTCCAAGAAAGTTGATGCAGGATTATGCAGATTTTGTATGCAAATTTATGCAGCTTGGAAATTAACCAATCAATCCTGCTGAGGTAAAATTTGATTGGTCCATTTTCAAGATGCATACATTTGCATACACAATTTGCATAATCCTGCATCAGCTTGAAATTATTTGCATCTTGTTGACCATCTCAACTGGAAACCTCTCTTCGTTCCCAACTGGAGTGATGCCACCAAGGACAGGATTTTGGCCAAGGCAGCACAAGCTGGACCTAGGGCGGCTGCTGCTTTGAGGGGGCTGCTGCTTACGGGAGAGGAGGCGCCAAATGTGGAACAACAAATGCAAGTGGTAGAGCCCCAACAAAAGTTGCCGAAAACTGGCGGCGACCTCACAGACAAGGTTGTTAAAGTGTACCAGAGCTCTAAAATTAAAAAGATTTTTACATACCTATGGCTTCCTCCAGCCCCATCTGCTCGGATCACTCCCACGCCACCGTACTCCGCTGCCCGCAGCTTCGGGACCCGGGTCCCGCCACTGACGTCAGTTATGCAGGAGAAGTGCGCTCTTTGCGTATCTCTCCAACAGCTGCTGGAGAGATACGTAGAGGGCGCACTTCTCTTACGTCAGACTGGCTCTGACTGACTGAAGTGTGGGGACCCGGGTCCCAAAGCTGCGGGCAGCGGAGGACGGTGGCGTGGGAGTGATCCGAGCAGATGGGGCTGGAGGAAGCCCCAGGTATGTATAAATATTTTTAATTTTAGAGCTCTGGTACACTTTAAAGAGACTATGTAACAAAAAAAAAAAAAAACATCCCCTGGGGGGTACTCACCTCGGGAGGGGGAAGCCTTAAGGTGCTACACACGTGACTATAGTTGTTTGAAACGATCGTTTCCCGATCATTTCAAACGATGATCGTTTAAAAAAACCTCCAATGATCATTAAGTCAAATGATGGACGAGCTAGATCGTTAAAAACAAAAGATCTGCCTTATCGGATTTTTTTAAACGACGATCGTTTGCAAAAGTAGTACATCGTTAGAAAACGGTCGTTCATACTAGGCTTGACATGCGCATTTCGTTATATCTCCATAGAACCTTTCATTTTCATGCGCAAGCGGAACACTTGCTTTTCGTTATGTAACGTTCGTTCTATGAATGTGTCCTGTGACACGTTAATTGCTACATGATTATACCATAATTGTCAGTTTAACAGGACAGAGTGTATTTTTGTATGTTTTGTCAACGTTCTATTATCTAAATGCCCTACCTACATACCTACAGTATGAAATATTGTACTGTAATGTAATGTATGTAACGTTAGTTTTACAGTGTAACGTACGTTTTAAACTGTTCGTTACGTGCGGGTGGAACTTCCTATCAGTATGTGACATCTTCACTGTAAAAAAGATATAACAGCGGTGGCGAACCTATGGCACGCGTGCCAGACCCGGCATGCGTAGCCTAATTTGCTGGCACGCCACCGCTGCTTATGAACTGGCCGCAGCGTCTACTAGACGCCGCCGCCGCGCCAGTTCATAGCCCGCAGCCCCGCAGTCTCCCGGGAGGCAGACCAGGGCTACGGCAACATGGCTGCCGAAGCCCTGTACTGGAGACTATTTGTGTCTCCAGTACAGGGCTTCGGGCGCCATCTTCCCGTAGCCCTGCACTCTGCCTGTCAGCGGCAGCGCGGGAGATTGCAGGAGGAACGTCCGGGGGAGATGCGCGCCAGAGCCCAGCCGAGAGAGAAGACTTCTGTCAGGTGAGTACATTACTTTTTTTGCAGGTGAAATGCGGCCCACTGTGTTTTCTGCTAAAATGTTTTGTCACATGTGTTTATGTACTGTGACATGCTGCCCACTGTGTTTGTTTTGCAGGTAAAATGTGGCCCACTGCGTTTGTTTTCTGGTGAAATGTGGCCCACTGCGTTTGTTTTCTGGTGAAATGTGGCCCACTGCGTTTGTTTTCTGGTGAAATGTGGCCCGCTGCGTTTGTTTTCTGGTGAAATGTGGCCCGCTGCGTTTGTTTTCTGGTGAAATGTGGCCCGCTGCGTTTGTTTTCTGGTGAAATGTGGCCCATTGCGTTTGTTTTCTGGTGAAATGTGGCCAGCTGCGTTTGTTTTTTGGTGAAATGTGGCCCACTGCGTTTGTTTTCTGGTGAAATGTGGCCAGCTGCGTTTGTTTTCTGGTGAAATGTGGCCCATTGCGTTTGTTTTCTGGTGAAATGTGGCCAGCTGCGTTTGTTTTCTGGTGAAATGTGGCCCGCTGCGTTTGTTTTCTGGTGAAATGTGGCCCGCTGTGTTTGTTTTTTGGTGAAATGTGGCCCGCTGTGTTTGTTTTTTGGTGAAATGTGTCCCGCTGTGTTTGTTTTCTGGTGAAATGTGGCCCGCTGTGTTTGTTTTTTGGTGAAATGTGGCCCGCTGTTTGTTTTTTGGTGAAATGTGGCCCACTGCGTTTGTTTTCTGGTGAAATGTGGCCCACTGCGTTTGTTTTCTGGTGAAATGTGGCCCGCTGCGTTTGTTTTCTGGTGAAATGTGGCCCGCTGCGTTTATTTTCTGGTGAAATGTGGCCCACATTGCATGATTTTCTGCTGAAATGTTGCACACATTGCGTTTATTTTCTGGTGTCTGGGGTAACTGTTGCTGCATTTATTATTAAGGGCTCATTCACACTACAGAACGTATGCACAAATGCGATTTCATGCATGCGCTGCCAACGCACAGGGATCGCACGGAATGCACGTTGTGGTGCGCTAAAGCGTGGGCGTCAGCAGCTGTACCCATCGGGGAAACGTATGCGATGTGCGTTAAAATGTTCCCAGATGCGTTACAACGTAACGCATGGGAACGCACACCTGTAGTGTGAATGGTAACATGGAAGTCTATTGACTTTCCTGTTACCATATGAATCTTACATTATGTGCGTTGCGTCAAAACTGACAGTGCAGCACATAGTGTCAATGAGCCCTTAATGGTCATAGTTGGCTATATTTGCTGCTTTGGGGTTACGGCGGGTATAAATAGCATCATAGTTTCTGCACACCCATGATGTGAATCCTCGTTTCACCACATCATGGCGGAAACACTGCCTTCTTATGCCTCGCTGTTACATCATTACGTTAGCTCCGCCAATACAATATCATGGCCATGCCCATTTTTCGCCCCCCCCCCCCCCCCCCATTGGCACTCGGAGATAAATAAGTCGATGTTAGGTCGCAATTTGGGCACTCGGCCTCTGAAAGGTTAGCCATCACTGAGATATAATAATGGCTAGACGTGAGCCCGTCGCAGAAAACACGCATTTTCCTGTATTCTACTGTGACGTTGTTCAGGATCGTTCGTTAACAAGCGATCAGATCGTTACACACGTTTAAAAAATACTTTTGCTTAAAGAGAATCTGTAACGTCAAAACCTCCCCTGGGGGGTACTCACCTCGGGTGGGGGAAGCCTCCGGATCCTAATGAGGCTTCCCACGCCGTCCTCCGTCCCTCAGGGGTCTTGCTGCAGCCCTCCGTGCAGCGGTGACGTCATTATTTACCTTCCCAGCTCCTGCGCAGGCGCTCTGACGGCTGTCGGCTCCGAAGTAGGCGGAAATACCCAATCGCCGTCGGGTCTGCTCTACTGCGCAGGCGCAAGTTTCCGGCGCCTGCGCAGTAGAGCGGACCCGACTGAGATCGGGTATTTCTGTCTACTTCGGAGCCGAAAGCAGCCACAGCGCCCCCGCTGGAGCCAGCAAAGGTAAATATTCAATTGACAGTCGGGTCTGTCGCCGGCTATTCGGAGGGCTGCAGCGAGACCCCCGTGGGACAGAGGACAGCGTGGGAAGCCTTATTAGGTTCCGGAGGCTTCCCTCACCCGAGGTGAATACCCCCCAGGGGATGTTTTTGATGTTACAGTGTCTCTTTAAGTAGTTCTTTCATCAATTAAAAGATCGTTTGTCGTTCACAACGAACGATTGTTGTCGTATGTGTGTACGTAGCTTTAGGGTCCCAATGAAGCTTCCCCATCCTTGTAGCTGCAGGCAGTCCAGCGCTGGCTCCACCGGCACCGAAGCGTCCCACAATTCCAATTCTCCCCTGACAAGCGCTAATAAGCGCTGATTTATTTACCTTGCCGGGATCCAGCGCAGGCGCAGTAGCGGTTCTACCTTCGGGTAAGACGGAAATAGCTGAACCCGATCGTATCCGCTCTACTGCGCAGACGCAAGAGGACTCGCCCCTGTGTAAGAGGACTCACCCCTGCGCAGTAGAGCGGATCGATCGGGTTTGGCTATTTCCGCCTAATCCCGAAGCGACATCCACTAGTGCGCCTGCGCTGGATCCCGGGAGGTAAATATTTACATCGCCGCACTTCTAGGGGCTGCAGCTGGATAACGGAGGGACAGGGAAGCCTTGTTAGGACCCCGAGGCTTCTCCCTCATGAGGTAAGTACCCCCCAGGGGACTTTTTCTTCATTACACGTTTTCTTTAAAGACTTACCTTTGCCACACACTGCTGGACATTGTCGTTTGGCTACACACTTGCACACGATTGTCATCCAATACGGAGAAATCTGTTGTTTATCGGGTGTTTCAGACGATTTTAGCGTGTGTAGGAGGCTTCATGGAGACTTTGATGAGCACATCAGATAAGTTTCAGGTATTCTTACACCAGTATTTGCAATAACAGGATCTGCATGGCGGAACATGAGTCAGACAGCTGAGATCGGCCCCCGGCGACATACAGGCCCACTCCTCTGTCACCGAGAATTTATATGTTTGTGTATCCACAGGAGTGAATGTGAATGCTTCACTTATCATGTTTAGGCTATAGAAATACAGAATAATAATTTTCGTATAAATGTGATATTTCCAGTTTCACGCGACATTCCTTTATGATGGGGGTGGGGAAGAAAGGGGATGGGCTTCCTGGCTGTAGGGCATTTTGGCACATAAATGGCCTGCAAACTCGCAAATGATCCCCCCCCCCCCCCCCCCCCCCATTGCTCCTCACTCTACTGGAATTCCTATAAAGATATACGCAACAAAATCAGAGAGCGTAAATGATGCTTCAAACCAGTTCTGGACTTGTCAGCTGTCAAGTGTCAAACGCCCCCCGCCTGGGTCATATCAGGTCATGGGGAAGATTGCAGAAAGGTTAGTGAATTTATGGTGGTGTGAAAACAGCACTCACAAGTCACAATGAACAGGGCCGGTTGCAGGGGCCCCAGGTCCCTGGTACAAACTTAGGGGGTCCCCTACCTACCCCCCATGGTCATTACCCCACTGCTCCCAGGGCCCCTACGTGTGTAGCAGCATTAATAACTCACCTGTCCCGGCGGGCGGTGGCTGCACCACCTGTGCACTCTTAGCCACGCTGTCTGATTCTTGTACACACTCTGGGTCACAGAGAAGAGGCAGACAGCGCGGCTAAGAGTGCACAGGTGGTGCAGCCACTGCCCGCCCGGACAGGTGAGTTATTAATGCTGCTACACATGCAGGGGCCCCAAGGAGAAGTGCAGGGAGAGTAGGCATTTGGTGGGGTCGGCCAGTGCGGGGGCCCCTGCAGAGGTAGGGGGCCCTGGGGCAATTGCCACTTTTGCCTCTATGGAAGCGCCGGCCCTGACAATGAAAGCTAGTTTGTGTATGTTGAGGAACAGGTCATAACCATAAACGATTTTTAAACGTTTTAATAACAAAAATGCATTACACACATTTACATACAACAATTAACACACAAACACAAAGCTTAAAATAAAAGGGAAACATTGTGACAAGTTTACTTAGCTTAGCAGTCCTTGGCCTCTATTCATAAAACTGTTCCGCAAGTTTTCCGCTCAAAACAGCTGACTTTCCCGACCATTTAGCAAAGTAGGCATTCATAAAAGCTGTTTCTGCAAGAAAAGTTACAATTCCCCAGCAGAGCGAGAAATTCCCGCCTTGTGCAGTGATTTTCTAGATTTAACTAGAAAAGGTAACAAAATGTCCATTCATAAAGATTAGAGGAAGCGGTATGAGGATGGGAAATACCACTTCCTCTGATGTAGCGGAATACATACAAGTGAATGGGACAGACCTCCCAAGCAGCAGCAGAGTTATGCATTGAGAAGGCGGGTCAGCTGACCTGCCGGTCAGCTGACAGCAGTGGTCTGACTCTCGCCACTGATTGGCCGGGATTCGCTGGGCGGGACCTTTTGGTATGATCATCTGTATTTAAGCCCTGGGCTGTCAGTGGCTCGTTGTCTGCTGTTGCTGAAACTTTGCAGTGAAAGCTCTCAGACCATAGTCAGATCCGCGTGTGTTTGATCCGGCAGGACCCAGGGGATTCACACTTAGCTTAGGAAAAACATATTATTGTATATTGATTATTTGTGTATGACTCTTTGTCTGTACCTTTGATTACTCTTTCTGTCTATCGATGCTGTACCTTGCCATTCTGATCTGCTGCCGACCTCGGCCCGACCTCCACTCTGATTTAAGCCTCCTGATTCTGTACTTTCACCCATCTGATTTGTAGCCTGTTCCCTTACTACGAGTTTGCCTGACGTTACTGTACCGCTGCCTGACCGACCCGTTACCGACATTGCCTGTACGCCCTCTCTGTATTTAGTGATAGTCCCTATCTTTAAGGGCTATCACGTAGGAGTACTCCTGTGTTACTATGCACGTGTGATCACACTCTGAATAAAATACTGACTACTGTACTGATTGAGCTCACTCTGATCATTATATATGCCACTGATCATTACACTCTGGCCCGCGGGCCAAATCTGGCCTTCAGAGCCATTACATTTGGCCCACAAGTGGTTTCCCCACTTTGCATTATGTTTGGCCCACTCTAGACCACCAGGGAAGCTATATTGGAGGTGAAGCCTTAGATCACCAGGGAAGCCATATGGGGGAGGTAGGGGAAAGCACTAGACCCCAGTGAACTGTATAGGGGAGGGTGCAGGACTCTAGACACCAGGGAACTGTATAGGGAAGGGAGGACCACTAGACACCAGGGAACTGTATAGAGGAGGGAGGAGAGCTACTAGACACCAGGGAACTGCATAGGGGTTGGAGGGGGGGGGGTGGCTTGGACACATGGGAACTTTATGAGGGAGGAAGGTGGTCAGTAGACATTTAGGATGGCCCATGCCTTGGTCCCAATATACAACTTACTCCCACTTTGTATTTGAGTTTGACACCCCTGGTCTAGACTGAAGATGGAACGATATCGGTAAGTATGTACAGAAATAACTATGGGTGTGCCAAGATTAGTGTTGGGCGAACACCTGGATGTTCGGGTATGGTAACGTTCGCCGAACATGGCCGCGATGTTCGGCATGTTCGGGCCGAACCCCGAACTCCCCGAACATCCCGCTTTTGGGGGCCCTATGGGGTCGCAGGCATAAGGGGGGAGCATGCCCCGATCGGGGGGGGGGTTTGGAAATTCCCCCCACCCCCTCCGCTAGCGCTCCCCCCTCTGCCCGCTTCCCCATACAAAAGTTTGACGAAAGTAAAATAGTACCGGTGGTGGTGGCTGGCTGCTGCAGTGGCTGGCTGGCACTGTGAAGTGAGTGAGGAGGAGGAGGAGTAGGACGCGTTGAGGGAGGCTGGGCAGCGGGCGGTTCAGCGGTAGTACACTTGTGGTACTTCCGCCCTTTCTCTGACCTCACGTCCTCTGCATACGAGGGTACGCGTCACGCGTACCCTCGTATGCGTCATCACGCAGAGGACGTGAGGTCAGAGAAAGGGCGGAAGTACCACAAGGGTACTACCGCTGAACCGCCCGTTGCCCGGCCTCCCTCAACGCGTCCTACTCCGACTCCTCCTCCTCAGTCACTTCATAGTGCCAGCCAGCCACTGCAGCAGCCAGCCACCACCACCGGTACTATTTTACTTTCGTCAAACTTTTGTATGGGAAAGCGGGCAGAGGGGGGAGCGCTAGCGGAGGGGGTGGGGGGAATTTCCGACCCCCCCCCGCGATCGGAGGATGCTCCCCCCTTATGCCTGCGACCCCATAGGGGGGCCGTATTCGGCCGAACAGGGGCCCTGTTCGGCCGGGCATTCAGCAGTTCGGGCGAACCCGAACAGTTTGGCCAAACACCACCAGGTGCTTGGCCGAACTCGAACATCACCCGAACAGGGTGATGTTCTGCAGAACCCGAACAGTGGAGAACACTGTTCGCCCAACACTAGCCGAGATGACAGGTACGAGAAAACTGCTTTTGAAGAAAGTTCTAAATTTCAGAAAAATGTATCTCTTGCAAAAAAATTCTTTCTATTTTCGTGAAAATTTGGCATCTGGCGAAAATGTGCATTTTCCAATCGGTAAGGACGGATATCATTTTGCCAACTATGCTGTCTATGAAGACGATCCACTTATCTCATCATATCTGAGAAGTGAGAAGGTGCAGCCAGGAGGCCTCTCCCCAGCCTCCGGCGATGTGCACAATACAGAGGGGTGTAATCATCAAATACTGCTGTAATCACAGTGCCGAGAGATTTATCCCTTCATCAAATACACAATTGTGGAACTGGTGCCAACGTATTCTAGGAAATTATTCTGCAACACCTGCCTGCGCTGAATGGGGCGGGAAGGGGGGAGGGGAGTCTGGGAATAGTAACATATACACACAGTTCCCTACTAATTCCCGGCTCCAGGATCTGACGCCAATCGGCGTTAGGCAGTCCTGAGGGAGCCACTCTGCGATCGACCATCATTGTTAGGTGGTCCTGGGGGAGCCACTCTGCGATCGACCATCGGCGTTAGGCGGTCCCGGGGGAGCCACTCTGCGATCGACCATCGGCGTTAGGCAGTCGCAGAGCAGTCAAGCTGTGCTGCTTAAAGGGAAGGTTCAGGGAGGTGTTTAAAAAAATAAAAATACTAATACACTTACTTGGGGCTTCATCCAGCCCGTGGCAGACAGGACGTGCCCTCGACGCCGCTCCGGAGACTCCCGATCTTCTCCGGTGGCTCACCCCGACCTGGCCAGGCCGGCTTCCTGGTCGGGCTTCTCCTTACGCTCCAACGTGCGGCATCGGACGTCCTACGGACTGTACTGCGCAGGCGCAGAACTACTGTGCCTGCGCAGTACAGCCCGGAGGACGTCCGATGACGTCAGCGCGGCCGCGTGAGATGCACATTGGAGCGCACAAGAGCCCGACCTGTAGGAATAGAATAGAAATTGGATAGAATAGAAAATCTTTATTGTCATTGTAACAACCGAAATTGTACAACGAAATTCTTAAGTGGAATTTTCAAGCAAAAACAAAGACAGCATAACATTCCATTCCTACATACATTGCATTGCACACACCCCTTATCAACATGGCCACATAGCAGCATTTAACATAGAAATGGCTGAAGGATAAAAACTGTTCTTTAGTCTATTTGTCTTAGTTTTTATAAGTCTAAAACGTTTTCCAGCAGGCAGATGTTCAAATAACACATGTCCTGGATGTGAGGCGTCGCTTAAAATGTTCTTAATATTCCTGAAACAATAAGAAGTATATAATTCTTCTAATGGAAGGAGAGGACAGCCAACTATCCTCTGGGCAACCTTAACTACCCTATGAAGCTGCTTTTTCTGTGCTACTGTGCAGCTTGAAAACCACGCACAGAGACAGTAGACTAGGACACTCTCCACTGTACTGCGGTAACACTGCGCACAGAGAGAGTAGACTAGGACACTCTCCACTGTACTGCGGTAACACAGCGCACAGAGACAGTAGACTAGGACACTCTCCACTGTACTGCAGTAACACCGCGCACAGAGAGAGTAGACTAGGACACTCTCCACTGTACTGCGGTAACACCGCGCACAGAGACAGCAGACTAGGACACTCTCCACTGTACTGCGGTAACACCGCGCACAGAGACAGCAGACTAGGACACTCTCCACTGTACTGCGGTAACACCGTGCACAGAGACAGCAGACTAGGACACTCTCCACTGTACTGCGGTAACACCGCGCACAGAGACAGCAGACTAGGACACTCTCCACTGTACTGCGGTAAAAAGAAGACACCAACAATTTCTCAGGAATATTATTCTTCCTAAGCACCCTTAAAAAATAAGCCGGCCTGGCCAGGTCGGGTGCACCACCGGAGAAGACCGGGAGCCTTCGGAGTGGCGTCGAGGGCACGTCTTGGCTGTCACGGGCTGGAGGAAGCCCCAGGTAAGTGGATTTGTATTTTTATTTTTTAAACACCTCCCTGAACCTTCCCTTTAATGTAAAGTAGCGCTTGTTAACAAGAAGAACGCTCACTATGCACACTTTATATAGTAGTGCTCGCTGCTATGTAAGGAGCGTTCCTTTCCCTTAGTTACACGCGTTGCTTCCATAGCAATGCGCGTAACTTTAAAATGTGGGTGGTCTTGTGAAATATCGCGACCGTTACTGTAACTATGTTAATGATCATAGTAGCGGCCACTAGTACTTCACAAGACCACCCGCATTTACAGTTACGTACGTTGCTATGTAAAGAGCGCGTGTAACTAAGGGAAGGCACGCTCCTTACATAGCAGCGAGCACTATGTAAAGCATACAAAGCAAACGACCTTCTTGTTAACGCGCGCTCCTTCACATTAAGCTGTGCTGCTTTAGCTGGAGGAGGCAGTTGCTTCAGAAGAATGGGCCAGTATGTCAGCTATGAAGTGCAGAAGTCTTATCCTAAGTCACATAAGTGCTTCAAGTTCTTACATCACCTGGGTGTGCTGTGTGATGTCAGGTCCTAGGTAACTACACCCATGCTATTTTCATTTCTTGTATTATTTAGCAAGATTTTTAATGGACATAAAAGTTGAGCGAGGATAAAAGAAGTAAATTCCTGAGAAGCTGCTTAAAGGGAACCAGAGATGAACGATTCACACAAAATAAACATATCAGTTGATGGCTTGTAAAGAATAAATGCTCTACCCGATAATTTCGCCACTCTGGTGTGCCTTTTTTGAGTGCTTTTTATCCATTATTGCTCCAGGAAATATCCAATATGGCCGCTGGCTCATATCCCTTCTGCTTCCAGGTTATGAGGTGTTCTGGATGTGCTGTATAGGCTATATGAGACTATAGACAAGAAGGGCTGCTGTAGGCTTTCATCTGTGTGCTTTCAACTTTATTATTCTGGTATGCTTTGTGGCTGCCTGTAGGAAGTGTCTCTCATAGTAATGAAACTGCATACAGTAGATAATAATGATGACTGGCTGCACAGACAGAGCACACAGATCACACAGCCACACTTGTCTGTTAGACAGAGATTTTTCCTGCAGCATCAGCCCCTCCCATGTCATCACAGCTCTCAGTATGTAAAGCATGAAATTTGAGCCAGGAGGGGGAAGGCTTGGGCTTGAAAAGACTTCACAGAAGAGTGACTCAGCTATAATGAGTCCAGGTCAAACCTCGACTGAATAGTCGGTGGATTCTTATCACAGTTGATAACAGATAGATTAGACTGAGAAGAATAAAACTAAAAGCAGGGTAGGTGTTTACTGTCATGTTCCCACTGATAAATGTAATAAAATACATGAGGGTGCTTCATCTCTGGTTCTCTTTAATCCCCCTAGGATGCGATTGCCTCCTCGCTCCCGGCAGCCTCTGGGACTTCCTGTGTGTGTGAGCTCCCGACCTGCGCAGGAGTGAGAGCAGCGAACTGCGCAGGCGCAGTGTCTTTGGGGGAATTCTCTTTCCAGGGGAGGGTCAGGGCCCAGTCTGGGCACTTTGCAAAGTGATTGGAGGCAATCTGGGGAAAACAAAGGATGCAGACTGTGTCTGCATCTAGAAGGATTAAGCAGCTTCTCAGTTATTTTTTTTTTTAACCTCGTTTATCATTTAAGTAAATTCAAAGCAAAAAAGTATTTTCAATGGACGTTGGAATAAAGAATGGGGATGGTCATTCCCTTTGCTTTCAAGTGAATCTGAAGGGAATTAAAAAACAAACAAACAGATACTTACCTAAAGAGAGGAAAGGCCATGTAGCCTTACCGTTCCTCTCACGGCCCCGCATTCCATAGCTGGTTCAAATCAACCGTCGTGGGAGGCTTCTGGAACCTGAGTGCTCCCAAAGATGGGAAGCTCCGCACTGTGCATGACAGTGCGCTCGCGCATGCGCAGTACGGAACGGCCCCTCTTTGGGAACACTCGCACTCCCAAAGACTCCCGAAGCGTAGCGGCGGAGGGCAGTCTCTGACTAATTGATCGGAGACTGCTAACGGGGGTGCCTGCGGGAGAACCCGGGGACCGCAGGAGGAACGGGAAAGCCCTATAGGACCCAGAATTTTCCCTCTCCTTAGACGAGTATCTTTTTTTTTTTTTATTCCCTTCAGACTCCCTTTAAAGTGAACCAGAGATCTCTGAAAGGCAAGATTCTTTACTTACCCGCTCCAGCCCCACCTCCCGCGGTCTGCCATTCAGCCGCGATCAGCCCCGGTAACTTGCTCAGTCCTGTCAGTCTGGGTCTACTGCGCATGCGCGGGAGGTCTGTGAATGCGCAAAAGACCCAGACTGGATGCAACTGAACCAGTCACCGAGGCTGATGGCGGCTGAATGGCAGACCGCGGGAGGACGGTGAGGGACTCACACGTGCTTATGGGGCTGGAGGAAGCTCTGGGTAAGTAATCTTACATTTAAGAGATCTCTGGTTCACTTTAAAGGCTATTGTGATTCTGTGATCTTGGAAGTATGTATCTGTGGTATGAGACCTGGGGCCCCTGGGCTGTCATGTGGACCAGTGTTTGTGATTTTAAATTTTATTTTTGTGCAGCTTCTACGATGCGGTTGACAGGTGAGTGGTTAGGGAGGGGACCGTGTGGGAGATGTGCCTACACGGGGCGTCCCTGTTAAACGACGCAATTCACGATTGCGTCCAACCGAAGCCTCCCACCTGAATGCTAATCTATGTAATTCCTGCTAGGTATGGTACAGCAGGCAAAGGGTGTATGACAGTGCACCTGATTGGCTGACAAGCGTCTGCTGGCCAGATAGAGGCAGGATATTGCTCTGACTGGAAGTTAGCAATTGTGTTTGTTGCAGTTGGCATTCAGTTTAGAGGTGGTGGGGTGAGTTCCCTGGAGGTGAGAGGTCCAGGGCTTGCCCGCACTTCCCTCTAGGTGTCGCATGGTGGTTTGGGGGCCCCAGTGAGTGAGAGAGACCTGGGGCCCCTGGGCTGTCATGTGGACCAGTGTTTGTGAAGTATGTATCTGTGCGAGTTTAGAGTCACGTCTGACAGCTCTGTAATAAGAATCTGCACATTCAGGTCACCAGTCAGTGGGTGGGTTGGTATTTGCTTGTGACTGCATTCACGTATATGAGCCTATAGAAGTGGAACCCTCTAGCTATGTATATACCGTGCCAAATACTAACAAATTTTTCTGAGTCATGTTGGACGATCTCCAAACAACAAACTGCACAGACCTGTCTGTCTCTCCCCCACCCTCTTCCACTTCACCTGTCAATCACACCCTGTCTCCAGGGCCTATAGACAGGCCAAACCATTCCACCAACCATGGAGGGGTGACCGGAGTCTAATACCTCGTTCACATGACCCCGCCACTGCTAGTCCCCACTCCCCACCTCACTGGACTTACTAGTAGATTTTGAGCAAGCTGTTTAGACAACCTAGTTAGTGATTCTACCTGTCAATGACAGTTTATTCACAGAACCTTGGAATTTATGAAACACCCCCACCCTGTCTCTAGAATGGTGCAGTCTATAGATATATATAGCCATTCGCAGTGTGACTGTATTCAGTCTATTGAGGGATAGTTGAAGATGTGCCAGCAGGGACCCCAGAAAAGCTGCCCCCCAGTTGCACCAGTTCACCTGGTTGGGGGATTCGGTGATGCACATCCGGGTAACAAAGAAGTACAAACTGTCTTTAATACGGTGAGTAGGAGTATGACACTTAAAGAGAAACTGCAGAGTATATTCAGGAACTTTTCCCCATCTCTAGTAAGAGTGATCTGCCGGGCTTGAGAAAAAGTGAAGAGGGTTGGAGCCATCGCAGTATGCAGGGAATGTGGTTTTATTTAACCACTTCAGCCCACAGAGTTGAGAATTTTTTACATCTGAGCAACTTTCACCTCCCATTCATTTGCCAATAACTCTATCACTACTTATCACAATGAATTGATCTATATCTTGTTTTTTCCGCCACCAATTAGGCTTTCTGTGGGTGGTACATTTTGCTAAGAGCCACTTTACTGTAAATGCATTTTAACAGGAAGAATAGGAAAAAAACTGAAAAAAATCATTATTTCTCAGTTTTCAGCCATTATAGTTTTAAAATAATACATGCCTCCATAATTAAAACTCACGTATTGTATTTGCCCATATGTCCCGGGTATTACACCATTAAAATTATGTCCCTATCACAATGTATGGCGACAATATTTTATTTGGAAATAAAGGTGCATTTTTTCAATTTGCGTCCATCACTATTTAGAAGCCCATAATTTAATAAATCATATTGATATGCTCCTTTGAGATGAATATTTAAAAAGTTTAGACCCTTAGGTAACTATTTATGTTTTTTTTATTTTTTTATTATTTGTAATTTTTTATTTTATTTTTTATTAAATTAAAACTTGTATGTGGGTATTTTTTGGTGTGGTAAACAGGGGATTTTACATGTATAAAAATGTATTTTATTCAATGTAAGGTGATTTAGGTGTAGTTTGCTATTTGGCCACAAGATGGCCACAGTCAAAAAGTCCTGGGAGAGATCGAGCTCGCTCCCAGGAAGAAGATAGACCACAGGGGAACTTTTTGATCTCAGAAAAGTTGCAGTGCCTGAAGAGACGCTGTCGGCTTTTCTCCGGGGGGGTCCGATCAGTGAAAGGGATTTATAATCCCTTTCATTGATCGCTGGGCTAACGGCCCCCAGCGGGAGCGCGCACGGGGGGGCCCGCGGGAGCGCGCGCGACCCGCGGGAGTGCGCGCAGCCTAACTGGCCGAAAATTTTCGTCCAGTTAGGCTTAAGTGGTTAAAGAGGACTTGTAGTGAAAATAACGTAATGAATATAATTTTTTTTTTTTTTTACAATATTCATTTATAGATTATTTGGTCAGTGTTTGCCCATTGTAGAATCTTTCCTCTCCCTGATTTACATTCTGACATTTATCACGGGGGCCACATCTTTAGTCCTGCCAGCACCTGGCACCAGTTCTGCAGGATGTTTGGTTACTGAGGGTTCCAAAGCCAGAACAAATAATACCTGCTCTCCAAGAATGCTCTGGGGAGACAGGTATATTTTGATAAATACCTGGTATACTGTATAGATATAGGAAGTGTTTCTGATGCTGAAGCCAGAATATTTACCATAAAAGTGGGTATCCTGAATAATGTACTGCATTCTACTATATGTCCCTACAGGGCCTCTTTACTGCATTCTACTATATGTCCCTACAGGGCCTCTTTACTGCATCCTACTATATATCCCTACAGGGCCTCTTTACTGCATTCTACTATATGTCCCTACAGGGCCTCTTTACTGCATTCTACTATATGTCCCTACAGGGCCTCTTTACTTCATTCTGCTATATGTCCCTACAGGGCCTCTTTACTGCATTCTGCTATATGTCACTACAGGGCCTCTTTACTGCATTCTGCTAGATGTCACTACAGGGGCTCTTTACTGCATTCTGCTATATGTCACTACAGGGCCTCTTTACTGCATTCTACTATATGTCCCTACAGGGCCTCTTTACTGCATTCTACTATATGTCACTACAGGCCCTCTTTACTGCATTCTGCTATATGTCACTACAGGGCCTCTTTACAGCATTCTGCTATATGTCACTACAGGGCCTCTTTACTGCATTCTACTATATGTCACTACAGGGTCTCTTTACTACATTCTACAATATGTCACTACAGGGCCTCTTTACTGCATTCTACTATATGTCACTACAGGGCCTCTTTACTGCATTCTGCTATATGTCACTACAGGGCCTCTTTACTGCATTCTACTATATGTCACTACAGGACCTCTTTACTGCATTCTGCTATAGGTCACTAAAGGGCCTCTTTACTGCATTCTGCTATATGTCCCTACAGGGCCTCTTTACTGCATTCTCCTATATGTCACTACAGAGCCTCTTTACTACATTCTGATATATGTCACTACATGGCCTCTTTACTGCATTCTACTATATGTCACTACAGGGCCTCTTTACTGCATTCTACTATATGTCCCTACAGAGCCTCTTTACTGCATTCTACTATATGTCCCTACAGGGCCTCTTTACTGCATTCTACTATATGTCACTACAGGGCCTCTTTACTGCATTCTACTATATGTCACTACAGGGCCTCTTTACTACATTCTACTATATGTCACTACAGGGTCTCTTTACTACATTCTACTATATGTCACTACAGGGCCTCTTTACTGCATTCTACTATATGTCACTACAGGGCCTCTTTACTGCATTCTGCTATATGTCACTACAGGGCCTCTTTACTGCATTCTACTATATGTTTCTACAGGGCCTACTTACTGCATTCTACTATAGGTCACTACAGGGCCTCTTTACTGCATTCTACTATATGTTTCTACAGGGCCTACTTACTGCATTCTACTATATGTCCCTACAAGGCCTCTTTACTGCATTCTACTATATGTCACTACAGGGCCTCTTTACTGCATTCTACTATATGGGCTGGTGCACACCGAGCGGCTTTTTGGGCGTTTTCAGATCCGCTTGCGGCTGCG
This sequence comes from Hyperolius riggenbachi, assembly GCF_040937935.1. Lineage (NCBI taxonomy): Eukaryota > Metazoa > Chordata > Amphibia > Anura > Hyperoliidae > Hyperolius > Hyperolius riggenbachi. Next base: position 559,313,383 of record NC_090647.1, read on the forward strand.
GATCTGCTTGGTCAATGTATCTCAATGGGGTGGTGCACACCAGAGCGGCAGGCGTTTTGCAGAAACGAAAAATGCCTGGGTGAGGCATTTTTTGGATTTCGGACGCGTTTCTGCCTCAATGTTCAGTATAGGAAAAACGCAAACCGCTCTGAAAAACGGCACTTCAGAGCGGTTTTGCAGGCGTTTTTGTTACAGAAGCTGTTCAGTAACAGCTTTACTGTAACAATATATGAAATCTACTATACTGAAAACCGCAGCAGCAATCCGCAAAACGCTAGCAAACCGCCTCATAAAAATAAAAAAAAGCGTTTAAAATTCTGCTAGCATTTTGCGGATCTGCTAGCGGGTTTTGGTGTGCACCAGCCCTTTGTCCCTACAGAGCCTCTTTACTGCATTCTACTATATGTCCCTACAGGGCCTCTTTACTGCATTCTACTATATGTCACTACAGGGCCTCTTTACAGCATTCTGCTTTATGTCACTACAGGGCCTCTTTACTGCATTCTACTATATGTCACTACAGGGCCTCTTTACTACATTTTACTATATGTCACTACAGGGTCTCTTTACTACATTCTACTATATGTCACTACAGGACCTCTTTACTGCATTCTGCTATAGGTCACTAAAGGGCCTCTTTACTGCATTCTGCTATATGTCCCTACAGGGCCTCTTTACTGCATTCTCCTATATGTCACTACAGAGCCTCTTTACTACATTCTGATATATGTCACTACAGGGCCTCTTTACTGCATTCTGCTATATGTCACTACAGGGCCTCTTTACTGCATTCTGCTATATGTCACTACAGGGCCTCTTTACTGCATTCTACTATATGTCACTACAGGGCCTCTTTACTGCATTCTGCTATATGTCACTACAGGGCCTCTTTACTGCATTGTACTATATGTCACTACAGGGCCTCTTTACTGCATTCTACTATATGTCACTACAGGGCCTCTTTACTGCATTCTACTATATGTCACTACAGGGCCTCTTTACTACATTCTACTATATGTCACTACAGGGTCTCTTTACTACATTCTACTATATGTCACTACAGGGCCTCTTTACTGCATTCTACTATATGTCACTACAGGGCCTCTTTACTGCATTCTACTATATGTCACTACAGGGCCTCTTTACTACATTCTACTATATGTCACTACAGGGTCTCTTTACTACATTCTACTATATGTCACTACAGGGCCTCTTTACTGCATTCTACTATATGTCACTACAGGGCCTCTTTACTGCATTCTACTATATGTCACTACAGGGCCTCTTTACTACATTCTACTATATGTCACTACAGGGTCTCTTTACTACATTCTACTATATGTCCCTACAGGGCCTCTTTACTGCATTCTACTATATGTCACTACAGGGCCTCTTTACTGCATTCTACTATATGTCACTACAGGGCCTCTTTACTACATTCTACTATATGTCACTACAGGGTCTCTTTACTACATTCTACTATATGTCACTACAGGGCCTCTTTACTGCATTCTACTATATGTCACTACAGGGCCTCTTTACTGCATTCTGCTATATGTCACTACAGGGCCTCTTTACTGCATTCTACTATATGTTTCTACAGGGCCTACTTACTGCATTCTACTATAGGTCACTACAGGGCCTCTTTACTGCATTCTACTATATGTTTCTACAGGGCCTACTTACTGCATTCTACTATATGTCCCTACAAGGCCTCTTTACTGCATTCTACTATATGTCACTACAGGGCCTCTTTACTGCATTCTACTATATAGGCTGGTGCACACCGAGCGGCTTTTTGGGCGTTTTCAGATCCGCTTGCGGCTGCGGATCTGCTTGGTCAATGTATCTCAATGGGGTGGTGCACACCAGAGCGGCAGGCGTTTTGCAGAAACGAAAAATGCCTGGGTGAGGCATTTTTTGGATTTCGGACGCGTTTCTGCCTCAATGTTCAGTATAGGAAAAACGCAAACCGCTCTGAAAAACGGCACTTCAGAGCGGTTTTGCAGGCGTTTTTGTTACAGAAGCTGTTCAGTAACAGCTTTACTGTAACAATATATGAAATCTACTATACTGAAAACCGCAGCAGCAATCCGCAAAACGCTAGCAAACCGCCTCATAAAAATAAAAAAAAGCGTTTAAAATTCTGCTAGCATTTTGCGGATCTGCTAGCGGGTTTTGGTGTGCACCAGCCCTTTGTCCCTACAGAGCCTCTTTACTGCATTCTACTATATGTCCCTACAGGGCCTCTTTACTGCATTCTACTATATGTCACTACAGGGCCTCTTTACAGCATTCTGCTTTATGTCACTACAGGGCCTCTTTACTGCATTCTACTATATGTCACTACAGGGCCTCTTTACTACATTTTACTATATGTCACTACAGGGTCTCTTTACTACATTCTACTATATGTCACTACAGGGCCTCTTTACTGCATTCTACTATATGTCACTACAGGGCCTCTTTACTGCATTCTGCTATATGTCACTACAGGGCCTCTTTACTGCATTCTACTATATGTTTCTACAGGGCCTACTTACTGCATTCTACTATATGTCCCTACAGGGCCTCTTTACTGCATTCTACTATATGTCACTACAGGGCCTCTTTAAATATCACTGAATACTGAAGCTCTCAGGTTCATGGACTGTTATGACAATTATATGCACATATATTGCGGTGGTGGTGTATACCAGCATGTTGCCTTAGGCATAATAAATACTGCACATAGAATTGTATGTGTAGTACAACTAAGACGTAGAACATTAATAGCAAAGGTATTGTTTCCAGTACAGGAAGAGTTAAGAAACGTCACTTGTTATCTATGCAAAAGAGCTTCTCTGAGCTCTCCGACACAACTTTGGTCCTTTGGTGAAAGACAACCTCAGATAAGATTTTACTGCAGGGGAGTTCAAAGGTTCATTAGCTCTGCTCTGTTTCATAGTTTAAAATACAGAGTGTAGTTTGTAAACTGGAAAAATTCGATAATGATGCAATGTTATAAAGGAAGAGTTAAACTTCCGTTATCTATGCAAAAAAGCCATTGAGCTCCACGACTTTCAAAGTCGAAGAGAGCTCTGTGTTCTGAAGTTTGTTATCTCAACTGTCAGTCACTGTATTGTTTTTTCTTCTGCAGAGGACTGGTCAATAGTTCACTTGGCTGCTCTGTGAAATCATTTAGAATGCTGAGTAGTGTGTAAACTGCAAATATTAGAGAATGCAGAGGACAGGTCAAAGGTTCACAGCCTGCTCTGTAAAATCATTTAGAATGCTGAGTAGTGTGTAAACTGCAAATATTAGAGAATGATGCAATGTTATAAAAACACTATATAACTGAAAATAAAAATATGAGACTTTTTACTTCGCTACTAATGTTCTATTAATTATCCGTACTACACATACAACTCATTATACCATACTTTTTTTTTTCTTTCTATCGCTTCAGTGTCACTTTAAAAAAAAAAACCAGGATGACTAAGGAATTAGACTATACATACGCCATCTTGTGGCCAAACAGCTAACTGTAGGAAGAGGAAATTAGTCCATCTTATACTGCAGGACAACTGTAGTGATTAGAATATCATACCTCCCAACTTTTTGAGATGAGAAAGAGGGACACTTAAGCAACCCCCCTGCCACACCCCCAATCACACCCCCATCACGCTCCCTAGTCATGCATACCATAAAGATTTCATAAGAAAAATATATTGTTTTATAATTCAAACCACACTGGTCCTTTCTATCCTGTTTCATTTTCCTTCATATTAACATTTTAAAATTAGTAATATATCAATATAAAGGATGGAATTAAAGTTTAGAGTCAAACACATTTTTAGTAGAGAAATAAATATATTTACATAGAAAGAGGGACAACGTCCTGAAAGAGGGACAAATGAGGAGGAAATGTTCAGCGCTGCGTAATATGTTGGCGCTTTATAAATACAATAAATAAATAAATTAAATAAATAAAGAGGGACAGAGGGACAGGGCTCCAAAAGAGGGACAGTTGGGAGCTATGAGAATATGGAGGCTGCGATTACATACCTCTCAATTTTTTAAAATAAGAAAGAGGGACATTTAAGCCCCGCCCATGCCACACCCTTAATCACGTCCCTAGTCACGCATCCCATAAATATTTCATAAGAAAAATATGTGGTTTTATAATTCGAGCCACACTGGTTCTCTTCTATCCTGGTTCATTTTCCTTCATATTAACTTTTGAAAATAAGAAATACTTCAATTTAAAGGACGGGAATAAAGTTTAGAGTCAAACAAATTTTTCAGTAGATAAAATACACATATTTACATAGGTCTGTACTAGAGTTGCTCGTAATGAGAAAACTATGATTACGTTTAATTACGTGTAATTTTCCGCAATTACGCGTAGCTGAATTACGTATGTGTAACCAGCTTCCACCTACAGTTGTCAAACGAATTACTCATTAAATTACGCAATTACGCGTAAGCTGAATGTAGTTGTTGCGGGCGCTTATGTTCGTTAGAGTTGGGCCGAACCTCTGATTTTAGGTTCGCGAACCGGGTTTGCGAACTTTCGCGGAAGGTTCAGTTTGCGTTAAAGTTCGCGAACCGCAATAGACTTCAATGGGGATGCGAACTTTGAAAAAAAATTTTTTATGCTGGCCACAAAAGTGATGGAAAAGATGTTTCAAGGGGTCTAACACCTGGAGGGGGGCATGGCGGAGTGGGATACACGCCAAAAGTCCCCGGGAAAAATCTGGATTTGACGCAAAGCAGCGTTTTAAGGGCAGAAATCATATTAAATGCTAAATGACAGGCCTAAAGTGCTTTAAAACATCTTGCATGTGTATACATCAATCAGGTAGTGTAATTAAGGTACTGCTTCACACTGACACACCAAACTGTTCACTGAACAGAACAGGTATACAGTGGCGGGTTCACTGAACAGAACAGGTATGCAGTGGCGGGTTCACTGAACAGAACAGGTATACAGTGGCGGGTTCACTGAACAGAACAGGTATGCAGTGGCGGGTTCACTGAACAGAACAGGTATGCAGTGGCGGGTTCACTGAACAGTACAGGTATGCAGTGGCAGGTTCACTGAACAGGTATGCAGTGGTGGGTTCACAGTACAGGTATGCAGTGGTGGGTTCACAGAATAGGTATGCAGTGGTGGGTTCACAGAACAGGTATGCAGTGGTGGGTTCACAGTACAGGCATGCAGTGGTGGGTTCACAGAACAGGTATGCAGTGGTGGGTTCACAGTACAGGTATGCAGTGGTGGGTTCACAGAACAGGTATGCAGTGGTGGGTTCACAGAACAGGTATGCAGTGGTGGGTTCACAGAACAGGTATGCAGTGGTGGGTTCACAGAACATGTATGCAGTGGTGGGTTCACAGTACAGGCATGCAGTGGTGGGTTCACAGAACAGGTATGCAGTGGTGGGTTCACAGTACAGGTATGCAGTGGTGGGTTCACAGAACAGGTATGCAGTGGTGGGTTCACAGTACAGGCATGCAGTGGTGGGTTCACAGAACAGGTATGCAGTGGTGGGTTCACAGTACAGGTATGCAGTGGTGGATTCACAGAACAGGTATGCAGTGGTGGGTTCACAGAACAGGTATGCAGTGGTGGGTTCACAGAACAGGTATGCAGTGGTGGGTTCACAGAACAGGTATGCAGTGGTGGGTTCACAGTACAGGCATGCAGTGGTGGGTTCACAGAACAGGTATGCAGTGGTGGGTTCACAGTACAGGTATGCAGTTGTCGGTTCACAGAGCAGGTATGCAGTGGTGGGTTCACAGAACAGGTATGCAGTGGTGGGTTCACAGTACAGGCATGCAGTGGTGGGTTCACAGAACAGGTATGCAGTGGTGGGTTCACAGTACAGGTATGCAGTGGTGGGTTCACAGAACAGGTATGCAGTGGTGGGTTCACAGAACAGGTATGCAGTGGTGGGTTCACAGAACAGGTATGCAGTGGTGGGTTCACAGAACAGGTATGCAGTGGTGGGTTCACAGAACAGGTATGCAGTGGTGGGTTCACAGAACAGGTATGCAGTGGTGGGTTCACAGAACAGGTATGCAGCCAGGGACAAGCTAAGCCTAACTAATCTTTCCCTATGAGAGACAGTGCAGCAGCTCGCCCTACTCTCACTAATGCAGGCAGGCAGTGGCACACGAGTGACCGTAATGGCCGCCGCTGCCTGCCTTATATAAGGGGGGTGGGGCCAGGGCCGGGCCGAGGCATAGGCTGGAGAGGCTCCAGCCTCAGGGCGCAGTGTAGGAGGGGGCGCAGAATTCATTCAGCTGTCATTCCTAATTGTGTTTGAAGCAGAAAGAAATAAGAAAAGGGGATACATGGCAGTGACTGCAAGCCAGATAACTAGATATTAAGGTGTTGGGGAGGTTGTGGGCCCTGTGGCGCCTCTTAGTCTAATAGCAATCAGTGTTTGATGGCTGGGGTGGCAGGGATGGAGGGGCGCACTTTGGTGTCTCAGCCTTGGGTGCTGGAGGACCTTGTCCCGGCTCTGGGTGGGGCTCCAGGGGCTAGTGTAGCCTAATTGGCTACACTGGGCCTGCTGACTGTGATGTAGAGGGTCAAAGTTGACCCTCATGGTGCATTATGGGGCGAACCGAACTTCCGCAAAAGTTCGCCTGCGGGACGCGAACGCGAACCACGGAAGGTCGCATAGAACCGTTCGCAGGCGAACCGTTCGGCCCAACTCTAATGTTTGTATGCGGAAAAATGTCTGCATACATTAACTGTGCGTTAAATTCCCCTTGACAATGCATATTTTTGTAAGCGTATATCCCGTACATGAGTTTGATGTGCATGCCTTTGTGTTATTTTCAAATGTACGCGTATAGCACAGGCGTAAGCGACTTCACACTATACATGTGGACTACACGTAATTTACAAACTTTGCTTCACAATTACGATGCGTAATTATGAATTACGATGCGTAATTATGAATTACGATGCGTAATTACGTTTGGGCGTAGTTTCTGCTTACCCCTGGTCTGTCCAACAGTCCTGAAAGAGGGACAAATGAGGAAGAAAGAGGGACAGAGAGACAGGGTCCCCAAAGAGGGACTTTCCCGCCAAAAGAGGGACCATTGGGAGATAATTTATTTCCTTTTAAACAATACCAATTGCCTGGCAGTCCTGCTGATCTCTTTGGCTGAGTAGTGGCTGAATAACACCAGAAACAAGCATGCAGCCAATCCAGTCAGACTTCAATCAGAGCACCTGATCTGCTGCATTCTTGTTCAGGGTCTATGGCGAACATTAAAGAGAATCTGTATTGTTAAAATCGCACAAAAGTAAACATACCAGTGCGTTAGGGGACATCTCCTATTACCCTCTGTCACAATTTCGCCGCTCCTCGCCGCATTAAAAGTGGTTAAAAACAGTTTTTAAAAGTTTGTTTATAAACAAACAAAATGGCCACCAAAACAGGAAGTAGGTTGATGTACAGTATGTCCACACATAGAAAATACATTCATACACAAGCAGGCTGTATACACCCTTCCTTTTGAATCTCAAGAGATCATTTGTGTGTTTCTTTCCCCCTGCAGCTATCTTCCACTGAAGTGTCAGGCTGTTTCTTCCTGCAGAGTGCAGACAGCTCTGCCTGTATGTAATTCCTCAGTATGTGAAAGCCCAGCCAGCTCAGAGGAGGATTTATCCAGCTTATAAAAGATAAGAGAGAAGAGAGAAGCTGCCCTAATCTAAATAATACACAGGCAGTGTGCAGAGAGGGGCCTGGAGGGGGGAGATGCATCACAGAACCACAACACTGAAGAACTTGGCAGCCTTCCAGACACAGGCCGACAAGTCTGACAAGAGAGAGATAAGTTGATTTATTACAGAGATGGTGATAGTAGAACGTGCTGCAGTAAGCCAGAACACATTAGAATAGCCTTTGGAACTTGTAGGATGATAAAAAACAGGATGCAATTTTTGTTACGGAGTCTCTTTAATAGAGGCAGAGGACCAGCAGGTTAGTCAGACAACTGGTATTACTTCAAAGGACATAAATATTGGAGCCTCCATATCACTTTTGCTTCAGTTGTCCTTTACAATAAAAATACCGTTTTGCATCCATTGTTTCGTGTAAATATTTCCTTAGTCAAGAATAGTCAAGCTGTAATTATTAGCATGCCATTACCAGTCTCTGCTGGCTTGCACCACTTAGATTTGAACTAAATCTACCTACATTCTTTTCACTCAACAGACCTCAGATGTCTTTTGGGTGTGGTTATGATAATTAACAATGAATCATGTGATCAGGGGGCGACGGCGGGCAAACAGTGACATTTTTTTTTAATTTTTTTATTTTTGTAGCATAAAAAAATTAGTTGGTTCAATTTTGCAACACAAAAAAAAACCCTCAACTTAAATAAAAGCACATACAGTATATATATATTTTGGTAGCTGTAAATTCTGTCTAAATTTTATTTTTAGGTGAAGGCGGATTTTCTCAAGAAATCGGGCGTCAATGCCTCCGAGTTCAGGGTCATATCGTACACATCACAGGTTGTTGCTGGGACTAATTACATTGCCAAGGTAACTGTTTTTATTAATTTCTTAATGAAGTCATTTGGAGGCCCTTATAGATGTATGAAAAGGTTCAACTATTATTATCATTTTAGCATTATTATGCAAATATTATGTTTTCTTATTTAGTTCTAGCAGCACTATCCAGAGTATATAGTCATGTCATTGACTGTCCACAGAGCGCTTACAATTTAATCGTACCATAGTCACATTCTAATGTCCTAGCACATTATTATTATTCTTATTATTTTATATAACACTGACATCTTCAGCAGCACTTTACAGAGTACATAGTCATGTCACTGACTGTCCTCGGAGGAGCTCACAATCTAATCCTGTCATAGTCTAATGTCCTACCTGTAAGGATCGGTGTAAGCAACCAGAGAGAATCCGATTATTGTTGATCTGCAGTATCGCCAATAATACAGATGTCACCCGATTATTGATGATCTGCAGAATCACCAATAATACAAGCGCAACTAACCTCTGGATGCCCAATACAACAATGACAATGTCAATTGACAATGAGACAATAATAATTTGCACGTATGTGGAAATATCCACCACACGGTAATTCCTCAGAGGTGTGGTTACCTCTGAATGGGAACCCCGTGTGTGAGATCCTCAAGCCAGGCAGAGATAGGGTTGCCAGGTCGGCTGATGGAGAAAACCGGACAGGGGGTGGAGTTAGGGGCGGAGTCAGAAGCGCACTTTTATGTAGAGTGGGGCTAAGCAATGGGCTTTTTTTTAAAAAAATTTATAGTATTTATATCGCACTGACATCTTCTGCAGCACATTACAGAGTACATAGCCATGTCACTAACTGTCCTCACCAGTAGTACTGGTCCAGTGCACATAAGAGACAGTTTTTCACCAGTAACTGCACATAAGAGACAGCTTTTCACCAGTAAATGCACATTATAAGAGACACCTTTTCGCCAGTAAATGCACATAATAAGAGACAGCTTTTCCCCAGTAAATGCACAAGAGACAGCTTTTCACCAGTAAATGCACATAATAAGACACAGCTTTTCACCAGTAAATGCACATAATAAGAGACAGCTTTTCACCAGTAAATGCACAAAAGAGACAGCTTTTCACCACTAAATGCACATAATGAAAAACAGCCAGTGTTCCCAGTATATGTAGCCAGGGATATATGTGCCCAGTATATGTAGGCAGGGGTATATATGTCCCAGTATATGTAGCCAGGGGGTATATGTGCCCAGATTAGGTAGCCAGGGGGTATATGTGCCCAGAATAGGTAGCCAGGGGGTATATGTGCCCAGAATAGGTAGCCAGGAGCTATATGTGCCCAGAATAGGTAGCAAGGGGCTATATGTGCCCAGAATAGGTAGCCAGGGGCTATATGTGCCCAGAATAGGTAGCCAGGGGCTATATGTGCACAGAATAGGTAGCCAGGGGGTATATGTGCCCAGAATAGGTAGCCAGGAGCTATATGTGCCCAGAATAGGTAGCAAGGGGCTATATGTGCCCAGAATAGGTAGCCAGGGGCTATATGTGCCCGGAATAGGTAGCCAGGGGCTATATGTGCCCGGAATAGGTAGCCAGGGGCTATATGTGCCCGGAATAGGTAGCCAGGGGGTATATGTGCCCAGAATAGGTAGCCAGGGGCTATATGTGCCCAGAATAGGTAGCCAGGGGGTATATGTGCCCGGAATAGGTAGCCAGGGGCTATATGTGCCCAGAATAGGTTAGGTAGCCAGGTGCCCCCCCCCCCCCCCGCGCAGGAGGAGAACAGTGCAGCAGAGAGAGAGCTGGGAGCAGCGGTGGAGAAGGGGGGCAATCTCCCCCCCCTTCCCACACCTTAGGGTGCTCTCTCTCCCCCGCTGTCTCCTCCAATATGATGTGCAGGCTGGCGGGTGGCTGCGGGCGGAACTTACCTCTGTGTCGCAAGCGCCGGAAGTTCGGGTCCCGCAGCCGCTGAGATTCGACTCAAAAAAGATCCGGATCAAAGATTCGAATCATTCATGAGCCGGACAACACTATTCAGACTGATTAGTGTTGTCCGGCTCATGAATGATTCGGATCTTTGATCCGGATCTTTTTTGAGTCGAATCTCAGCGGCTGCGGGACCCGAACTTCCGGCGCTGAAGCGACACAGAGGTAAGTTCCGCCTGCAGCCACTCGCCAGCCTGCACATCATCCTGGAGGAGACAGCGGGGGAGAGAGAGCACCCTAAGGTGAGGGAAGGGGGGGGAGATTGCCCCCCTTCTCCACCGCTGCTCCCAGCTCTCTCTCTCTGCTGCGCTGTTCTCCTCCTGCGCTGCGGGGCGGGCTCTAAACCGGACAACTTAATTGTCCGGTTTAGCATGCCTTTTTGCACCGGACACAGCGCACAAAAACCGGACTGTCCGGTGTAAAACCAGACACCTGGCAACCCTAGGCAGAGAGAGGAATCTCGGCCCCTGGCAGTAATCGTCTGCTAGGGCAGGCGTCTCGGAGAGGCAAGCCTCAGAGATAGCCCACCAGTGGGAGACGTTCCACTGGAGGGAGAAAGGTCAGACAAGTAGAGGTTCGGCAACAGAGAGACGGCAACAGTACTGAAACGGAGGGCTGATTCAGAGTCGGTAAACAGGCAGGGTCGGCAACTTTGAATCAGATAGGCAGAGGTACAAGATCGGCAAGAGAAGAGAGTAGTCAGGGATAGCCAGAGTCAAAACACAGATAAATATACAATATAATCCTAACTGAGGTGTGACGTCCTTGGTATCAACACCTAGGGACTGAGCTAAGGTCTGAGCGTTTACACCTAAGTATTCACGACAGCAGACAACTTGCTACTGACCAGCAAGTCCTATATGTAGCAAGAGAGCTACTCAGCGCCGCCCCAGAGCGCCAGCCAATCCAGACTACTGCTGGAGTCAGCTGACCGGCCTGGTCAGCTGACTCCTCTTCTGGAGTAATAAAGTTCCTGTCTCCTCACGCGCGTAATACGGAGACTCTGAGCCGGTGAGAGAGCGGGCGACCCCCCCCCCCCCCCCCCCCCCCAGGCAGCAACTGTGCGGCGGAGTCCGCCGAGCTCACGGACTCCGCCGTCTGCCCTACTCCACCCGCCGGCAGGAGTGCGGAGGCCCCTGTCTGAGATGCGGAGTCCGCCGCCATGTGCGTTCTGGCGGCGGCTCCGCTATCTCTCACACTACCATATTATTATTAATATTATTATGCATTTATATAGCACTGACATCTCCTGCAGCACATTAGAGTACATAGTCATGTCACTGACTGTCCTCAGAGTCGCTCACAATCTAATCCTACCATAGTCCTAGTCTAATGTCCTCCCATATTATTATTATGTATTTATATAGCACTGACATCTTCTGCAGCACATTACAGAGTACATAGTCATGTCACTGACTGACCTCAGAGGAGCTCATAGTCTAATTGGCTAATTTCATTGGCTAATGTCTTACCAAAGTATTATTTATATAGCACTAACATCTTCTGCAGCACATTACAGAGTACATAGTCATGTCACTGACTGTCCTCAGAGGAGCTCACAGTCTAATCCTACCATAGTCATAGTCTAATGTCCTACCATCAGGGCCGGGCCGATGTATAGGCTGGAGAGGCTCCAGGCTCAGGGCGCAGTGTAGGAGGGGGCGCAGAATTCATTCAGCTGTCATTCCTAATTGTGTATGAAGCAGAAAGAAATAAGAAAAGGGGATACATAGCAGTGACCGCAAGCCAGATAACTAGATATTAAGGTGTTGGGGAGGTTGTGGGCCCTGTGGCCCTCTTAGTCTAATAGCAATCAGTGTGTGACAGCTGGGGTGGGAGGGATGGAGGGGCACACTTTGGTGTCTCAGCCTTGGGTGCTGGAGGACCTTGTCCCTGCTCTGCCTACCATATTATTATTATTATGTATATAGCACTGACATCTCCTGCAGCACATTACAGAGTACATAGTCATGTCACTGACTGTCCTCAGAGGAGCTCACAATCTAATCCTACCATAGTCATAGTCTAATGTCCTACCATATTATTATTATCATGTATTTACATAGCACTGACATCTTCTGCAGCACTTTACAGAGTACATAGTCATGTCACTGACTGACCTCAGAGGAGCTCATAGTCTAATTGGCTAATGTTATTGGCTAATGTCTTACCAAATTATTATTTATATAGCACTAACATCTCCTGCAGCACATTACAGAGTACATAGTTATGTCACTGGCTGTCCTCAGAAGAGCTCACAATCTAATCCTACCATAGTCATAGTGTAATGTCCTACCATATTATCATTATGTATTTATATAGCACTGACCTCTTCTGCAGCACATTACAGAGTACATAGTCATGTCACTGACTCTCCTCAGAGGAGCTCACACTCTAATCCTGCCATAGTTATAGTCTAATGTCCTACCATATTATCATTATGTATTTATATAGCACTGACCTCTTCTGCAGCACTTTACAGAGTACATAGTCATGTCACTGACTCTCCTCAGAGGAGCTCACACTCTAATCCTGCCATAGTTATAGTCTAATGTCCTACCGTATTAATATTATGTATTTATATAGCACTGATATCTTGTGCAGCACATTACAGAGTACATAGTCATATCATTGATTTTCTACAGAGGAGTTCACAATCTAATTTGTACCATAGTCATAGTAGTGGTGCTCAGCAGAGCTCGAATATTCGAGTAGCTCGAATATTCGAGCTCTTTTTCAGCTATCCGAGCTCGGTATTCGAGCTCCGAATAGCTGTAGCTATTCGAATGGGCTATCCGAGTACACTCGAATAGCCCATTCACTATTCGAGCTATTCGAGCAAACGGCGCTATTCGAGCTCGGTACCGAGCTCGAATAGCGTCATAGCCCAGATTGATGTCCTTAGAGCCAATCAGAGGGCTCCCAGGCCCTCTGACGGCAGCCAATCACAGAGGGGGACCCTGGCCAGCCCCTACCCTATAAATAGCGGCCGCCATGTTCCGTTTCTCCATGCTTGCCTGAGACTTGTACAGAGAGAGAGTTGCTCCTTTGTGCTTTGGCTTAGCAAGTGCTCTATTGTGATCATTTACCTAGCGTTTTTGCTCACCTACACCTGCCATATACACCTATATTGTTGTTAGTTAGATAGACATTGTATTTTAGTTAGTAGCTTGTGTGTTACATTAGAGACAGGCAGCTGCTGCAAGCTTACAGGTTTAGGCCTCAGGGGGGCCTTGCCTCTGTGGGCAGCTGTCCTCTGTTTATTTCTCTCATCTATACCAGTATTTCTGCTGTCCTTTACTAATAGTATTGTAGTTATACTGTACTAGGAGTAGGACACTCACTGACTGTCACTGTTTATAGGCTACTAGCTAGCTCCTGCGTGTGTGCACTCACTCACTGTCTGTGTGTACACACACTCTATTTCCTTCTGATTACTGATAGATTATTGTTAGTTAGTTGTACTTACTGTTACTACTTACTCTTACTGTACTAGGAGTCTAGGACACTCAGTCAGACAGTCACTGTGTTCATAGGCTACTAGCTCCTGCGTGCGGTCACTCACTGTCTGAGTGTACACACACCACCCACACTCCATTTCCTTCTGATCGCTGATTGATTATTGTAATTAGTTAGTTCTACTTACTGTTACTACTTACTCTTACTGTACTAGGAGTCTAGGACACTCAGTCACTGTGTGTTCATAGGCTACTAGCTCCTGCGTGCGGTCACTCACTGTCTGAGTGTACACACACCACCCACACTCCATTTCCTTCTGATCGCTGATTGATTATTGTAATTAGTTAGTTCTACTTACTGTTACTACTTACTCTTACTGTACTAGGAGTCTAGGACACTCAGTCACTGTGTTCATAGGCTACTAGCTCCTGCGTGCGGTCACTCACTGTCTGAGTGTACACACACCACCCACACTCCATTTCCTTCTGATCGCTGATTGATTATTGTAATTAGTTAGTTCTACTTACTGTTACTACTTACTCTTACTGTACTAGGAGTCTAGGACACTCAGTCACTGTGTTCATAGGCTACTAGCTCCTGCGTGCGGGCACTCACTGTCTGAGTGTACACACACCACCCACACTCCATTTCCTTCTGATCGCTGATTGATTATTGTAATTAGTTAGTTCTACTTACTGTTACTACTTACTCTTACTGTACTAGGAGTCTAGGACACTCAGTCACTGTGTGTTCATAGGCTACTAGCTCCTGCGTGCGGTCACTCACTGTCTGAGTGTACACACACCACCCACACTCCATTTCCTTCTGATCGCTGATTGATTATTGTAATTAGTTAGTTCTACTTACTGTTACTACTTACTCTTACTGTACTAGGAGTCTAGGACACTCAGTCACTGTGTGTTCATAGGCTACTAGCTCCTGCGTGCGGTCACTCACTGTCTGAGTGTACACACACCACCCACACTCCATTTCCTTCTGATCGCTGATTGATTATTGTAATTAGTTAGTTCTACTTACTGTTACTACTTACTCTTACTGTACTAGGAGTCTAGGACACTCAGTCACTGTGTGTTCATAGGCTACTAGCTCCTGCGTGCGGTCACTCACTGTCTGAGTGTACACACACCACCCACACTCCATTTCCTTCTGATCGCTGATTGATTATTGTAATTAGTTAGTTCTACTTACTGTTACTACTTACTCTTACTGTACTAGGAGTCTAGGACACTCAGTCACTGTGTTCATAGGCTACTAGCTCCTGCGTGCGGGCACTCACTGTCTGAGTGTACACACACCACCCACACTCCATTTCCTTCTGATCGCTGATTGATTATTGTAATTAGTTAGTTCTACTTACTGTTACTACTTACTCTTACTGTACTAGGAGTCTAGGACACTCAGTCACTGTGTGTTCATAGGCTACTAGCTCCTGCGTGCGGTCACTCACTGTCTGAGTGTACACACACCACCCACACTCCATTTCCTTCTGATCGCTGATTGATTATTGTAATTAGTTAGTTCTACTTACTGTTACTACTTACTCTTACTGTACTAGGAGTCTAGGACACTCAGTCACTGTGTGTTCATAGGCTACTAGCTCCTGCGTGCGGTCACTCACTGTCTGAGTGTACACACACCACCCACACTCCATTTCCTTCTGATCGCTGATTGATTATTGTAATTAGTTAGTTCTACTTACTGTTACTACTTACTCTTACTGTACTAGGAGTCTAGGACACTCAGTCACTGTGTTCATAGGCTACTAGCTCCTGCGTGCGGGCACTCACTGTCTGAGTGTACACACACCACCCACACTCCATTTCCTTCTGATCGCTGATTGATTATTGTAATTAGTTAGTTCTACTTACTGTTACTACTTACTCTTACTGTACTAGGAGTCTAGGACACTCAGTCACTGTGTTCATAGGCTACTAGCTCCTGCGTGCGGGCACTCACTGTCTGAGTGTACACACACTAAATTTACTTGTGATTACTACTGATTATTGTAACTGCTAGTTGTACTTCCTGACTGTTACTACTTACTTACTGTACTAGGGGACACTCACTCAGTCACCTCACCAACCAACCCACTCCATTAAAGTACCCCACTTTTCACCCGCCCTTTTAAAAAACTTTTGTCTATACGCCCAAAACATTGAAGATGTCTGGAAGTGGCAGCCAGCGCGGTTTGGGCAAGGGGAAGGGCAGCAAGGGAATCAGGAGGAGAGGGAGCAGCATTGTGGCAAGCCGCGGCCGCGGGCGCGCCACCATGCACAGTTCCGCAGCAGCAGCAGCAGCGTCAGTGGCTAACATTCCTCCCATAGCCACTGGCCGTGGACGCCTTGGGCGCCGCCCAGCAGGAGCATCTGCAACTCACGCTGCAGAGACACAGCAGCAGCAGCGTGTAGCACCTGCTCCCATTTTCCTCCAGCCGGGTCGGAAACGTCCCATTGAGGAAAAGGATGCAGACACTGTGGTGCAACTCATGACGGAGGATGAGCAGCCCGCCATCAGCTCTGCATCCGAGGCCTCCACCCTCACCACCACCACCACCCCTGTTCGCAGCAGCCGCCCAGCAGGGTCTGGGGAGGAGGCCAGTTCACCGTCACTCGCCGACCTGTCATTCAGCAGTCTTTTGACCCCAGGCATCATGAGTAAATTGTCTGCTGTTGTTGGCGATCTTGAGGAGGAGATGCTGATGGGCACTTTGGGGGATGAGGGATTGGACAGCAAGACTGTGGCGACAGTCAAGCAGCCCATCCATGCATCAGGAGAGGAGTTTGGGGGGTCCTCATCCCAGCAGGACATGTTTCAGGAGGGGGAGGATGATGATGACCCGGTGACAGACAGAGACTGGGTGCCACCACCTCCAGGGGATGTCGTCCTCAGCAGCTCTGAGGAGGAGGAGGAGGATGCGCTTGTGGGCCTTGCAAGGAGGCGCATCATTGCAAGCATTGGCAGCGTCCCACACCCTGCTGGTGTCTCAGGCTCAGCAGCAGCAGCATCAGCCAGTACCACCACCAGCCGCACCCAAGCCCCCCCCCCAACCACCACAGGGAGACAGGCAGCAGCGCTTCCATGCCGTAGGGGGATGTTTAAGTCACCAATCTGGCGATATTTCACCATGCCCACTGTGTACAGCAAGTACGCCACTTGCAACCACTGTCAGCGGAAGTTGAGCAGAGGTGCAGACCCCTTAAAGTTCTGCACCAGCTCGCTCATCAACCACCTTGCGGCTAAACATTTCCACCAGCATGAGGAGTTCCAGAGGCTGAAGGCATCTGGTGCTGGCAGTGGCACCACACCCATCACTGCACAGCCTTCAGCAGCAGCAACAGCAGCCACCCGCCCTCCTGCTCCTCCAGCAGCACCAGCAGGAGTGCGGAAACGCACTGCTCCTCCCCCCTCTGCAACTCCTGCCGCCGACACTGAGGCCTGTTCTGGCAGCCAGTCCTCAGTGGCCTCCTCTGCTGTGTCTGCTGATTCCCGTGTCAGCAAAAGGCCACGCCAGAGCCTTTTGAGCGAGTCCTTCCAGGGGGTGGTTAGGGCTCTGCCTCCCAGCAGCCGTCGCGTGCGGCAGCTGAACGGCTTGCTGGCACGGGCCATGTGCTCCCAACTCCTGCCGTACACGCTCGTGCAGGAGGGGAGCGACATTCGTGCGCTGCTTGCTTGCGCAGCCCCAGACTGGCAGCTCCCCAGCAGACACTTTTTCTCCCGCAAGGCCATTCCTGCACTGCACCGCTTTGTGATGGCCAATGTGGAGCGAGGGCTGGAGCACGCGGTTGGTGAAAGGGTCCACGTCACCATGGACTCCTGGAGCAGCCGCTTCGGGACAGGCCGCTACCTGTCCTTCACTGTCCACTGGGTCAGCTTGGTGGAAGGGGGTGAGGATGGGAGAGCAGCAGCGGGCACAGCAGCAGCAGCAACACAGTGGGTGGTGCCACCCCGCAGGCTCAGGGGAACTGCAGCAGGTTCCTCCGATCCTCTGCCATCCTCCGGCACACCTGGCCAAACCCCCCGCCTCAGCAGCAGCGTGAAGGCCCGCCACTGCCAAGCGCTGCTGCACTTGGTCAGCCTTGGGAAGACCAAGCTGACGGCAACCCATGTGTTGGCCAAACTCCAGGAGCAGGAGAGGATTTGGCTGACCCCCAGAGGCCTCAGAGTCGGAGAGGTGGTGGCCGACAATGGGGCCAATCTGGTTGCCGCAATACACAGGGGAAACCTGACCCACATCCCCTGTCTTGCCCACGTGCTGTACCTGGTGGTGCAGAAGTTCCTGCGCACCTACCAGGGGATGGGCGAACTGCTGGAAACGGCAAGGAATGTTGTGCGTCACTTCCGGCGCTTGGCTGCAGCCTGTGCGAGCCTGGAAGACGTGCAAAAGGAGCTGGATCTGCCACGCCATCGGCTGATCCTTGACGTTCCGACTCGCTGGAACTCCACCCTGGCGATGTTGGAGCGTCTGGTTGAACAGAGGCACGCTGTCAAACAGTACCTTGCCCTGGCCACTGTTTCCGCAGCTCTGAGAAGGGACAAGACCAGCAACTTTCCGTCCATCGTCCCCGATGATGACTGGAGGCACATGCAGCAGGTGTGCTTAGTGCTGGCTCCCTTCCTGCAGGCCACAAACATGGTGAGCAGGGACCATGCTATGGTCTGCGAGTGGGTGCCCCTGGTTTCTCTGCTGAACAGGGCCCTCGATGCTTTGCTGGAACAGGGAGCGGCAGCCTTGGACCAGCAGGAGCGGCAACCAGCTGCGCAGTCCACCTCTGAGGGGGAGGAGGAGGAGGACTTGGTGGAGGTCCCTGACCTGGCTGCTGATGAGGGGGATCAGCACAGCGCAGCTGAGTTGGTGCGGGGGTGGAGAGAGGATGAGGCAGCAGAGGAGGAGGATGAGGACAGCACTGACGTCGATGTGCCAGCAGACGTGGCCCGCCTCTTCCCAATGGCAGCGCACATGCTGACGTGCCTGCGCAGGGACCCCAGGGTGATCCAGATGAAGCAGAGGGAGGACATCTGGATCAGCATGATGTTGGACCCACGCCTCAAGGGGAAGTTGAGCCAGTTCCTGCCGCCTGCAGGAGGAGACCCAGCGCAACAAATAAGGAGCTTGCAGCAGGCCCTTGTTGAGCGCTTGGAGGAAGCCTTCCCCCAGCCTTCCACCCCCACTGTCCAGCAGCCAGCACAGAGGCAGCAGCAGGTGCCTGCATCCAGCAGCAGCAAGCGCCCCACAGACCTGCTGTCTCTCAGCCACGAGCTCTACAGGACTGTAGAGGCTCCGGCAGCAGTGACTAGAGAGGAGATGCATGCAGCAGCATCCTCCTCCGGTCACAGCCAGCGCCTGACCCGCATGGTGGCTGACTACATGGGGTCGTACAGCGGGCTTGACAGCGATGCCCCTGTTGATCCCATGGAGTATTGGGTCAAGCGCATGGAGATCTGGAGCGAGCTGGCGCAGTACGCCCTGGAAGTGCTGTCCTGCCCCCCTTCCAGCGTGCTGTCCGAGCGCTGCTTCAGTGCAGCTGGTGGCGTGGTCACCGAGAAACGCTCACGTCTGTCTCACAAGTCTGTGGACAGACTGACGTTTCTCAAGATGAACCAGGCGTGGGTGGAAGGCGAGTTCCTGGCCCCTGTTGTCGGCGAGAGGGGGACATGAACTGGCTGCCGGAACCATCGTTAATGTGCCTTACCACCCTTTACCACCTCCTGGCTCCTGCTCACTAAGCCAGCCTGGTTCACTTTGACTATTACGTCGCCTGCAGCCACACATTTTACACCTACAGTGGGCTGCTGTGTACTGCCCTTCTGCTGTCTGTCTGTGTTTCCCACTGCCAGGGTACACAGATGATTTACCTTCTGCTGCCACTCTGCCACCAGCTATTACGTCAAACAATAGCTATATTGGTTGCAAAACCAAAAACCAAAAAACCATAAAAAAAAAAAAAAGGTTTAATTTTTCTGAGGTGCCCGGGTTGAAAACTGTGTTGTCCCAGTTGTGTATTGGACACAATGTGGGCTGCACGACCGCTGTCTGGGACCTCCTGTTGTGTTTATTTACAGCCCTGGTATCACCGCTAGGTACCAGGGCTATTATGTCACGCTGCCTACCTGCTGCCACACTCACACTGCTCCTCCATACCTCCTCCTGCTGCTGCTGCTGCTGCTGTCTGTCTGTGTTTCCCACTGCCAGGGTACACAGATGATTTACCTTCTGCTGCCACTCTGCCACCAGCTATTACGTCAAACAATAGCTGCTCGCCTACTCCTCCATTCCTCCTCCTGCTGCTGCTGTCTGTCTGTCTGTGTTTCCCACTGCCAGGGTACACAGATGATTTACCTTCTGCTGCCACTCTGCCACCAGCTATTACGTCAAACAATAGCTATATTGGTTGCAAAACCAAAAACCAAAAAACCATAAAAAAAAAAAAAAGGTTTAATTTTTCTGAGGTGCCCGGGTTGAAAACTGTGTTGTCCCAGTTGTGTATTGGACACAATGTGGGCTGCACGACCGCTGTCTGGGACCTCCTGTTGTGTTTATTTACAGCCCTGGTATCACCGCTAGGTACCAGGGCTATTATGTCACGCTGCCTACCTGCTGCCACACTCACACTGCTCCTCCATACCTCCTCCTGCTGCTGCTGTCTGTCTGTGTTTCCCACTGCCAGGGTACACAGATGATTTACCTTCTGCTGCCACTCTGCCACCAGCTATTACGTCAAACAATAGCTGCTCGCCTACTCCTCCATTCCTCCTCCTGCTGCTGCTGTCTGTCTGTGTTTCCCACTGCCAGGGTACACAGATGATTTACCTTCTGCTGCCACTCTGCCACCAGCTATTACGTCAAACAATAGCTATATTGGTTGCAAAACCAAAAACCAAAAAACCATAAAAAAAAAAAAAGGTTTAATTTTTCTGAGGTGCCCGGGTTGAAAACTGTGTTGTCCCAGTTGTGTATTGGACACAATGTGGGCTGCACGACCGCTGTCTGGGACCTCCTGTTGTGTTTATTTACAGCCCTGGTATCACCGCTAGGTACCAGGGCTATTATGTCACGCTGCCTACCTGCTGCCACACTCACACTGCTCCTCCATACCTCCTCCTGCTTCTGCTGCTGCTGTCTGTCTGTGTTTCCCACTGCCAGGGTACACAGATGATTTACCTTCTGCTGCCACTCTGCCACCAGCTATTACGTCAAACAATAGCTGCTCGCCTACTCCTCCATTCCTCCTCCTGCTGCTGCTGTCTGTCTGTGTTTCCCACTGCCAGGGTACACAGATGATTTACCTTCTGCTGCCACTCTGCCACCAGCTATTACGTCAAACAATAGCTATATTGGTTGCAAAACCAAAAACCAAAAAACCATAAAAAAAAAAAAAAGGTTTAATTTTTCTGAGGTGCCCGGGTTGAAAACTGTGTTGTCCCAGTTGTGTATTGGACACAATGTGGGCTGCACGACCGCTGTCTGGGACCTCCTGTTGTGTTTATTTACAGCCCTGGTATCACCGCTAGGTACCAGGGCTATTATGTCACGGCGAGCTGCCTTCCTCATTGACTGCCTGCTGCCACACACTCATCCTCCTCCTCCTGCTGCTGAATTTACCTCCTGCTGTCTTTGTGTTTCCACTGCCAGGGAGCACATACAATGGCGCTTCCAACATGCGTGCGCCCACCAGCTATTTGTTACGCTCAAAAATAGATGCATTTCTTTAAAAAAAAATTGAAAAGAGAAATACGTGAAGAAGAATAAGACTATATTGAAAAGGAAGGAGAAGAAGAAGAAGAAGAAGAAGAAGAAGAAGAAGAAGAAGAAGAAGAAGAAGAAGAAGAAGAAGAAGAAGAAGAAGAAGAAGAAGAAGAAGAAGAAGAAGAAGAAGAAAGATAAAGAAGAAGAAGAACAAGTATATACAGTAACACTACTGAACAAAATTAAGGACACAACTTCTCTTTCCACATTTTTTTTTAAAGGAACATCCCCACATAATCACTTGCTGTTGTTACTTGGAAAAAAAGAGGTTTCTTGCATCATTCACCCTCAAAACAAGTGTTGGAAGCTATTTAAGGCCAATTCGAATAGTCAGCTCGAATAGTTAGCTCGAATACCGACTCGAATAGTGAGCTCGAAGTCCGAGGTCGAATCGAATAGTAAAAATTATTCGACTCGAATATTCGAATGACCTCGAATAATTTACTATTCGAATTTGACCAAACTCGAATTTTAAAAAGGGGTATTTGAGCACCACTGAGTCATAGTGTAATGCCTCTACCATATTATTATGTATTTATATAGTATTGACAACTTGTGCAGCACTGTACAGTCTGTGGATTGGAGCTCACAGTGTAATGATACTACGTGTTGGACAGCACTGCACATGTTATAGATTGATTTTATAAATTTATTGATTTATTAGGTAGGAATTTACTCTTGTCTTGTGTCTCTGCAGGTCCAGTGTGGTCCCCACTCATTCGCCCACCTGAAAGTGTATGCTCCGCTGCCGCACACCAAAAAGCCAGCAGAACTGGTATCCTTTCAATTGAATAAGAGTGAGAAAGACCAGCTGGGGTCCTTCTGAGTTCCGAGACCAACATTGGAGATACCTACAAAGACGATTCTTAGAAGACTCATCCTCCTCCATCCAACTTGTGTCCAATCGTTACATTTGATTCTTTGCTAAATCTTCTCATATTACTACTAAAATGTTTATCTTCTGAAAAATTGTTAAGTTCCACTAGTAATTGTACCACAAAATGCCATCTTTTTTGTTTTTTACTTCCAAATCCTGCTTCCTTTTATCTCGTGTGGCTTTTTTTCGAGAATAAGGATCATCAAACATTAGGGTGTAAGGATAAAATAAATATTGGGCTTCAGTTCTTAGGATGTAGAGCGTGGAGAACATAGATCAGTCATGGGCCACTCGTCGTTACATCTATCGGGTTTCCAGTGACATCACCAGAGGACCAACCATTACACTTCAAGCTCCTCAACTCTGGTCCTGACCTCGTAGTTCTGCTATAGCTAAGATCCAACTGCCCACAAGTACTTTTTAAGTTTTATACTAACTTTGGGCGCCCATACATACCTGCTTTTTACAGGAAAGTGGAATAGACTAGAGTTGCCCAAAGTGGCCATCTGTTTTAACTAGGAGATTCAGTCCTCATCTGGGTCAAGTCAAATTTAACTCTCCATGCTCTGAACAAAACAGGGAGTTTTACCAAAACATTTCTGTTTAACAAAAGGGATTCTTAAGCTGGCCATATATTGGTCAATGTGGGCAACAGATAGATCCCTCTCCCTCTCTGGTCTATCTGATCAAATCTCTCCACACGCTGTACACAGTCTCAATAGATTTCATCATGACATATATTGAGAATCTGGGCACACTGCCTGGCCGCCCATTTCTCCCTTTTACCCCCCGCCGCCCCTACCTCCGGGGTTTGCAGAGTGGCCTCTAGTGGCCGGAGTTGGCCTCTAGTGGTTTGCCTCTAGTGATTGTGACATGACACACAGCCCCCTGGGAATGATAAAACAGGAAGAAGCCCGAGTAGGGGAGAGAAGACACAGGACGAATCGCCTGCGGACAGGTGAAAGTTGCTCTGCTGCAGTGCCAGTCTGAAATCGAATGCTTCCAGCAGCCCGCTTCTGGAGCCTGTAAGATAAAGGAGGGCCCAGGGTCGGTTTAAGCCACGTGGGGGTCCTAGGGCAAAAGTAACTTGGGGCCCTGACTATGTAAGTCAGCTCCTGGGGGCCCCCACTCCACTCCAACCCTCCAGATGGCCTCTCCTGTCTGCTCCCCATGGCCCAGATTCAGTAGATCAGCTGCCTTGAAATCTCTCCTCTGTCCCGGCGGCTGCTCCATCCCGATCTCCATCTTCAGCCATGGTGCCTGCGTCTTCTCTATCCAGCACATGTTATGTGTAAATAACCTGCGCTGGCATAGAGAAGAGGCAGGCAGTGTGGCTGACGCTGGAGATCAGGGAGGACCAGCCGCTGAGACTGCTGAGACATTTAAAGGCAACTGAACTACAGAACAGGCGAGGCAATGGGGAGCAGTTGGGGGAGGTCCATTGGTGCGGTTGGGGCCCTAGGGAAATTGCCCCCTTTGCCTCTATGGCAGCGCCGGCCCTGGGCGAGCCACTGAGCTACACAGCCAAATAACGAGTCTTGTTCCATCACTGCCTTATCTCTGTATTCTGGTTCTATGGAAGATTTCTTTGTGTATTACTTTTTTATAACTGTACTTTGGTGTATATTTGATTAATCAATAAACAATTTTGAAGATTAATTGTAAGAGTTATTAGTATGTTGCAGCAAGATTGCCCTCCATATTACATCCTCCATAGTCGTGTTGGTGTTAGAATTCAGCATATCCGATCTGATCCGATACACCTTGTTTAATGCTGAACCTCTGGAGTATAGCAAGCCTATCTATATAACTAATGGGCAGCTAATGAGCATTATCTGCACAGAGTTTGTATGTACTCCCTGTGTCTTTGTGGGTTTCCTCCGGGCACTCTGGTTTCCTATCACATCCCAAAAACATACAGATAAGTTAATTGGCTTCCCCCGAAATTGTCCCTAGACTACAATACATACACTACACGATATACATACTTAGACAAGACATATGACTAGGGTAGGGATTAGACTGTGAGCCCCTCAGAGGGGCAGTTAAAGAGGAACTCCAGTGAAAATAATGTAATAAAAAAGTGCTTCATTTTTACAATAACTACGGTATGTATAAATGACTTAGTCAGTGTAAAATCTTTCCTCTCCCTGATTTACATTCTGACATTAATCACACAGTGACATTTTTACTGCTGGCAGGTGATGTCAGTGAAAGGAGATGCTGCTTGCTTTTTTGGCAGTTGTAAACAGCTGTTATTTCCCACAATGCAACAAGGCTCCCACAGTGTGATGTCAGAACAATAGTCCTGACATCACACTGTGGGAAGGGTTTCACCACAATATTAGCCATACAGAGCCCCCTGATGATCCGCTTGTGAAAAGGAAAAGATTTGTCCTGGGAAAGGGGTATCAGGCTCAGCTACTGATTGGGATAAAGTTCAATTCTTGGTTACGGTTTTAAGTGATCAGACTATATACGCTGTACAGCTCTGCAGAGGATGAAGGCGATATATAAATACTAAATAAACTAAAAGGAGGTTGCAATGCACGGCCTGGATGCAGATGCATGAGCAGAAGCTGGGTCCATCCCGTGCAATGCACAAACCACAGCAAGTCGCCGCCCACCCGGCAGGGGTGAAGAAGAACGGAGGGGGAGCATGTGGTGTTGGTGGGGTGGATTCTTACAAAGAATGAGGGATTACTGGTGGTCTTAAAGGGCAACTGAAGTGAGAAGTCTATGGAGGCTGTCATGTTTATTTCCTTTTAAACAATACCAGTTGCCTGGCAGCCCTGCTGGTCTGTTTGACTAAAGGTGCGTACACACATGCGACTATAGTTGTTTGAAACGACCGTTCCCCGATCATTTCAAACGACGATCGTTTTAAAAAAAGGAGCCAATGACCATTAAGTCTAACGACGGACGAGCTAGATCGTTAACAACGTACGATCTATCTTGGCGGATTTTTTCCAACGACGATCGTTGGCAAAAGTAGTACATCGTTGGAAACGGTCGTTCGTACTAGGCTTGACATGCGCATTTCACTATTTCTCCATGGAGCTTTTCATTTTTATGTGCAAGCACAATAGTTGCTTTACGTGATGTAACGTTCGTTCTAACGATCAGATCGTTACACACCTTTAAAAACTAACTTTACTTAGGTCGTTCTTTCGTCAATTAAAAGTTCGTTCGTCGTTCACAACGAACGATCGCTGTCGCATGTGTGTACGTAGCTTAAGTAGTGTCTGAATATCAGCAGAAACAAGCATGCAGCTAATCTTGTCAGATCTGACAATAATGTCAGAAACACCTGATCTGCTGCATGCTTGTTCAGGGGTTATGGCCAAAAGTATTAGAGGCAGAGGATCAGCTGGGCTGCCAGGCAACTGGTATTGCTTAAAGGGAAATAAACATGGCAGCCTCCATATACCTCTCTCTTCAGTTGTCCTTTAAAAGAGGCTGATTGGACATGGGGGACGATAGATTACAGCACGTTAAAAGTGAAAGGTGGAATAATTGACTCGGATTGAGTGGACTGCAAAGGATGAAAAGCAAAGGACAGGGGCAAGAGGAAGGGGGGAATGGCTGCAGACACTGCTGCAGCCAAACAGACCAGCAGGGCAGCCAGGTAACTGGTATAGTTTAGTAGAAAATAAATATGGCAGCCTCAATATATTCTTCTCACTTTAGTTGTCCTTTAACACAAAGGGCCTTATTCAATTTCCTTTATTTATACTTAGTTCAGGTTCCCTTTAACAGTGTGCATCCTGGGCTGGGATGCTGCACAGTTACATATACACAGAGGAGACCAATTCTGAAAAGTGTGCAAGAGGTATACATACCTGCTGGCTCAGCAAGAAGAGTGATGTTCAGCTAGGTGTTTATCACTCTCCTCAGAGGAGATCCACTCATAAGGGGGACCTGTCTGTTTAATAAGAGGACTGCCTTTTTTACAAAAAAAGAAAATATTGACTGCTTAGCAAGAGGAGTGAGAGCAGGGGCGTAACAATAGACCCTGCAAGGGATGCATCTGCAAGGGGGCCCAGAAACCACAGGGGGCCCCGTCCTCAAAGACTGACAACTAAGGGCAAGGAGAGAAAAAACTTTCTGCTCTCTGCATAATTGTTCTAGTGACTGCATCTGCTCAGCCACTGATAACGAATCATACAACATTTTGCAGACAAAGATTTGTAGACAGTCCCTATTCAGTGTGCAGCAGGGTCTTTTGTACAGCACTGTTCTACCCTCAGCCTTTCTACCCCTCCCCAAGTTCTGTGTTCTATAGTGATGCTTGAGGAGTCTGGGCACCGAGAGAAAAAGCTTTCTATTCTCTGCACAATTGTTCTAATGACTGCATCTGTTCAGCCACTGATAAGGAATAATATAAAGTTTTGTAGACAAAGATTTGTAGACAGTCCCTATTCAGTGTGCATCATGCTCTTCTGTACAGTGCCCAGCCCCATACGCTCTACCCTTCCCAAGTGCTCAGTACTGTAGTGATGCTGGTATTCTGCAGAACCAGTTCTTCCCCCAGCCTCTCCACCCCTCCCCAAGAGCTGTGTACTGTAGTAATATTGGAGAAGTCTGCAGAACCAGTTCTGCTCCTTGAGAGATGGACAGAGTGAGTGTAATAAGCTGAGGCTGGGAGCACACTCGTGTGTCAGTTGTCTGTGTTCATTTTCTGCACACCATGTGTGTCTGTATGTGTGAAAACATGCACATTTCATCACAGAAGCTAATGTAATTGATAGAGAAAATGTGTGCAATGCTTTATTGCTGTCTGTTTTTATCTGCATGGGGGAAACACATGCAAAGTGTGCACTAGCCAATTGAGTACCAGTGGTTCTCAGTTTACCTGTGCAGAAAGCGAGAAGGGGGGGGGGGGTAATTTGGCAGGAGGGGGAGCCCATCCAAAGTTTTGCAGGGGGGCCCAGTGATTTCTAGTTACGGCCCTGAGTGAGAGTGTTAAAAAGTGGTCAGTCGTGTTCTGTTAAGTGAGCTGCTAAAAGAACATCATGTGCAGAGCTGGGACAAGGTCCTCCAGCACCCAAGGCTGAGACACCAAAGTGCGCCCCTCCATCCCTCCCACCCCAGCCGTCACACACTGATTGCTATTAGACTAAGAGGGCCACAGGGCCCACAACCTCCCCAACACCTTAATATCTAGTTATCTGGCTTGCAGTCACTGCCATGTATCCGCTTTTCTTATTTCGGTACTTATCCGTTAGCCGGGCGCATCCTCTAGGTGGCGACACCTGCCGGATGCGCCCGGCTAACGGATAAGTACCCTTATTTCTTTCTGCTTCATACACAATTAGGAATGACAGCTGAATGAATTCTGCGCCCCCTCCTACACTGCGCCCTGAGGCTGGGGCCTCTCCAGCCTATGCCTCGGCCCGGCCCGGATCATGTGGTCCTGTGTTGAGACCTTTCACCCTGCCTTGGGGCTCGTTCATACTAAGGGCGTTTTTGCCTTTTTTTAAGCGCAGGCAATTTTCAAAATCGTCCACAAAACGCTTGTGCGATGAATCTCTATGAGAAGCTTCATATCAGCACGCTTCGTCCACTTTGCGCTCTGCAAAGCAGTGCCTGTACCATTTTGGGGGCGATTTTGCTGTAATGGAAGCTGTAGGAAGAGCGCTGAATGCTCACAATTGCGCAACGATTTTGTTCGCGTTTTTAAGAATAAATACATTGTATTTATTAATTTCCGAGTCAACGAGTTCGCTTCCTGACTTGCGCCAGGTAGTGAATGACAAAAAACCGCTCTGGAAAGTGCTTTAGAAAAGTGCTTGGTACTTATCCGTTAGCCAGGCGCATCCGGCAGGTGGCGCTAATTACTATTCCCCCTCCAGGCCGACATGGATAGTAGGGAAAGATGTAACTCTGGTGGAGTTTTGTCGCCACCTGCCGGATGCGCCCGGCTAACGGATAAGTACCAAGTGCTTTTAACAAAAACGCACCACGCAAAAAAAAAAAAATAACTCGTACAAAAATGCAAAATGCTTGTGTTTGCGTTTTTAGGTGTGAAGCTCTATTCACACTTGCGTTTTGAAAACGCTGGCAATTTTTGCCGGCGTTTTGCAGGAGTGATTTTTCCGCGATTTCACGCGGAAAAATCACTGAACACTGTGACGATTTTGCCGCGATTGTGTTTTGCGCTTCTATAGCACTGAAACGCGATCGCCTGGAAATTTCCTGAAAATGGTGCAGGCTGCGCCTTTGCGTTTGGCGTTTTTGCCCGTTTTTGGGCGATTTGCAGCGATTAGCGCAAATCGCCCAAGTAAGAACAGGCCCACAGGGTTTCATTACGCTAGCGCTTTTAAAAAGCGCTAGCGTTTGAGCGTTTTGCCGAAATGGGGCCTGAATGAGGCCTGACTGCTTAGCAGCAATGAAACAGAGTTTGAAAAATAACCAACATTAGTCATTTTTCCCAAATTCCCATACATTTTGTTGAGTATGACTAATGTGCAGTAGAAGAGTGTGGTAACATTGCCTTAACACAGTGAAAAAGTTTGATAAATGTTTGGCAAAAATACGGAGTAAGGCCTCGTTCACATTGCACTTCGTTTTTTGATGCTTTTTTTTCAATTTCTGTGCGTTGGACGTTTTTTGTTAAGCACTTTTCTAAACGCTTTTGCAGAGCGATTGCGTTTTTTCACTTCCTGGCAGAAAAGAATAAATACAATGTATGCGCAGGACTGTCACGCCGGCCGCCATGATGACGCATAGCTGCCGGCGTGATGACGAGCGGCGTCAAAGACCAGGAAGAGACGGCCCGACACCCGGCCCGGGTGTCGCCGGTAACGGGAGCCGCCGGAGGGATACGGGCAGGAGCCAGGATGACGCCGGGGGACCTCGCGGCCTACGGTGGGCCGGAGGAGACCCAAGGTAAGTGACATCGTTGATTTTAGGGGACTGCTCAGAGTCCCTTTAAGAACGCTCACGCAATTGCTGCACAAAGCGATTTTGTGAGCGTTTTGCGTTTTCCTATACCTTCCACTGAGGCGGAATCGCCTTAAAAATGGCCCATGCAACACTTTTCTGAGCGGATGGCAAACAAATCGCTCAGATGTGAACTTTCTCATAGAGGATCATTGCACAAGCGCTTTCAAGGCGATTTCGAAAATCGCCAGCGCTTATAAAATGTCAAAAACGCCCCTAGTGTGAACGAGCCCTAAGTGCGTAAAGTATTGTTTTTTTGCTAAAAATTCTAAAGTCCAGCAAACACAGCTTGAAAGGCTCCATACTGCATCTGACCATAAGTGTTGTATAGCCTCCTTGCTAACAAGCAGTTGGCAGGCAGGCAGCAGTGAGCAGTTGTGAGCGTTGGAGAGGCATTTCACTGCTTATCAACTGTCTTTGGGAAAGAGGCCTTAGGGTTCGTATAGACGTCCGATAAAGATCGTTCATTACGAACGATTTGTGACGTTTACACGATATTCAAATTAGACCGAAAAGATCGTTCGTAATGAACGATTGTGTACACACGTGAACGATATAAGTATAAAGTACTGAACGACGAACGATAAAAAAATGCGTGCGCAAATGGGAGTGACGTTATGACAGGCAATAAGAACATGCGTACTACTCCACAGATAATCATTATCGGACGATCTTTGTACACACTGCAACGATTGAACGATTATCTTTCGAAAAAATCTGCCGGGTTGGATCGGTCGGATTGAACAATAACGGTCATTATCGTCCAAAAAAACGATCGTTGGAAAATTTGGAACGCACGATTATCGGTCCGATTGTCGTTATCGTTCGTTTTCGACCGATCGTTATCGTACGTGTGTACTCAGCTTAAGGCTTCCTGCACACTGCATGCAATTCCGATTTTTAATCATTTTTTACATGCGATTCCGATTGCCGTTTTTTAATCGTTAGTGCATGCTGCATTTTTTCTGCGTTTTTCTGTTGATAGCATTCAGAGAAAATCGGAATCAGATTTTGAAAAACGGAATCGGAGTTGCAAATCAGATTTGCAGTGTGCAGGGAGCCTTAGGCCTCTTTTCCATGAACTGTCGAGCTGTGTCCTCAGCAAGCAGTTGCCAGGCAGCAGTGAGCAGTTACCAGGCAGCCACAAGCAGTTACCAGGCAGCAGCGAGCAGTTGTGAGTGTTTGAGAGGCATTTCACTGTCTATCAACAGTCTGTGGAAAAGAGGCCTCAATCTACATAATCCTGCATCAGCTGAAAGTGATTTGCATCTCATGAACCATCCCTAGTAGACACACCCTATCTTATATGCGGAATGGTATGGTCCACAGATATATAAGCCCCTGTGCTGGCTTAGGCTGTTCACTCTGCTAAGCAATAGTTGATTGGAAGATGGCTGCTGAAACTACAACAGAGAAGAGGTGTCCATCTGCCAAACCTCATGTGGTTGGGGGATTTGGTGAGGAGCATCCGGCCAACAAGGCTGTAGAAGATGCCTGTCATGCAGTAAGTAGGGAATGCTCCTGATTTCAGAAGGAAATTGTTTTGGCTCCTTCATTTTTGTATAGTATTCTTGTGCTTAATCATTGGGCTTTATTCACAATCACACATGCGGTAATGGATTTTCTGTTTACTGCTATATCATTGGCAGTGATATTTTCTGTGTATTTATTTGAATTTTTTTATTTTTTATTTTTTTGAGAATGTAGAGAAATAAAAGTGGAAACCTGTATAATCCGGTAGTAAACATGGAGGAAAAGTTGCTAAAAGATAAGTCTAGTGCTCCAGACAGACTCCATTTAAAGGACTAATGAAGGGAGAGAGAGTTGAACTTACCTGGGACTTCTAATGGTCCCCCGCAGACATCCTGTGCCCCCGCAGCCACTCACCGATGCTCTGGCCCCGCCTCCAGTTCACTTCTGTAATTTCAGACTTTAAAGTCAGAAAAACATTGTGCCTGTATGGCCCTTTTCCTTCTGCTGATGTCACCAGGAGTGTATTGCACAGACCTAGTACGGTCTGTGCCTGCGCAGTATGCTCCTGGTGATGTCAGCGGGAGCAGGGACACGGTGGTGCAATTGTTCTGACTTTAAAGTTGGAAATTCCAGAAGTGAACTGGCGGTGGGGCCGGAGCATCGGTGAGTGGCTGTGCGGGCACAGGATGTCTGCAGGGAGACCATTAGAAGTCCTGGGTAAGTTCAACCATTTTATTTTTTTGTTCAT
This sequence comes from Hyperolius riggenbachi, assembly GCF_040937935.1. NCBI lineage: Eukaryota > Metazoa > Chordata > Amphibia > Anura > Hyperoliidae > Hyperolius > Hyperolius riggenbachi. The sequence continues at coordinate 559,345,157 of NC_090647.1, forward strand.
CCCCACCCCCCCATCCGCCTAAAGTTCTCCTTTAAGTCAATGGGAAGTGAAACATATCACCAAGTACTTGTAGTGGATATATCAGTAAAATTGGTAGCTGAGGCAGAAATGTGCCTTTTTTTTTTTTTGCAGAAATGACTGCCTTTTGTGGACGTTTTCTGCATTATTTGTAAACTGTTACTGCACTGTTTATGCATGCGGGAAACCATGTGTACTATTTTTATTTTATTCAATTAAAAATACAGATCCCCACCTGCAGCCTGTCTCCCCTAGTCACCTTCTGTGTGGCTCTCTTCTTGCTGTGTGGCTGCTCTCGCACAGTGACTCGTTGCCAGCAGTTCTTCCTCCCTAAACCACGCGAGCTAGCCTGGAAGGGGAAGGATGGCTATCGCCACAGGAAGTGCCACTCCTCTCCCCTCCCCTGACTGTTTACGATTGGCCGTGTGCTGCTCTGCATTGAGCAGCACAATATAAAAGAACGCGGCAGCCCGGAGCAGCGAGCCGGCAGAAAAATATGACAGGCCGCTGCGATCTACCAAACAGTTGTTCGCGATCTACCAGTAGATTGCGATCGATGTATTGGGCACCCCCGATGTAGAGGGTCAAAGTTTAGCCCAATGATGTAGTCTAGAGAGTGGGTTGAACTCTCCATAAAGTTCGTGTTTCGACATGAACCACCGATGTTCGGGACAACTCTACTCCCGATTGCTGTTATAACCAGGAGGATTTATCAAGCAGGTCAGGTGTGTCAGAAATAATCAGTTCCTGTCAGTTGGCTAGGACCTTGCCTGGTGTATTTAGCATTAGACTTCTCTCCTGAATGCTGTGATATGCAGCCAGTATTGTGTTCTACACAGCCTGAATATTTTTGTAAAGGTGACTTTTTTTTTTTTTTCCTCCCCCTCTTCTTCTTCCCATAGGTGAAGACAGACTTCCAGAAGAAATCTGGTGAGAACGTCGCGATGTTTCATCCTGTGTCTTACAAGTCACAAGTTGTTAGTGGCACAAACTACCTCATTAAGGTAACGGACTTCAGAGACCTCCTATTATGGTGACTGAGCAAATGCCACATTCTAAATGAGCCATACATTAATGGGAAGGTCCAGGCAAAATTTCACTTACCTGGGGCTTCTACCAGCCCCATGCAGCCATCCTGTGCCCTCGTGGTCACTCACTGCTGCTCCAGTCCCTCGCTGCCAGCTAGTTCTGCTTCTACCAGCCCCATGCAGCCATCCTGTGCCCTCGTAGTCACTCACTGCTGCTCCAGTCCCCCGCTGGCAGCTAGTTCTGCTTCTACCAGCCCCATGCAGCCATCCTGTGCCCTCGTAGTCACTCACTGCTGCTCTGGTCCCCCGCTGGCAGCTACCAGCCCCCAGCAGCCATCCTGTGCCCTCATAGTCACTCACTGCTGCTCCAGTCCCCCGCTGGCAGCTAGTTTAGTTTTTGCTGACCTCGGAGGTCAGGGCGTACATTTTTATGCATTCCTGCTAGTGCAGGAACATCAACACATACATTTTTACGCGTTAGTGGCGCAACGTGTAAATGTTTACGCATTGCACCACTAAACGCGTAAAAATGTATGTTCCTGCACTAGCGGGAATGCATAAAAATGTATGCAATGTGGCCCCCGAGGTCGGCAAAAACTAAGCTAGCTGCCAGCGGGGGACTGGAGCAGCAGTGAGTGACTACGAGGGCACAGGATGGCTGCATGGGGCTGGTAGAAGCCCCAGGTAAGTGAAACTTTTTTTCCCCCACCCCCTTCTCTGAAAGAGTTAATCAGGTATGTAAATGGCAGTTCCTGTCTGGGTCAGACTACAATGTGACCCTCACTGATAAGAAATTATAACTTGTTGTTGTTGCCTGGACCTTCCCTTTAAGAGGCATGATGTCCCCATGATTCCTGCAATCTGGGGTGCGCTCCTCCTTCTCACTGACTCTGGGGGAGTAATGCAGTACATGCATAGGTACAAAGTTTGAACTTGGTAAAGCTTCGTTACCTAAACCATACCTCCCAACTTTTTAAGGAGAAAGAGGGACACTTAAGCCATGCCCCTGCCACACCCCTGATCACGCCTCTAGTCACGCATACCATAAAGATTTCATAAGAAACATGTTTTATAGTTCAACCCACACTGGTCTTTTCTATCTTGGTCCATTTTCCTTCATAGTAACATTTTAAAATTAATATAGCAATTTAAAGGATAGGAATAAGTTTAGAGTTATATCTATCCAGGTAAATCTCTCTCCACCTTGGTGTGGACAGCACTGATCTCAAAATTGGCATACCTTGCAACTCTTTGAGATAAGAGGGCCACCTAAGCCACACCCTCTAACCACACCCCTAATAATGCATACCATAAAGGTTTTATAATTCAAATTAAAATGTATACCAATGTAAGGGATGCAAATAGTTTAGTCAAACACACTTTTCAGCAGAAAAATGCATAAATTTACATTTGTGTGCCAGTCCTGAAAGGGGGACTAATAAGAAAATGAGGGGTTGGGTTCCCAACGAGGGATACTGTCAGTAACAGCAAAATTACCTCTGCAGTGGAGACCTCCTCGGCATCGCTTCCCACCAGGTCAGGTCTTTCCAGAGTCCATCAAAGCAGGACAGCACTCGCGCGCACCAGGAGATAGGACCTTTATGCTTTGAGGAGGCGGGTCAGCTGACAGGGCGGGGCTGACTTTTGGCACTGATTGGCTGGAATCTGCTGGGCGGAACTTGTGAATGCTCTGTCTGTATTTAAGGCCCAAACTGTCAGTGCATAATTGTCTGCTGTTGCTGATACTTTGCGGTTAAAGTGGACCCAAATTAAAAATACAAGATTCAGAAATAAAACCTATTTTACCCCTCCCTTTTCAAATTGCCGGGATTTTTCCGGCAAACTGGTGGAGTAGATGGTGTCCAGCAATGGAGGAATTGCTAATGGCTGCCACCTGTATAACCCTAGATATAAAAAGAGAAGGGTGAAAAGCATGCACTGAAATGATCAAAGGTTTGAAGGAGTGTTTATTTATCTTTGTATGTGTCAGAGTGGTGCAACTAAATATTTTTTAAATAAAAAAAAGTTTGGTTTGGGTCCGCTTTAAGCTCTCAGACCTTAGATAGTTCTGGTGTGCTTTGATCCGGGAGGAAACCGGGGAATTCACACAGGAATTGTTTGATAGCTATAATTTGTTTATTATTGTCTGTGTATGAACCTTGCCTGAACTCTATCCTTTGCCTCACGATTCTGTAGTCTGCCTATCTGTCTTGTTGCCGACACCGGCCAGACCCTGACTCTGCTCCTTGCCTTCTGATTCTGTACTTCTGCATATCTGATTGCTGCCAACCTTAGCTATCCTCTCTGACTACGATTCTGCCTACCGATTTTTGTACTGCTGCCTGACCGACCAGTTACCAACCCTGCCTGTACGACCTCTCCTGTTCTGGTGATAGTCCCACACCCAGGGGCTACTTGGGAGTGCTCCTGTGCACCTAAACGCGTGTGATCACTCTGATTAAACCACTGTCATTTCTGTTACTATTTCTGTATTATTGGCGATACTGCAGATCACCAAATAAGAACTCTGTCACTAGCTGACACTAACCGTTACAGATACGTTTTCTTTACTCTCTAATTGTGCAATTGCCTTAAGAAGGGGGGGGGGGGGGAGAAAATGAGATTGTACTCATCTGTATAGCTGGCTTGTTCTAAGCTGTCTTGCACTTACCTCTGATCCTTTTTGTGTCAACAGGTGGATTGTGGGAGTGGCTCATATGCTCACATCAAAGTCCATGTTCCACTACCCCATGCCAAGGAGCAGCACCCAACCTTGCTATCCTTTAAGCTACACAAGAAAGAGGAGGATCCACTTGTACCTTTCGAACAACCTGTTTTGGATGTCTGATCCTCCTCCAGCCAACTTCTGCCCAATCATAGTTCATATAAAGTCGCCAATTAGAATGTGCCAGAAATGTTATCCTCGCTAGAAGGTGCAAATGAGTGTTGGCTTCCTTGCTTCACACCTGCTCTCTGAGCATCAGCTATGGCCGGAGCCCAGGATGCCCACCTTGCATGTATGAGATCTGACTTTTTAGCTATCTTCCCTGTAATGTATGTCTTCTTGGACTCCTAAAACCTAGTAAAATATTTATTTGCAGCTACTTGAAGATGTTGTGGTGTGGGTTTTTTTTTTTTCTCATGTTGGTCAAGTTTCCATAACTTTATCTCCCTGTTTATAAGTGAGGGTGGAGTGGAAGCATTGATGGACACTGGGATTAAGGATGGTCACAAATGCTGATTACCTATTCTGCAGGGACCATGACTTCTGCAGGAAGGGACTTTAAATTTTGAGGAATCTGCTATATTTTGTGGCTGTCCATTATGCAGATATCCTTGATACACTACCAAAGCATATTGGACCAATCAGAGAATGTAGAAATTGGAATACTGCAGAAAATGTTAGACTAATCACAAGAGTTGGATACTACAGAGTTTTACCAAGTCTTGTGATTGGCTTCAAACTTCCAAGGTATTCTAATAGGTAAACTTCTATAGTGTGGCCCAATGCTTCAGCATTCTGTAACAAGTTGGTAACAGAAGTCTTTTTCTGACCACCCCTAATGGAGATGCTGATTGTAGTACTTTTTATGACTAGTCCCTGAACAAGCACACCTGGATGCATGCTAGTCGGGTGTGCTCTGACTCTTCAGCACAATGGCCAGCATTACCACATGCAGGAATGCAGAAAGCAGCTGGTTTTACTAAGAATTTAGGAAAATGTTAAATCCTAAAAGCTGTTACCGCATGGCAAGCTTAAATTCCTGACTTGTGCAGAAAATACCTCAACACATGTCAATTCATAAAATTAGAACATGCAGTAACGTTCGGTAATTATCACCCCCCCCCCCCCCCCCTACTGTGTATTGGCTCAAACCTGTTCTAGGGAGGGGCACTTTTTTCTCTACCCCAGGCAGCAGAGGAATGAAAAGCACAAGATTTCTCCTGCAGCCCTTCAGATGTTTAACCCTTTAGGTTCCTGTTTGAAGATGCTAAAGAGCAAGTGGGGAAATCTAAGCATGGCATGTTTGAGAGTTCATCCAAACACTGGCCATTAAATAACATGTTCAAGTGAACCAAAAATTGAGGTGTATTAGTGTTTCCTTTTAAACCATACCAGTTGCCTGGCAGTCCCGCTGATCCCTTTGGCTGCAGTAGTGCCTGAATCACACCTGAAATAAGCATGCAGCTAATAGTCTGACTTCAGTCAGAGCACCTGATCTGCATGCTTGTTGAGGGGCTGTGGCTAAAAGTATTAGAGACACAGGATCAGCAGGAGAGTCAGGCAACTGGTATTTTAAATGGAAAAATGAATGTCCTTCTCAGATTAGGGTCCCTTAAGAGACAGATTCAGAGACTTTAGAAGGAAACTTGTACAGCTAAAGGATGTCCTTTTTACTACTGTAATGCTGTCACTGCATAGTAGTGGGAGATCATGTAACAGAACAGACCTACTTCAGCTGTTCTACTTTTACTAAACAGGTCTTTGTGAATTTACTGAATAACATGACTTAAATGCAGACTTCTACTGTACCTGTAAATGTTTATGAATTGCCTAAAATGCCAAAGGTGGGATTGTATAGAATATGGAGGCTACCATGTCTATTAAACAATACAAGTTGCCTGGCTGTCCTGCTCATCTATTTGGCTGCAGTAGTGTCTGAATCTCACACCAGAAGCAAGCATGCAGCTAATTTTGTCAGATCTGACACAATGTCAAATATCTGATCTGCTGTATGCTTGTTCAGGGACTATGGCTAAAAGTATTGGAGGCAGAGGATCAGTAGGACAGCCAGGCAACTGGTATTGCTTAAAAGGAAATATGGCAGCCTCCATAATCTCTACAGTTGCCCTTCAAAATGAATCTTAACTATAAAAATTAACTTACCTGTGGCTTTAAAGGAATACTTAAGTCAAAATAAAAGATTTTTACTCACCTGGGGCATCCCTCAGCCCCTCGATGCTGTATGGTGCCCTTGCAGCCTCTCTCTGATCCTTCTGTCCCCGCCAGTGGCTACTTCCGGGTTCGGCGACAGCTGCTGACAGGCTGGGAACGCGAGTGATTCTCTGCGTTCCCAGCCGCTATATCGCCCTCTATGCTGCTAGGTGGGTATCTTGCCCCAGGCGCAGTTTGTTGAATTCTTAAGCGGCAAAATTTGGATGGGGAATGGCAGTTTAGGTGCCAAAACCTGACCTTGCCCCAGGCGCAACTTGGTCTAGATCCGTCCCTAAATGGTTAGGGAGGGGACTGTGGGAGATCTGCCTGCACGGGGCGTCCCTGCTAGCGATGTAATCTACTATTACGTCCAACCGAAGCCTCCCACCTGAATGCTACCTAATTTATGCAATTCCTGCTGGATTTGGTACGGCAGGCAAAGGGTATATAATAGTACACCTGATTGGCTGACTGGTGCCTCCTGACCAAATAAAGGCAGGAAATTGCTTTAGCTGGTAGTGAGCAATAGTGTGTGTTGCAGTTAGCATTTAGTTCAGAGGTGGGGGGTGAATTTCCTGGTTGTGAGGTCCAGGACTTGCCCGCACTTCCCTCTAGGTATTGCATGGGGGTGTAGGGGCCCTGGCTGTCATCTAACCAGTGTTTGTGTGGCAAGGGCTGCACAGGTGCAGTGGACTTTGACTAATAAGTCAGCAAAACCAAAACTTACGGTAGCTGGAGGATTGGTTCTTCACACTGTGGGCACAAGATGGCTGCAGGGTGCTGGGCGAAGCCCCAGGTAAGTGAAACTTTTTCCAGTTAAGGTTCACTTTAAGCTGAATGAGTTGCTTAAAGGATACCTGAGGTGACATGAGAGAAATATGTACATACAGTGCCTAGCACACAAATCTATTTTTTTTTTTTGTCCTTCTCTGAAAGTTAAATATCAGGTATGTAAGTGGCTGACTCAGACAGGAAGTGACTACAATGTGACCCTAACTGATAAGACATTCCAACTATAAAACACTTTCCTAGCAGAAAATGGCTTCTGAGAGCAGGAAAGAGATAAAAAGGGCCAGTAGTTCATAGATATTTAGCTCTGGCATACGTCAATGAATGGCATTGAGTAAAAACTTAAAATAGATTTAAATATAAAATAAAACTGTAGAATATCTTGTGTTTTTTTTTTTTCTTGGAGAAGGTTACAAATAATTTGTTTTTCATTAGTTTATTTTCACCTCGGTGGTTCTTTAAAATGTTGCCTTAATTTTACATTCCACTAGGAGGAGACATAAGTGTCAATCACGGTTCTATGCCCAGCAGTCCAGGGGAATGGGCCATACTCTGAAGAATGAGTGATACAAAATACTCCAAATCGGTTTGGTAGTGAAGACTCCAGTGTGTAATGTTATGAGCATGATGCATGTTGAGTTGGGGAAAGAAAGCTAATTGGAAGTTAAATGCAGTCTGCTTTGCATTTCTATGCAAGGTCTAATAAATCTAAATGGGATACTGCAGAGGGGTGAAAGTCTTCGCTTACAGCACTGGTGAGCTAAAGGTTTCATTGCCTTTCAGCTGCCTCTAAAGTATGGACAAAAGATGGGTAACTGCTCCCCACGACATAGGAGGTTGCAACATCACAGCTTGCCCCATCCAAAACCCCAAGTTCTGTTGTATCTAAGGGACACTTGGCTACTGCAGTAAACAATTGACTCCCATCCACAAATGGTCAATAACCTTTAAAGGGAACACGAGGTGCAGGGGTGTAACTAGAAATCACTGAGGCCTGCTCTCCCTTCGCTTTCTGGACAGGTAAACTGAGAACTAATATTCAATTGGCTAGTGAACACTTGCATGTACTCTGCATCTGTGGGGGGAGGGAGAGGTCTGGCTGCCCTCCCCGCAGCTGTGGCTCACCCCTCCATTATGGGGGACCTACCTCATCTAACCTATACTGGGGGTGCAATTTTTACACCCTCGCTCTGGGTGCATTTTAGCCTAGAAACTGCCCTGACCTCCACCATAAGGCCTCCTTTCCATGAACTGTTTGCTCAGCAAGCAGTTACCAGGCAGCAGTGAGCAGTTATCAGGCAGCAGTGAGCAGTTACCAGGCAGCAGTGAGCAGTTGTAAGAGTTTGAGAGGCATTTTACTGCCTGTAAACAGTTTGTGGAAGAGGCCTTAGGAAGGCAGGTACTGCAGTGCCAACTGACTCATATGGAGTTGAGTTATCTGCTGTAAGGGCTCTTTCACATTAGGGCAGATTTTCTGCGTTTCAACGCAAAGGGTAAAGTTTGCGTTACCCAAGGTGAAATGAAAGTCCATAGACTTTCATTTTAGCTTTCACATATAACGCAGCCTTTTTGTGCGTTGCGTTACTCTGCACCCAGGCGCAGTTTTTAGGCCAACGCTAGCTTTATGCGTTACAATGTTAGTCAATGTAAAATGCACACTATGCGCGTTTTTAATCCGTTAACGCAGGAAATCAGTCCCAGAATGCAACAGAGGAACAATGTAGAAAGTTGAAAACTAAAAGAAAAGAAATTACCTGCGTTTTCCTATGTGCTGTAACACATTAAAAACGGATTAAAAATGCACACTCACTGCAGTGCAACGCATATCAAAACGCATACAACAAAACGTATGCTTTGAGCGTTCTCCAACGCAAGCTCTGATGTGAAAGAGCCCTAAGGCCTCTTTTCCACAGACAGTTGAACTGTGTGCTCAGCAAGCAGTTGCCAGGCAGCAGTGAGCAGTTGCGAGAGTTTGAGAGGCATTTCACTGCCTATCAACAGTTCGTGGAAAAGAGGCCTTAGTAGATGAATCAATTTGGCTCTGCAACAGAAAGCAACTTGGGTCCCAATAGTTTGTGTAAGGCCCCTTTTCCATGGGCAGTTGAACTGTGTGCTCAGCAAGCAGTTGTGAGAGTCAGAGGTATTTCACTGCCTATCAAGTGTCTGTGGAAAAGAGGCCTAATGCTACGTACACACGTGCGACTATGGTCGTTACTAGCAGTAGCTTAACGATCGTCTGCCGACAATCGGGTAAAGAACTTTACCAAAGAATCATTAACCAGTTGCTCATTGGCGTGAACGCGGCGGCAGCACCAGGACCGCTCCACGCCAATTGTTTGGTAAGGTTCTTTACCCGATTGTCGGCAGATTGATGGTTAAGCTGCTTTTTCAAACGACCATAGTCGCAAGTGTGTACATTGGGTTGAGCTGGGCGCTTGTTGGGTTAGTTTAACCTCCCTAGCGGTATGGACAGAAATGTCCGTTCAAAAAAACATGCTGTGAACAGTATAAACATGCATACACATCAATACTCTCCTGCACTGTATACTAGACCCTTGCTTGACACATTTTGGCAAGTTACAGGGAAAAAAAAGTTTTAAAAATAAATTTTATCACTGTTTGCACAGAAATCCTGGGGAAATTGAACGCTGGGAAGGTTAAATGTCCCTTAGGTGCAATTAAAATGAAGCCAAATGGCGGCATACATAACACCACCGGTGTCATCGTTTGACACTCTGTGGCTTTTTCTGGTGGCAAAAACCATGAGCTGTTGCATCTGAGGCCGGGTGCACACCTGGCAGAAACGCCAGCGTTTTATGCAGCAATGTTAGTCAATGGGACGCAGAAAAAGATGCAGAGCACTGCGTTTTACAGTAAGCGTTTCGCAAACGCTAGTTTTGTTGCATATGATACAGGCTGGCTTCCAAAACGCACATAATGAAAGTCTATGGTGACGCATATGCATACTGTTTTAATGCGTTTTCAATGCATTTTTTTTATTTTTTTGTTTGTTTTTATAAATGTTGATGTATTTCCGCTTCCTCTTTACTTCCTGGTTATTTTGGATAAAAGGCAGGAAAGAAAAAGCATTGAAAACACATGCAATATGCATACGAAACACAAATGGCGGGCTGTGAACACACCGAAACGCACCAGAAATGCAAACAAAGGCATTAAAATCGCACCTGCGATTCGCAGACGCAAAACGCACACGCATTACAAAATCTCAAACGCACCTACATAAAACGCTACTTTTTCATGCTATGTCATATGTCATATGTGAACTGAGACGGAGACTGGCTGCGCTCAGATGTGATTTCAAGCGGGGGCCACCTCTTACCCGCCCCTTTTGGGAAGGGCAGCAAACTCCCGTCTGATTCACAAGGGCAGCTGAGAGATGGTGTAAGTGTATTCTCCTCTCTTCCCTTTCTAAATGATGATTGATCTTATTTTTCTATAATCTAAGGATGAGTACACACATCCAATTTTGATTAGCTGATTTTACCATCTCTATTTCGTGTTAGGGCAAACCTATTAAAATACTATAAACAGAATGGCCTCCATTCACAAAGTGCTGGTCGATGAGGGCATTTTGGCCAGAGCTATACCGCATGTGGTATTTTATTTGTATTAATGCCCAATTTTTTTTTTTCCTGCATGTGGAAGTGTCGCTATATTTTGTTTTTTGTTCACCAACAGTGCGGTGCTCCCAGAGACCAGGATGGTGAATTGGAGCGAGATGTGGGGAACTCGCATCTGGAGGGAGCAGAAAAAAACAAAACAAAATAAAAATACACAAAAGGTCCCAGGTTCTCTCCCCCGAGCACCCCCAGCAGTGGTGCCATTCAGATCAACTTTTCAGAAAATTGAATGGTGCAGGATAGATTGTCAACTTCTTTCTTTTTTAATTTTATAACTGGGATAATTAGATACTGTATTAGTGTTATACATTGATCAGATTTATCAAAAATTACAATGTAAAAAATTGTAATTTTGATGTTTCAAAACATTTTTGTGGGTGTGACCACCTTTCAGCAAGATTGGGTCTGACTGCCACAAGATCGAACTTGAAAATGTCACTTGCTCATCCCTATTAGCAGCGCTAGTAGCTAGACCACCTAAATAATTGTTTGTAAATCTGACGCTATCCAACTCTTTGTACAGTTATAGGAAGCCCATATCCTACAAGGTGCAGCTCTATGCGGGCACAAACTACTACTAGTAATTTAGAGGTTTCCCTTTTGTTGGCCGGCTCTTCGATAAACGCAAAGGGGCAATTGCCCCAGAGCCTGAGGGGACCTCCAAGGTGCTCTCCCTCATTATGGTGACCCATGAAAGTGGGGATGCTGTGTTTACTCTATATAGGAAAAAAATGAGGAACTCCCAATTTTTTTTTTTTTTTTTTGGGGGGGGGGGGGAGGAGAAACTTTTTAACCACTTAAAGGAATTGTCAGGCAAAAAAAAAAAGTTTCACTTACCTGGGGCTTCTACCAGCCCCATGCAGCCATCCTGTGCCCTCGCAGTCACTCACTGCTCCTCCGGCCCCTCTCCGCCAGCTAGTTTTGTTTTTGCCGACCTCGGGGTCGGCAGGCCGCATTGCATACATTTTTACGCATTCCCGCTGGTGCAGGTACATTAACACATACGTTTTTACGTGTTGCAGGTTCAATTACTACGCGTTGCAATTCCAAGACATGGATACTACTGGGTTTTACAGAGCCTTCTGATTGGCTGAAAATTACAGCTGTATTCAGATTTCCTCGTAAAAATTCAGCATTCTCTAATTAGTTTAATGCTTCCAACTCTGAAGTATTTGGCCAATCAGAGTGTCCAGTAGTTGGTAGCGGTCATCCGCACAATATAATGGATTCCGCAAAACAATCTTTCTTTTCAATTTGATATCGTTAAAAAAAAATGGCAAAAAATAACCCGGAAATTGGAAATTCCGACAAATCGGTAATCTGCATTTGCAGAAATAGGAATCGGAAATCAGTGTTTCCGACCATCCAGAAGTCCTAAGAGCCAATTATTAAACTGTAGAGGTGGAATGTGAAAAATCAAAATATTGTGCAAAAGTTAATTTTTTCAGTAGTTCTGCTTTCAAGGACTTCCAAGGCCAAATTTAGAAACAAAAATGAAAAAAGTTAGATACCTGCATCAGTTTGGAAGGCACGAAGGACGCCCTCCGTGCCCTTCCGCTGGGTCCCCGCTGCTCAATAGCTCCCCGAACGGCTCCCGACCACACGGTCCGGGTCGGGCTCTCCTGCCTGCATATAGATGGCCGCTGGAGCAGCTCTAGGGCCAACCCCCCGATCCACGTAACAGGCTGTTTCCTGTAGCGTGGATCGGGGGGTTGGCCCTAGAGCTGCGCAGCCGCACTCGCGGCTATGCGGAATGCGCAGCCGCGGCCAGCTCCGGCGGCCATCTTTATGCAGGCAGGAGAGCCCGACCCGAACCGTGCGGTCGGGAGCCGTTCGGGGGGCTATTGAGTGGTGGGGACCAGGCGGAATGGCGTCCTCCGTGCCTTCCAAACTGATGCAGGTATCTAACTTTTTTCATTTTTTTTTTTCTAAATTTGGCCTCGGAAGTCCTTTAAAGGTAAAACTAATATTTGAGATAGGAGCCCTTTGCAGGTTAATGCTGATTAGAGTCTGATATTTTGAGCCTAGAATATTGATCATTTTTACAATATTTTAACGATCTGAGATTTTGATTTTGGGGTCTCATAAGCTGTGAGCCATAATCATCAAAATTATAACAAATAAAGGCTTGAAAAATCTCGCTTTGCTTGTAAGTCTATTTCATATGTTAGATTTGAGCTCTGTAAAAACAGCGCAGGAGATTTGGGTGCAGCCGGCGCCACCATAGACCGTAATAGGAATTACGGTTCTAGCAGCGCTCAGTGACTGATTTGGGCGCCATCCGAAGACGGAGCATAAATCACTACAAGAAAACTGTAATTAGTTTCACCTTTTAAAGTGAATGGGAACTGCATTTAAAAAAAAAATTAGACAGATACTTACCCAAGGAGAGGGAAGGCTCTGGGTCCTATAGAGCCTTCCGGCTCCTCTCCTGGTCCCCTCGTTCCAGTGCTGGCTCCCCCGGTAGCAGTATTTGTCTAAATTAGTCAAATACTGCTTTACCCGGCCGACGGAGGCTTCAGAAGTCTTCAGGGAGCCCGAGTGCTCCTGAAGAAGGACGGCCCTGTACTGACCTGTGCATGCACGCTCTCTTGCACGCTCACGCCTGTGCAGTATGGAGCCGCACGTCTTCGGGAGGACACGGCTCCCGAAGACTTCCAAATACCCTTTCAGCGGGGGATTGAATTGGGGGGGAGCCAGCACAGGATAGAGAGCACCGAGAGAGGAGACGGAAGGCTCTATGACCCAGAGCCTTCCCTCTCCTTAGCTAAGTATTTGCTTCATTTTTTTTTTAAATGCAGTTCCCATTCACTTTCAGTTGAATTCCTGAAATAAATGGACTTTTGTGCAATATTCTAATTTTTTGAGTTTCACCTGTATATGCAGAGTCACCCTTTAAATAAAGTCACTGCCAGTTATCAGCACATCGACAGCCTGAGGGGTCTCAGTAGAGAGCTCCATCTCTGCTGAGTGAAGTCCGTGTTTGCTTAGTTCTGGGTTGGAATGATGCGAGAGATCAATGTTCTCTGGCAGAAGAGATGGACCTTCTATACGTAGCTGCTTAGTATAAAGACATTCCTGCACATCATTACATCTGCAACCCGTAATTAATGTAGTCTGGAGAGACCATCCCTGGCCTTGGGTGATCTATAGCGGTGAATGATTACAGGGTACTTTTTATACTGAAATGTGAACGAGTTCATGATTAACTTTCTGATGTTGGAGCTCAGCCAATGCATTCTAAGAACTCGTCCTGCAACACGTCTCTGCTGAGTGTTACAATTCTTGCTGTGTAGGCGTGTGCGTGTGCAATGGCATGACCATCGGGGGAGCGGCCCCTCACAGCCCTGGAGTGGAGGTGCCTGGGAGCCAGTGGGGCCCACTTCTCCCCACCCCCTCTCCTGTGCTCCCCGGTAGCCTCTGCCTGTCACCCCCACATGTAGAGCGTTTTACCTGCTCTAATATGGCAATGGGTCTCCTCCCTTCTTCATTGGAGTCATCGGCTCACTCTAATACACAACTTAGTATGGCTCCTGTGCATTCCTGCATATCCACCTGTTGGGGCGAGACAGCTGACTTGGGTATAGCGCCATGGCCAAGATTTGGGTGCCACCATACCCCAAATTACAAAAAATTGTATATAAGGGAGAGTTGTAAGTGGTGGAAGGAAGTTATACTGGCCACACATAAATAGAGATGATCATATTGCAAGAATCAAATCTATCTGATTGTATAGGGGGTGCTTGGACCTCTAGAAACTTAATTTGCCAATATCGCCCTCTCTCGCTGCGTCATTGTCCTGACACTTCTCCCAACCCAGTTTGAAGTTAAGAGGATGGACAGCAGTGTGCAGTGCGAGGCAGCTTCATAGGTAATTTAACCTTTCCATCCAGGTGTGCTGGCTACAAGCTTATTGTTTTATTACTTGGGGAGAAGGTAATGGGGTAATGCACTGGCCTCATTTGTCATAGAAATGAAATATTGAACGCATTTGCTGTTGCGGGTTTGGGGGAAGGGCTTTTGTTGCTATTGAGAGGGGACACTTGTTGTTATTGGGGGTGGGAGAGTGGTGCTGGGAACACTTGCTTACTGCGGGAGGGTGGGGGGCGTGTTTGTGGCCACTTTTGTTATGGTTGTGGGTATGGGAACCATTCTGGCCACACATGTGGGTGGGAGATATGTTGGTTGTCACATTTATGGTTGGAGGTATGGGAGTGGTGCTGGCCAGTGGCCACACATGCTGTGGATGGGGGATGGGTTGGTTGTCACATTATGGTTGGAGGTATGGGAGTGGTGCTGGCCAGTGGCCACACATGCTGTGGATGGGTTGTTGGTCACGTTTATGGTTGGAGGTATGGGAGTGGTGCTGGCCAGTGGCCACACATGCTGTGGATGGGTTGGTGGTCACGTTTATGGTTGGAGGTATGGGAGTGGTGCTGGCCAGTGGCCACACATGCTGTGGATGGGTTGGTGGTCACGTTTATGGTTGGAGGTATGGGAGTGGTGCTGGCCAATGGCCACACATGCTGTGGATGGGTTGGTTGTCACATTATGGTTGGAGGTATGGGAGTGGTGCTGGCCAGTGGCCACACATGCTGTTGGTGGAAGATATGTTGGTGGTCACGTTTATGGTTGGAGGTATGGGAGTGGTGCTGGCCAGTGGCCACACATGCTGTGGATGGGTTGGTGGTCACATTTATGGTTGGAGGTATGGGAGTGGTGCTGGCCAGTGGCCACACATGCTGTGGATGGGTTAATGTCACGTTTATGGTTGGAGGTATGGGAGTGGTGCTGGCCAGTGGCCACACATGCTGTGGATGGGGGATGGGTTGGTGGTCACATTTATGGTTGGAGGTATGGGAGTGGTGCTGGCCAGTGGCCACACATGCTGTGGATGGGTTGGTGGTCACGTTTATGGTTGGAGGTATGGGAGTGGTGCTGCCAGTGGCCATACATGCTATTGGTGGAAGATATGTTGGTTGTCACATTTATGGTTGGAGGTATGGGAGTGGTGCTGGCCAGTGGCCACACATGCTGTGGATGGGTTGGTGGTCACGTTTATGGTTGGAGGTATGGGAGTGGTGCTGGCCAGTGGCCACACATGCTGTGGATGGTTGGTAGTCACGTTTATGGTTGGAGGTATGGGAGTGGTGCTGGCAAGTGGCCACACATGCTGTGGATGGGTTGGTGGTTACATTTATGGTTGGAGGTATGGGAGTGGTGCTGGCCAGTGGCCACACATGCTGTGGATGGGTTGGTTGTCACGTTTATGGTTGGAGGTATGGGAGTGGTGCTGGCCAGTGGCCACACATGCTGTGGATGGGTTGGTAGTCACGTTTATGGTTGGAGGTATGGGAGTGGTGCTGGCCAGTGGCCACACATGCTGTGGATGGGTTGGTGGTCACATTATGGTTGGAGGTATGGGAGTGGTGCTGGCCAGTGGCCACACATGCTGTGGATGGGTTGGTGGTCACGTTTATGGTTGGAGGTATGGGAGTGGTGCTGGCCAGTGGCCACACATGCTGTGGATGGGTTGGTGGTCACGTTTATGGTTGGAGGTATGGGAGTGGTGCTGGCCAGTGGCCACACATGCTGTGGATGGGTTGGTGGTCACGTTTATGGTTGGAGGTATGGGAGTGGTGCTGGCCAGTGGCCACACATGCTGTGGATGGGTTGGTGGTCACGTTTATGGTTGGAGGTATGGGAGTGGTGCTGGCCAGTGGCCACACATGCTGTGGATGGGTTGGTGGTCACGTTTATGGTTGGAGGTATGGGAGTGGTGCTGGCCAGTGGCCACACATGCTGTGGATGGGTTGGTGGTCACGTTTATGGTTGGAGGTATGGGAGTGGTGCTGGCCAGTGGCCACACATGCTATTGGTGGAAGATATGTTGGTTGTCACATTTATGGTTGGAGGTATGGGAGTGGTGCTGGCCAGTGGCCACACATGCTGTGGATGGGTTGGTGGTCACGTTTATGGTTGGAGGTATGGGAGTGGTGCTGGCCAGTGGCCACACATGCTGTTGGTGGAAGATATGTTGGTTGTCACATTTATGGTTGGAGGTATGGGAGTGGTGCTGGCCAGTGGCCACACATGCTGTGGATGGGTTGGTGGTCACATTTATGGTTGGAGGTATGGGAGTGGTGCTGGCCAGTGGCCACACATGCTGTGGATGGGTTGGTGGTCACATTTATGGTTGGAGGTATGGGAGTGGTGCTGGCCAGTGGCCACACATGCTGTGGATGGGTTGGTGGTCACATTTATGGTTGGAGGTATGGGAGTGGTGCTGGCCACACATGCTGTGGATGGGTTGGTGGTCACATTTATGGTTGGAGGTATGGGAGTGGTGCTGGCCAGTGGCCACACATGCTGTTGGTGGAAGATATGTTGGTTGTCACATTTATGGTTGGAGGTATGGGAGTGGTGCTGGCCAGTGGCCACACATGCTGTGGATGGGTTGGTGGTCACGTTTATGGTTGGAGGTATGGGAGTGGTGCTGGCCAGTGGCCACACATGCTGTGGATGGGTTGGTGGTCACATTTATGGTTGGAGGTATGGGAGTGGTGCTGGCCAGTGGCCACACATGCTGTGGATGGTTGGTAGTCACGTTTATGGTTGGAGGTATGGGAGTGGTGCTGGCCAGTGGCCACACATGCTGTGGATGGGTTGGTGGTCACATTATGGTTGGAGGTATGGGAGTGGTGCTGGCCAGTGGCCACACATGCTGTGGATGGGTTGTTGGTCACGTTTATGGTTGGAGGTATGGGAGTGGTGCTGGCCACACATGCTGTGGATGGGTTGGTGGTCACATTTATGGTTGGAGGTATGGGAGTGGTGCTGGCCAGTGGCCACACATGCTGTGGATGGGTTGGTGGTCACATTTATGGTTGGAGGTATGGGAGTGGTGCTGGCCACACATGCTGTGGATGGGTTGGTGGTCACGTTTATGGTTGGAGGTATGGGAGTGGTGCTGGCCAGTGGCCACACATGCTGTGGATGGTTGGTAGTCACGTTTATGGTTGGAGGTATGGGAGTGGTGCTGGCAAGTGGCCACACATGCTGTGGATGGGTTGGTGGTCACGTTTATGGTTGGAGGTATGGGAGTGGTGCTGGCCAGTGGCCACACATGCTGTGGATGGTTGGTAGTCATGTTTATGGTTGGAGGTATGGGAGTGGTGCTGGCCAGTGGCCACACATGCTGTGGATGGGGGATGGGTTGGTGGTCACATTTATGGTTGGAGGTATGGGAGTGGTGCTGGCCAGTGGCCACACATGCTGTGGATGGGTTGGTGGTCACGTTTATGGTTGGAGGTATGGGAGTGGTGCTGCCAGTGGCCACACATGCTGTTGGTGGAAGATATGTTGGTTGTCACATTATGGTTGGAGGTATGGGAGTGGTGCTGCCAGTGGCCATACATGCTATTGGTGGAAGATATGTTGGTTGTCACATTTATGGTTGGAGGTATGGGAGTGGTGCTGGCCAGTGGTGGTGCTTCTTATTATTTTACCATATCAGTATCATGTTTTTATATTGTATAATTAGTATATTTTTTGGAGTGGTGTTAGGAGGGGGGGAGGGACACAACAATACCACATGTTACCCTGTGTGGGGCACCACACAGGTAAGAAATGGCGCAGCTTACAGACTATAACATTGTGTGTGGGTACAGACATGAGCTATATAGAAGTGTAGCTATTTGACCTCCTGTAGACATTGCAAAAATATTTATAACGTCTCCTAAGTATCTGGATTGTGTCCAAACCACAAACTGTACAGACCTGTCTACCCCCCTTCCTTTCCCCTTGGGTCCCTTCACCTGTCAATCACACCCTGCCTTCAGGGCCCACATACTGTCTGTACCATTAAAATGAGAGGGGAGGTTTGTACAAGTCACTCGCAGTACATCACCACAGACTGACATAATTCTAGACACATTGCTGCAATATTCTCTACTGACTGCTCCGTCCTGATCACAGCACGTCGCTCATGTAGCCCAGTACTTGTCAGACACCCCTGTCCTCACTGCAGAATGGTGCAGCCCACCCATATATAAGCCTGTGTGCTGGTACAGTGTACTCAGTCTGTCGAGCAGGATCTGAAGATGATTGAACCTCAGATTAGTAACTGCCCACCAATGAAACCCCCTGTGGGCTTATGTGGGGGGGTCAGCGAGGTAGAGAAGGCTACTCCAGAAATACAAGCTATCTGTGAGGGGGTAAGTATGGGGCAGGAAAATGACATGAGATATTGGATAATGTTTATTTCTTAAATTTTACTCCACCCCTTGGTAATCACTCGAGTTATTTGTAGAGATGTTATTTTATAAACTGTTATTGCATGGTGCTATGACGCTAAAGATGGTCAATGAGATGAAAATAAGTCAGAGTTGATGCAAAGGTTATTCTATATCTATGCAAATTTTTTTTTTAACAGTTGAATTCTATTGAAGATTTATAATTTTTTACAACATTGGAGAACACCTCCACAACACAAAACAACCCCCAACGCATACATGCAAAAAGAGCGTCGGGAAAAAAGGGCACGGGGTGTAAACGATAAGTGGTAATAGCATTTATAAAAATATTTTGTTGCATTTCGTTTACAAATAATGTTTTACAAATTTAAAAAACATTAAATAATGTGTATGAAATCGCAAATTGTGAAAACGATAATCTTCCCTGTTTCAAAAGTGAAACTTATAATTACGTTTGTTAAAAAACTATAATATATGTTTAATCGTTATAATTGTATATTATTGTGAATAACCTTCATTTATCGTTTCTTCATATAATAAAATCTGAAAATATTGTTTATAACGATGATAAAAATATAACTACAGTACGTTCCTAATAACTGTTGTAAAACATTAGTAAGTATTACTAAAATTTTACTACAACTAAACCTAACCCTACTCTCACACAGAACCCTCCCTGTACCTATCCCTAACCCTAACCACCCCCTGGTGGTGCCTAACCCTAACCACCCCCCTGGTGGTACCTAACCCTAAGACCTCCCTGGTGGTGCCTAACCCTAACCACCCCCCTGGTGTTACCTAACCCTAAGACCTTACTGGTGGTGCCTAACCCTAAGACCCCCCCCCACCACCACCTGCTGGTGCCTAACCCTAAAACCCCCTTTACTGATCACTTTATTGTGTGGATAATAATGTTTTACAAATAGTGACTGTAAAAAATATATTGCAATTTGTTACGTACTGATCGCTTTATTTTGTGAATAATAATGTTTTACAAACAGTAAGGGATACAATTTAAAATAATGTTTTAGTTAAATACGATAAATATGTTTAGTATTTTTGTAAACGTTATTCATCACGGGCGCATTTTGTAAACTTAAATCATTACAAGCACAGTTATAAAACATTAAAAATCTCCGGGCGCCGTTTGTAAACGTTAATAATCTCTGGCGCCCTTTTTCCTGTTTGTTGCCCATCAAACGATATTTATTATGGGAGTAAATGGCGGCGCCCTTTTTGTCCACGAGCTGCCGGCGCCGTTTTTTCCTGCTTTCCCCCCCCCCCCCCCCAACGTCCATCCCTCCCCTCTCATCCCAACCCTAACCCACCCCCAATGTGCATTGTGCAATCTAGGGTAGGAAATGAAGCAGAATAACAGGGTGAGTACCCCATCATTTTCCATACAGTTAATGAATATTAATCAACAATATCTAAATCATGAGAGGAAATATAGTCAGACCATTGAAACCATACTTTATCAAATTTCTGAGGGTATTTTCCATTTAAGACCGCTCACTTGCCGCTGGTCTTCTCCTCTGCATAGATGCTTATACACACGATACTTCCTGTTTAGCAGGAAGCAGCGTGTGTAAAAGCATCTAGGCAGAGGAGGAGACCAGCAGCAAGTGAGCGGCGATTGGAACCAAGGGGGTGAGTTACTGACTATTTACAGCGCTTCCCTGCGCTAACTCTGCAGTCGGAGGGGGTAGCACAGAGGGCGGCCCAGGGAGAGGAAGGGATGGAGAGGTTGGGCTGCCCTCCCTGCGGCTGACTCCCCCCTCCATTACAGCACCCCCCCTCCCTCAGCGCTCAGGGCGGCCGGGGTCACCCCAACTGGTGCGGGTCGCACTCCCTGCCCCTCCCCCCCCCCCCCCCCCACACACACACACACAACACTATTGTCTTAACCACAGGTGTGGAACTCCAGGCCTGGAGGGCCAGATCCATGCCAGTGTTTAGGATGGACTGAGAAAGAGAGGAATGTGATCTAGCTGATGGACCGCACCTTTCCTGATTCAGACCCATTTATTTATTGTATTTATAAAGCGCCAACATATTACGCAGCGCTGGACATTAGTTAAGGGTACAGACAATATTTAGGGGTGACATACAGCAATAAGACAATACAGGAATACAAGAAAAACCAGATCACACAGCACAGTATGAGTACAAGCTAATGCTTAGTCACTGGATGAGAGCATGGAGATTAGGCAAGTTGAGTTCACTCAGATCCATAGGATGGGTGTACGGTGATAGAGGTGCGTGAACAGGTAGGAGACATAAGGAGGAGGGCCCTGCCCGAAGTTTTACAATCAATTAATTAATTCATTTGAGCTGTGTCAAAAATGTGTGAGGACCTCGGCGGTACGGTTTGACATCCCTGATCTTGACCAAAGTAATCTGATGATTAGAGAGGGTAGCATCTGCATAGAGGCCCAGAAGAAGGAATTTGGGGTCTAGCACAAATCTTTCACCCATAACCACCGTCAACAGCTCAATAACCACAACCTAGAAGCTTTTAACCTATCACATGACCAAATCATGTGGAAAAAGAAGACTTCCTCCCTTTGGCACTTATGGCATAGGTCAAATTTATCCGGATAAATGGCATGCAGTTTAACATGTGTTCTGTAGACTCTATAAACAAGTTTGAGGTGCATGTATTTATCTACTGCCGAGATTGTAACGCCTTCCATACTAGTCAGGACATCTCCTCATTCATTGTCCGTAAGAGGACCCACATCCATCTCCCACTTTGCTCTGGCTTTATCTAATCTAGGGGTAGTTTGAGGTATTAGACTAGCATTAACCTCGGAGAGGGGCCTATCCAGGTGTTGTCGCATGGGTAAACCTTCTAATTGGTCCAATTCCCACATCCACTATTCCGGGAAATGGATCTGTCAAGCATGGCAGACTTGCAAATAAAGAAACTGCATATTATTTGAGAGCCCGTATCTTTTTCAGTTGGGCAAATGTAAGCAAAGTGTTTGAGGGGGCAAGCTGTACAAACTGCTTGACACCCTTGCTAGCGCACGCCTAGGGGTCAGGAATGGAGGTAACTGGAGGTAATTTAGGATTCCACCATAGTGGGGTGAAGGGGGAGAGGGTGTTCGGCCTCTGCAATCCGATCCTACTAACCTCCCAAGCTTTGATGGTGGTTCTCGTAGGGACAGGTATAACTGAGTATTTATTCATTCCTCGGAATGGGAGATTTACCAGTGATTCGAGTGAGCCAACTATAGCAGCTTCCAAAACAACCGCTGTATTGCGCACATCTTGGGAGAGCCACCATCGGACAGTCACCAACATAGGAGCTAAGAAGTATTTGCCTAGGTCCGGAAAGGCCAGCGACACACCATCAACAGGAAGTAGCTAGGTGACAAGTGACAGCCGCGGGAACACCCTCTCCCCATACAAAGCTAACAGACAGAGTCAATCTTGTGAAATGCTGTCTGTGGAATCCAGATTAGGGTCTGATTTTTGCATTGCATTTTTATGCAAATGTTTGTGGCTTGGAGATGGACCATCAAATGCTGCAGACGGCTGGATTTGATTGGTCCATTTCCAAGCTGCACAAATTTGTATAAAATTAAAATATAATTTACATCAACTGGATGTTAATGTACCCCTGACCCGGTTTTCCACCCCAGTATAGTTTTAATGACTGTTTTATTACACAGTCACAGCACCATCCTCCCCCCTCTAATGCCTCCTCTGGCCCCCGTTCTGCTCATTCGCAATCTTCGATTAAGCAGAAGGTTGAATATGGGCGGGAAGGAAGTGGTAGTTCTTCCTCTTCTCTGCCCATCCTTCCGCCCCCTACATTCACCGCTTTAGTTCCAGATATGATCACTGCACACAGCCGTGCAGGGGAGCTGCACTGTGTGTGGGCTTGTGGTAATTAAGGTCGGAAGAATACTAACCTTAATTTCTTCATGTAGGAGGTAAGTCCACTGCTACCTTCTTTGTAAAATGTTTTTTATTGACTCCTCTATTTAACTGAACTTAGTTCTCCAAGCAGTGGCGTAGTTAAGGACTTGTGGGCCCCAATGTAAGTTTTACATTGGGACCAGCCAAGCACTCCATACAAAACAATTGATACGGCACACCAAAATCTGCCAATGGCAATTGGCAACTACAGCGTCAGAGGTGCAAGAAGGGGATGGGGAGCAGTTTGTTAATAATTACCACTATTTAACGTATCTATAGAAGTGATTATTATGAGCACAGGACCAATAGAGAGCTAATACTGTAGTTGAGGGAGGGCTCTTTGGGGCCCCTCTTGTCCAAGGGCCCCGATGCGGTGGCTACCTCTGCAACCCCTATTGCTACGCCCCTGTCTCCAAGATGTAAGGGACAACCTACCTGCCAAGAACAATGCGCAAACGTACCTAGACGTACCAATGTTGTTTTGAAGGCAGAGGTTGGTAACACCAAACATTGGTTTGATTTCGTTTTCTCCGTAGTTCATTCACCTTGCATTGATAATTGCTAAGAAGTGTAAAGAAAGGTTTGCATCATTTTTTGCACCCTGACTGACACATTAGTACAGTGTTGTTCATTCCAAAGAACAAACTACATAAAATCAACCCATGACCAATGTTTTCCCCCTTTGAAGGTTATGCGGTGTGAAAACGGACCAATCACATTTTCCCTTTACGATGGGTCCATTTTCAAGATGCATACATTTGCATAGAGAATTTGGATAATCCTGCATCCATTTGGAAATATGGGCATGCTACTGGTCGTGTTAGTAATTACAGAGTTAGGGTGTCTGGTCAACCATGAGCATATTACCATGTAACCACTTTGCCTCTAGGTGAAGAAAAACTTTTTGGCGAGGTCGGGCATAAACGCTTCCACTTTCACCGCTGTGTCATACAGGTGGCAGACGGTGGCCGGCAAGAATTTGTTCATCAAGGTAACTTTCATCATGATGTTGTTTTATAAGGTTATTCTAGTCTACGCAAGGGTAGCCAAATAAAACCTTATTCTGTAATTTATCATAATTTCCCTCTATGTATTATTTAGACTGGCCCCTCATAGGGTTTGGGTTAAATGGGCAGTAGGGCATTAGGGAAGAGTTAGAGGTAACCTTAAAGAGGAACACCAGTGAAAATAATGTAATAAAAAAAGTTTTTCAATTTTACAATAATTATGTATAAATATGTATAAAGTCAGTGTTTGCCGATTGTAAAATTTTTCCTGTCTCTGATTTACATTCTGACATTTATCACATGGTGACATTTTTACTGCTGGCAGGTGATGTCAGTGGAAGGAGATGCTGCTTGCTTTTTTGGCAGTTGGAAACAGCTGTTATTTCCAACAATGCAACAAGGCTCCCACATTTTGGTTTCAGCACCATGGTCCTGACATCACACTGTGGGAGGGGTTTCACCAAAATATCAGCCATACAGAGCCCCCTGATGATCTATTTGAGAAAAGGAAAAGATTTCTCATGGGAAATGGGGTATCAGCTACTGATTGGGATGAAGTTCAATTCTTGGTTACGGTTTCTCTTTAAGTCTGCCCAGTTGCATACGTACCTCAGTGGTGGGAAGCTTCTGTTCATAACAGATGTAGTTAGTATTATACTTCCACCCTTTATTGATTTTTTTGGTCAAATGACTGTACTGTGTTATTACCAGTATTATTATAGTTGTTTTGAAATGAAAGGACCACTATCGTGAAAAAATGTAAAATAAATGCAAACACATACAAATAAGAAGTACGTTTCTTCCAGAGTATAATGAGCCATAAATTACTTTTCTCCCAGGTTGCTGTCACTTACAGTAGATAGGAGAAATCTGACAGAACAGTCTCCTCATGGGGGATTCTCAGCATGGCCTTTAGTCTTTAAAAAAAAAAGATATTCCTAGAAAAGGATCTATACAAAGATGCTGGCCAGCCTCCCTGTTTGCTGCACACTTTTTTGGGCAGTTGGATGGAGCAACTGCCACTCACAAAGTGCTTTTGAAAATAAAGAAAACACTGAGAATCCCCCATGAGGAGATGGACTGGTCTAAATCCTGTCGGTTTTGTCCAATTTCTACTGCCTACTGTAAGTGACGGCAACACCAGAGAAAATTAATTTATAGCAAATTTACTTTGGGAAAAATGTACTTCTTATTTGTATATGTTTACATGCACTTTACATTTTACGATTCTCGTGATAGTGATCCTTTAACAGTTGCTGCTCTTATTGTTAGAAGAATTAGAAGCAGTGGTAGTAGTATTAAAATGATGTTGAATAACATTATTGTAATATTATTTTTTTTTTTTAATTTATATAATAATAAATAATAATAATGTTACAATAATGTTATTCAACATATAACACTAATACAGTGGTGTGAAAAACTATTTGCCCCCTTTCTGATTTCTTATTCTTTTGCATGTTTGTCACACTTAAATGTTTCTGCTCATCAAAAAACGTTAACTATTAGTCAAAGATAACCTAATTGAACACAAAATGCAGTTTTAAATGATGGTTTTTATTATTTAGTGAGAAAAAAAACTCCAAATCTACATGGCCCTGTGTGAAAAAGTGATTGCCCCCCTTGTTAAAAGATAACTTAACTGTGGTTTATCACACCTGAGTTCAATTTCTGTAGTCACCCCCAGGCCTGATTACTGCCACACCTGTTTCAATCAAGAAATCACTTAAATAGGAGCTATCTGACACAGAGAAGTAGACCAAAAGCACCTCAAAAGCTAGACATCATGCCAAGATCCAAAGAAATTCAGGAACAAATGAGAACAAAAGTACTGTAATTGAGATCTATCAGTCTGGTAAAGGTTATCAAGCCATTTCTAAAGCTTTGGGACTCCAGCGACCACAGTGCGAGCCATTATCCACAAATGGCAAAAACATGGAACAGTGATGAAACTTCCCAGGAGTGGCCGGCCGACCAATATTACCCCAAGAGCGCAGAGAAAACTCATCCGAGAGGCCACAAAAGACCCCAGGACAACATCTAAAGAACTGCAGGCCTCACTTGCCTCAATTAAGGTCAGTGTTCACGACTCCACCATAAGAAAGAGACTGGGCAAAAACGGCCTGCATGGCAGATATCCAAGGCGCAAACCACTTTTAAGCAAAAAGAACATTAAGGCTCGTCTCAATTTTGCTAAAAAATATCTCAATGATTGCCAAGACTTTTGGGAAAATACCTTATGGACTGACGAGACAAAAGTTGAACTTTTTGGAAGGTGCGTGTCCCGTTACATCTGGCGTAGAAGTAACACAGCATTTCAGCAAAAGAACATCATACCAACAGTAAAATATGGTGGTGGTAGTGTGATGGTCTGGGGTTGTTTTGCTGCTTCAGGACCTGGAAGGCTTGCTGTGATAGATGGAACCATGAATTCTACTGTCTACCAATAAATCCTGGAGGAGAATGTCCGGCCATCTGTTCGTCAACTCAAGCTGAAGCGATCTTGGGTGCTGCAGCAGGACAATGACCCAAAACACACCAGTAAATCCACCTCTGAATGGTTGAAGAAAAACAAAATGAAGACTTTTGAGTGGCCTAGTCAAAGTCCTGACCTGAATCCTATTGAGATGTTGTGGCATGACCTTAAAAAGGCGGTTCATGCTAGAAAACCCTCAAATAAAGCTGAATTACAACAATTCTGCAAAGATGAGTGGGCCAAAATTCCTCCCGAGCACTGTAAAAGACTCGTTGCAAGTTATCGCAAACGCTTGATTGCAGTTATTGATGCTAAGGGTGGCCCAACCAGTTATTAGGTTCAGGGGGCAATTTCTTTTTCACACAGGGCCATGTAGGTTTTGAGTTTTTTTTCTCACTAAATAATAAAAACCATCATTTAAAATTGCATTTTGTGTTCAATTATGTTATCTTTGACTAATAGTTAACGGTTTTTGATGAGCAGAAACATTTAAGTGTGACAAACATGCAAAAGAATAAGAAATCAGGAAGGGGGCAAATAGTTTTTCACACCACTGTATATATATTAGTGATTACATGCCTCTGGCTGCCAGATACTTGTGAGGATATATACTGTATGTATATGTATATATATATATATATATATATATATATATATATATATATATAGTCATGGCTGAAATTGTTGGCACCCTAGAAATTATTTCAGAAAATCAAGTATTTCTCACAGAAAAGTACCGCAGTAACACAAGATTTGCTATACACGTTTAGTCCCTTTGTGTGCATTGGAACAAAACCAAAAAAAGGGAGGAAAAAAAGCAAATTGGACATAATGTCACACAAAACTCAAAAAATGGGATGGGAGTGGGAAGTCTCTGCTATTCGGTCCGCGATCCAACTTACAGCATCTGAGCCTAATATAGCGCCAAAAACTATTAGCAGAGACAACGTAACACCTTGGTCAAACTTCAAAGAAATTGATTAAGTCACATCAAGCATCCTCCTTCACCTCCGCCTAACTACCTGTGACCTGGCTCCTGGCCCAACACTTTTCATGTTGAACTGCCCCGACCTGTTCGTACCGGTATTCCTCAAAATTGTAAACAGTTCCATACTATCAAGGATATTTCCTGCTTTTCTGAAGGAAGCAATCATCAGGCCTCTCCTCATAAAACCCTCCCTGGACCCCGATGCAATGACCAGCTACAGACCTGTCTCTAACCTTCCCTTTCTGGGGAAGGTATTTGAAAAAGCTGTATACCTACAGCTAGAAGCCAAAATCCTACAAAACATTTATGACTCATTCCAGTCTGGCTTCAGAAAACATCAGACTTTTCTGCAGGGTTTGATACAGTTGACTATGACATCTTGATAAACTACAGGCTACAGGCTACAGGAACGTTGCAGCATTGATGGCATAGTTCTTTAGTGGTTCCAATCCTTCTTGAGTGGCAGAATCCACAAAGTGTCTATGGGGTCCTTCCTGTCCACCTCTGTACCACTTAAATATGGGGTGCAATACAGTATCACACACACACACGCACGCACGCACGCACGCACGCACGCACGCACGCACGCACGCACGCACGCACGCACGCACGCACGCACACACACACACACACACACACACACACACACACACACACACACACACACACTTGTACAAAATACAATAGACAACATAAACACACAACTCCTTCGCCCTTTTCTCCTAAGTTGTCCATAAAGGATCATTTTTCGTTTTTAGATTATAGATTTTAGATAGTTTTTAGATCTTTTAGTTATCATAACTCTTCAGTACTTTGCATTTGGAAAGTACCAAAAAAGTAGGTGAAAAGTACTATAAAAAAATTATTTTGTGTATTTTCTTGCTTGCTGGTGTCTTAAAGTGTACCTGAGATGGGGCCAAAGAAAAAAATGTATACGTGCCTGGCGCATCCTCCAGCCCCCTCTAGCCTGATCGCTCCCTCATCATCGTCAATCGCCACCTGGTCTTCCGCAACTGGCCCCGGTAAGTCATCCAGTCGGCACAGGTGCAGTCCGGAAACGCGTGCTCCCCGTCATTCTCCAGTGGCCAGGAGCACGACGGGCCACACATGCGCAGTATTCTCTGGAGGACTTTCCAGGGCAATTTGCGGAGGATCCAGGTGGCGACTGAGGATGACGAGGGAGCAATCAGGGTGGAGGAGGATGTAGGAGGTCCCAGGTATGTATACATTTTTTTCTTTGGACCCATCTCAGCTTTACTTAAAAAAAAAATATTGACAAGGGGCCATATGCAATTCACTTTTTCTCCTGGGAGGTCATTTTTCATCTTCAAATTAAAAAAAACTTTCCAGCAATTTTCAGCTTTAGGCTGCATTTCCACTTGTGCGGTGGGAATCGCCGTGGTAAAAATTCGCATGCGGATACGAATTTCGCATGGATGACGATGTATGCGAATTTAACCATGGCAGTGTCGGTGTGATTTTCCATTGTTTCTATGCGAATTCGCATGAAAATTCGCATACCCAAACCGCATGCGAATTTCCTATTAAATACATTGTATGCAATTCGCAATGCGGCATGGGAATTCTGATGGCTCTGCCATGCGAATTTTTTCTGCACAGAAAAACGCAAAGGAATCCTGGCAAGTGGAAACAGTCCCATTCACTTGTAATGCTATGCGAATTTGCATGTGAAAAACGCATGCGAATTCGCGATAGTGGAAATGGACCCTAAAAGGTACCAAAAAGTAAATTAAAAAGTGCTATTAAAATTATTTTGAGCATTTTCTTGCTTTCTGATGGCTTAAAATGCTTTTTGACAAATTTAAAAATCTCACCCAGGAAAAATCTCAGGAGAAAAGGTTAATTGAATATGGGCCAAATCCGTTATTATATTATTGTTATTGATAGCATTGTTGTTTCATTATTGTTTATGATTAACAATTTTTACCTTTTTCAGGTGAACACTGGAGTCAATAAGTACGCCCACCTTTATGTGTTTGATCCGTTGCCCCATACCAAGATGGTCCCTGTTCTGAAGGGGTTCCAAATCCATAAGAGCCTCCAGGATGTGATCGATTCACAACATTATGTGGAGAAATAGCTGCGAAATATATCTAGAGAGATGTATTCTCTGGCACCCATCTTCCTGTCCTGTAATCGTCATGACTTATCTGCTCCTTTATCCAGCTCCACCTCCTTAAGCAAGCTCCGCCTCCTATCAGGGTGCCCTGAAAATACCTTAATATACCAGAAAGGGATTCTTTTTATGTAATTATCCCTATTTTCAGTGTTGATCACAGTAAAATTCAATTTTCTGCTTGGTATTTCCAGAGTCCATCAAGATGAGTTCTTGAGAGCTTCAAAATGTTTGTGTTTAACAATAAAATAAAATGACACCACCTATGAATCCATACAAATCTGTTTTTGGGGTTCAAGAAACATTTGACACACACACACACACACACACACACACACACACACACACACACACACACACACACACACACACACACACACACACACACACACACCTGTATATTGGTATGTAACACCATCCTAGTGCTTAGCCTTAGCTATGATGGCACACAGTCTTCTTCTCCAGAAAACTGAGAGACCAGGTGTTGTTTCTGCTTACTTTGGAACATGCAGCAAACAAACATTCTGCAACTTTGTACCTTACCAGTAGTAAAGATGTCGACATCACTGATACCTTAGAGAGTATAAATCATGGTTAATTAACATCTTACAATAGGAAAATGGTGGCTTAATTTCTAAAGCACTATATGTACCTATGTTTATTTCATCATGTCACATGTCAGTTCAGGTACACTTTAAATGGCTAAAGTGCACAGAGCACCAATGCACTTTTTTTTTTTTAACAAACTCCCATAATGGAGATTCATAATGTAGTCAGGGCCGTATTTCTGCAAAGGCCACAAAGGCCATGGCCTAGGGCGGTAAAAAATCAGAAGGATAAAAGGGCGGCAGGACCTGAGAGAGATAAGAGGCTGCATGTCAAAATAAATCATTTCTCCGGCTCCGAAGCCGCCCCGGCTTTGCTGTACACACAGTCAGAATTCCAGAGCTCTGTGTATTTTCCTTACTTCTTGGTGTGCGATGAGACAGTGCTATCTCCTGAACATACAAGCTTCAGTTTAATGCCAGGGGTGTATGGAAACATGAATCGCCATGTGCTTGCTGGGCAACTTGTGACTCACAATTTCTGATCCAGTAAGGTAAACATTTTAACAGAATTATTTCCACTTTACAACTCAAGCTGGGCTAAACAATGTATTGCTGGTCAGACTCTGTTAATGACTTGAGCCATTCCTTCTCCTCTCTCCCCCTGGATTGTAAATCTTAAACAGAAAGATAAGTTGTTTTTTTTCTTAGAGAGATTTATGACAGCCCCTTCTAAGCTAAATCTTAACCCCTTGCTGGCTCATTTTAAAGGCAGCAGTACTGCAGATGTATGAGACAGACAACTTCTCTATAATTATAATTGCAAATGTACTGTTGTATACTTTTGTATTGTTACATTCTGTTTTGTATACCAAAAGTAATAACATATACTAAAAATTAAAAAAAATATATATATTTGTACTGTGTTGGCAAACAGTAAAAAAAACACCTGTGAAAGAGTCAGTACAATAAATACTATAAAATAGATGCAACAGATCTGTGATTACAGAAGAGCAGAGAGGGAGATGAACGCCGCTCTGCTACTTCATGCCTGGTACACACCATGCAATTTCCCATCAGATAGACGGGTCGAATCGACTATTTCTGACAGGTCCAATCTGATTTCTGATCATTTTTCTAATCGACTTCGTATAAGTGTTCGGAAAATCGATTCAACCCATCTATCTGGTGCGTACGTACCAGGCATTAGGGACTCACTGCTCTGACAGGAAAAACAATCATTCATCATTTTTCAGAGAGAAAACATTCATAGGTATACACGAGTCACTAAAACAGGCATTTCCTCCTGCAAACAAGTGATCGTTATGCTACGTACACACTTGAGATAAAAGTTTTTGGAAAAGGCAAGATCACAGACCAATTTTACCCCATTGCATGTAGTATGAGAGCCATACTCTACACGGTCTATTCTATGGAGCTGAACTCCTCATCAGATAAAAATCTTTGCAAGATGTATCAGTATCTGCAAAAGATCTGTTCCTGCAAAAAATCCATTCCTGCAAATTGCATTCATAGTCTATGATATCTGCAGATCCTCATACACACCTTGTTTAACAGACATTCATCTGCATATCTGGCAATCATCTGCAGATATGAAGATCCATCCTGGTGAATCTGATCTGTAGATGAATGTCAGTTAAACAAGGTGTGTATGAGGATCTGCAGATATCATAGACTATGAATGCATTTTGCAGGAACGGATCTTTTGCAGGAACAGATCTTTTGCAGATACTGATCTGTTGCATGTGTACAGCATCTTTGTGTGCAGCATCTTGCAAAGATCCCTATCTGATGGGGAGTTCAGCTCCATAGAATAGACTGTGTAGGTGTGGCTCTCATACTACATGGAAGGGGGTAAGATTTCTGTCTGATGGGGAGTGCAGCTCCATAGAATAGACTGTGTAGGTATGGCTCTCATACTACATGGAATGGGGTAAAATTGGTCTGTGTTCTTGCCTTTTCCAAAGACTTTTATCTCAAGTGTGTATGTAGCATTAAGGCTCATACACACATCAGACCATAGTCTTTTGAAAATGAAAGATCACAGACCAATCTTACCACCCTTCATGTAGTATGAGAGCCATACTCTACACAGTCTATTCTATGGAGCTGAACTCCCCATCAGACAGAAATCTTTGCAAGATGCTGCACACAAAGATGCTGTACACATTCAAAAGATCAGTATCTCCGAAAGATCTGTTCCTGCAAAAGATCCATTCCTGCAAAATGCATTCATAGTCTATGAGATCTGCAGATCTCATACACACCTTGTTTAACAGACATTCATCTGCAGATCAGATCCACCAGGATGGATCTTCAGATCTGCAGATGATTGTCAGATCTGCAGATGAATGTCTGTTAAACAAGGTGTGTATGGGATCTGCAGATATCCTAGACTATGAATGCATTTTGCAGGAACGGATCTTTTGCAGGAACAGATCTTTTGAGTGTGTACGGGCATCTTTGTGTGCAGCATCTTGCAAAGATCTCTATCTGATGGGGAGTTCAGCTCAATAGAATAGACTGTGTAGGTGTGGCTCTCATACTACATGGAAGGGTGGTAAAATTGGTCTGTGAACTTTCATTTTCCAAAGACTATGGTGTGATGTGTGCATGCACCCTGAGTGTGTGTGTGTGTGTGTGTGTGTGTGTGTGTGTGTGTGTGTGTGGGGGGGGGGGGGGGGCGGGGTGGTTGCTGGTACCGGGCCTAGGGCACTGGGAAGTCCAAATCCGGCCCTGAATGTAGTATGCTGTTCCAGGGCCAGGGGTTAGGGGGCGTGGTAATGCCTACCTATGGGGGCTGCTCCTCTAGCCCCCCGTCGATGTGGAGTGCCCTATCACCGTGTGCAGTACCAACTGCAATGCATTCTGGGAGATGCATGCCACGATGCATGAGGGTACGTAGGTGAGAGTACATCTCCTACTGGGAACATGTATGGACTACAGCTCCCGACATGCATTGTAGCATGCATCAAGGCTTTAAGCATCCTCCAAAGGCGGAATCTTCGAACTGTGCATGTTTATGCACTTCACACAGTCAGGGGGGTCTACGGGAGCAGCCCCCCTCCCTGTAGGTAAACAATGGCACTGTCCCCCTAACCCAGGGGTCCCCAAACGTTTTGGGTCGAGGGCCGGGTCAACATGCGTCAGACTGCTGGGGGGCCGGAGTACACATAAAATAATGTAGAAGTCTTTGTG
Source organism: Hyperolius riggenbachi (assembly GCF_040937935.1). Taxonomy (NCBI): domain Eukaryota; kingdom Metazoa; phylum Chordata; class Amphibia; order Anura; family Hyperoliidae; genus Hyperolius; species Hyperolius riggenbachi. Next base: position 559,378,126 of record NC_090647.1, read on the forward strand.
GCCAGACAGTGAATCATACCTAGGTGACATCCTGCAGTGGACAGCAGTGTCACCTGATGTGGAATTAGATTGGAAACCAGCAAATTACTGCTTTCTGGCTTCCATGTGGATAGGTGGTGCCAACACTGCTATTCTATATGCTGACCACCAATATTTAAAGATGTACCTGACCACATCTATAAGTAATACATTTTGTGTGTGGCGGGCCGGTAAAAAAGCCTTAAGGGTCCACATTCAGCCTGCGGGCCTTAGTTTGAGGACCACTACCCTAACCCCTGGCCCCCCAACGATACACTGCGTTACATAAAAAAAAAGTTTGATGGGTGCGCAGTGCTTTATAATGCTACTACTTACAATACAATAACATTTCTATATCACTTTTCTGCCATAGGACTCAAAGCACGTAGGCTCTCTGATTCATTAGTTGGTAGTTGGATGAAGTATTCACACAACAAAAGTTATATTTCTGCACAGGGGCGTAACAATAGACCCTGCAAGGGATGCCTCCGCAGGGGGGCCCAGAAGCCACAGGGGGAAAAGTTTGAGAGACTGACAGCTAAGGGCATGGAGAGAAAAACGTATTCTGCTCTCGCACTATTGTTATATTGACTGCATGTGTCCACAATACAGATAAGGACTCATACACACGTTGGAATTTGTACACTGTCCCTTGTTCAGCATGTCATTGTTGTTCCTCAATATAGCATGTGCTCTCATGTAGTAAAATAATACGGCTGTGTGTGTGTGTGTGTATGTACTGGGAGCAGAGCTGCAACGAGGGATTTGTCAGCTGCAAGGGGCTGGAGGAAGCCCCGGGTAACTAGATCTGGGGGGAGCATAGATTGCCTGACGTTTCCTTTAAGTCTAAGTGTTTTTATCTGCATGGGGAAAACACATTGGTCCTCAGTTTTCCTGTGCAGAAAGCGAGGGGGGTGAGGGGGCCCCATCCAAAGTTTCACGGGGGGCCCCATCCAAAGTTTCGCAAGGGGGCCCAGTGATGTCTAGTTACGTCCCTGTTTCTGCAAATGCCAAACTGAACAGGTGGGTTTTCAGTCTGGATTTAAACATGTCCAGGATGGAGCTGTCCTGATCTGTTGTGGTAAGGAGTTCCAAACAGGGATGCTCAAATCTGTATCCGGATGAAAGCCTTGTACTTGTACTTACTATTTTCCTCAACATACTTAGCATTTTGGTGTTTTAGCATTTTGGAGTCAATAGCATGGATGGGAGGTTTGCTATTCACTGCTAAATTTAGCATGAAATGACATGAAAATTGTGTGAAAATTTATGTGAAATTCCGAATGATTATACAAAATCAATTGAATTTACAAATACTACTTAAGTATAGGCATAATTGTGAAAATGTTCATGAAATTTTGCATAAATGTAATTAGCTAATTACAATCATCACTACGCCTCTGCGCAGCCTGTGCTGGAGGCTAGCAAGTGCCAGTCCGGTGCATAAATTGGATTTATAGCCAACTAGCTGATTGCCCGGCATTGGCCGGGTATGTATTTGGCTGGTGTTGGCTCTGCCCACTTTTTCTAATCCAACACACAATTACTCAATGACCAAGTTTGTGTGCTTTGTGGTGTTTGGCATCAATCATTTGCATTGAAATGAAACAAATGTGATTGGACGTTTGTGGCTCCACCCCATTTTCTGAATTTGACCTCCAGTCATCCAATGACCAACTGTATCAGGTTTGAGGCTTCTGCCATTAACAGTGCAAGAATGGCAGCAATTAAATATTCCCCTTGAAAAGCAAGAGGTGAATTTTTTTTTTTTAGACTCCACCCACTTTTCTGAATATTAATCCCAGTCACCCAGTGACCAACTGTGCAAAGTTTGAGAACCCTGCCATTAACAGTGTAATGGCTGCAGTTTACATTTTCCTAGTGAAATTTGTATTTGTCTCCACCCACTTTTTTGGTTATGGAGATAAAAAGTATCCTATACTTTATTCCAGGTAATGTACTATGTGTGTGCCAAATTTCATTCAAATCCGTTCATCCATTTTTGTGTGATCGAGTAAGGGCCAATGCACGCCAAAAACTGCTAGCGGATCCGCAAATGCCAGCGGTTTTTGAAGAGGTTTTACAGAGCGATTCTAGACATGTTTAGAGAGATTTTCTACACATGCCTATCATTTTTGGAGCGTTTTTGTGTAGCAGATTTTATATTTTGTTACAGTACAGCTGTTATTGAACGGCTTCTGTAACAAAAACGCCTGGAAAACTGCTCTGATCTAGCAATTTTTTAGAGCAGTTTTCCACTTTCCTATACTTAACATTGACGCAGAAACGCCTCAGAAATCTCTAAAATGCTGCAGGACCCGAGTTTGCATTTGGGGGAAAACGAGCCGCTCTGTTGTGCGCCAGCCCATTGACTAACTTTAGCCAAGCGGTTTTCAGCCCGAAATCGTTTTAAAAAACGTTCAGAACCGCTCTTGGTGTGCACCAGCCCTAACAAACATCCAAACTTTCACATTTATAATATTAGTAAGATTGTCAGCTGTGCAGAAGATACCTTGTGGTGTTGGAGCTCTCAGAGCAAAGGGCAAGAAAGTGTCCTACTTCTCCAGGAAGCCTAGCATGGAGGCGGAAGAGCAGTGATTGGTGATTCCTATCCAATCCCAGAGAGCTAATTAATCTAACTTGATACAAATTTGGTTGAAACTTTAAATTGGGGTTGTCAGCCACAATGTTGTCAGCCACAGTGTGTTTAAAATGCTGCCAGAAATCTCACACTGCAAGTACAAGCTCTCTAATCTATTCAGGAATCTCTCTTCTGTAATTATATTCTCTCAGTCCCCCAGGCTCTTTTCTGTGCCATAGCAAACCACAGTGAGAGAAGGGGGGCTTGTCATCTCCCCTGCCACCTTCCTGCTTCTCACTGATTGGCTGAGCAGACTGCAGTCTGAAGCTGCCTAGCTGGAACATGATACTCTTCTCACTCGTATTTACAAGCAAGGCTGAGGTGACTCAGCGATTGGAGGAGAAAAGAAAAAGAAAGTTAAGGGAAGAAATGACATCAAGATTTAGCCTCAAACTGTGGGAAAAAGAAATGGTCCCCACCAGGAAAAGCTTTAAAGGATACCCAAGGTGACATATTGAGATAGACAAGAGCATGTACAGTGCCAAGCACAGAAATGACTAGGCTGTTTTCCTTTTTTTCCTTCTCTGCCTGAAAAAGTTGAAGATTAGGTATGAAAGTGACAGTTTCTGTCCGGGTTGGGACTGGGTTGGACTGTAGCGAAACCCTCACTGATAAGGAAATATAACTATAAAACTCTTTCCTGTCAGTAAATGGCTTCTGAGAACAGGAAAGAGGTAAAAAGGGTCATAAGTTCATATATCTGAGCTCTGGCATACTTCACTGCATGTGTCATTGAGCAGAAATAATGAAACATTAAAAACTATTTAAATATAAAATACAACTGCGGGATATCTAAAAAGTTATTTTTAGTAGGAGGATAGATACAATTGTTTATCTCAGTTCATTTTCACCTTGGATGTCCTTTAAGCTGCATACAAATGGCAATCACATTTGCATGAACATGGAAAAATTTGCAATTAAAGTCCCACTATTGTGAAAAATGTAAAATGTACGTTTGTTCCAAAGTAAAATGCACTATAAATTACTTTTTTCCCATGTTGCTGTCACTTACAGCAGGCCAGGGGTCCACAACCCACTACTGGTCCGCAGGCTGCTTTGAGTCAGTCCGCGAGCCTGGCCTTTCATCCCATTATATTACCTTCATTCAGAGCAGTGGGCAGCGCCTGGTGGGGCCGTCCTCCTTACTCAACCAACTACTGTGCAGCTTTATCCTCCATATGGTGTGCGATGCAGACACGCACCAGGAGCTGTACAAGGCTGTGTAAGGAGGAAGGCGCCATCTAGTGATGCTTGCTATGTGCTGCTCTGACTGACACTGAAGGAAATGGAGTGAGGTGAGAGAGTAATGCAAGATGGCATTGCATTTGGACTTGTTTAATTCCATGACCAAGAGCTGCTTTTTAAACTGGCGGTTGCCAGGCATGTAGGACAAAGCTGTAAGACAAAAAGAAAAATTTGAGAGCCCCGAATAGTGTGGTACTGTTATTTGTATATAATGTAACAATGAAAAGTAATCACAAAGATGGGTTGCCAACACAGGCAACCACTATATGAGCAGATGGGGAGATTAGCCTGTCCCCACTCAGGCTAAGAAGTCACTCTCCGTAGATAGGAGAAAAAGGGCAAAAACACTCCTCCATCAGGTGGATATTCAATATTTTGTGTATAAAGAGGTGCCAAAAAGTATAAAAGTTATTAAGAACAGTTTAAAATGGGGGGTACTGGTGGACTTTCCTCCCCACAGATGACAGGACAATAATGTATCATTAAAACATATTCAACATTTATTTCTTACTCCAATAAAATCTGCAACGCGTTTCGCGGGTCAATCGCCAGCTTCCTCAGGCAAAGTACAACAGGGAGCAAACTAAAAACATAAACGTACAAGGGGATATATTAGCGTGTATGGGCAGAAATTACATCTCACTGCTATGCAATAGCTAATTGGATGCCTGTGGTGGTATGCGTGGACTGGACACCCTCTTGCAGGCAGAAAAATGAACTATTCTGATTGGGTGGCCATGCGTAAATGTGTGCGGTGCGCATCCTTTCAGTGTGGGCAACAGGCTGCAGTGGCCATTTTAATTGGAGGACATGGAGCGGCCGTGACGGCAGCATATGCAAGGGCGAAGCAAAGCGTGATATAAAGTCATGTGTGCACGTGTCCGTATATGGTGAGTTATACTAGCTTGTTAAATTTTTGCACGTGAAACTATTGCCGGCAGGCATGCGCAGTATAGGGGGAGTAGCCGGAAGCCATTTTGCACATGGATATGTAGTCTATATACAAATGCTGCCTGAGTTACGCAAAAACATGAGCAGCACTAAAATAAAAATAACATGACACAATATACTGTATAATACATACAGGGCAATCATATAAAATGATAAAATATCAAGATCAGTAAAATAATATTCAATCCAAAACACATTTGATACGCTGACTGTAACTCACAATGCGTCATGCACCCTCTGCTGGTAGAAAGGCTGATTACATTGTGGCTTTTATTAGTGCCAAGAATATTCTGCTGTATGGCTCCATCTAGTGTTCAAAATTATGTTCATGACAAACACTATAATAGTTCAAATGTGGATATGAATGATGAAACTACACATGCATGTGCATCCTAGAAGAGACATAAACCTTGTATTCGCCCCTTGATTGGATGACACTAACATTCACATCATTCAATATAGTTATATTTACTGATGGTAATAGTATATAAATTAAAACATTTTTTAAAAGGAAGCAGCACGTCTGAGCAAGTGTATTCAAGGGGTCATTTATATTTAAAAGTTGTTTTTCTAGTTGCTCATTAAAGCCCTCTGCTACCAGTGTTCTTAAAGTTTGAATCCAAAACATTTAGCGATTTTTCACTGTTTCAGCAATATTTTGTAGAACTTCTATTGCTGTAAAGGAGACCTCTGTTGGATTGCTATTGTGGTAAATTTTGAAATGTCGGAATAAGCTATGGGTTAAAAGACCTTTTGGATATGTTTCTTTTGTGTTGTCCAATTCTCTCATGGAAATGTGGGTTGTGCTTCTCCCATACTGGATATTGCATGGGCAAGATGCTACGTAAATAACAAATCTAGATTCACAATCGTTATGGTTTTGTATGGGATAAGTAACGTTGGTAGTATGGGCACAAATGTGATTGGTGTTGTTTATGACGAAAGCACAGGCAAGACAATTTTATTTACAGCAGGCAAAGGACCCCACTGGTAACAAATGTCGATCACGAGTATTGTTTGTTTTGAATTTACGGGGGGCTAGAAAGTTTCGTAGATTAGGGGCCCTCCTAAAAGTAAGTATTGGTTTGTTTGGTATAGAGGAGCAGAGATGTGGGTCTTGTTGAAGGATCTCCCATTTATTAGTTAGAATATTCTTAATGGCTTTGTGTTGAGCACTAAATCTGGTTATGAACCTTAGTGTAGAATTGAACGTTGTTTGTGTGTTAGTTGTTCTAGAGTTTGACTTGAGGTGATTTTTAGCTTTGTATTTTGCATCATAAATCAATTTCTTTGGATACTTTCGTTAACAAAATGTATTTACTAAAGTCGAGGATTGTTCCTCGTAGTCACACAAGTTGGTGACATTTTTGTATATACGTTTGAATTAGTTGTAGGGGGTATTAAAAGTCCATAGTCTATTATGGAAGCTGTTGAAGTGGATATGATTATTCGCATCAACCTGTTTGAAATGTGTTTTGGTTTTGATATGAACTTGATCATTAACCAGAACTAAATCTAGAAATTTGATGGGTGTTGTATTGTGTGTGTTGTGAGGTGAAACGCACACTGACTGGGTTGGAGTTTAAATATTTAATGAAATGGGGACTGTATTTTGGATCACCTTTCCAAATAAGTATCAAATTATCTATATATCATTTATAAAAACAAATATATTTCATGAAGGGGCTATTGCTACTAATGAATGGAGTTTCAAGTAATCCTATGGCCAAATTGGCATAACTTGGGTCAAAGCTGCTACTCATCGCTGTGCCACTTATTTGGTGAAAAACAGTGCCCATAAATGACAAAATGAAAATGTGGAAGGGTAAATTCAACACATTGTGTTAGAAAAGTTAATGTCTGTCTGGAATCTGATCCTCCAACTGTAGATAATGTTGAATGTCCTGAATCCCGTATGTATGTGAGATACTAGTGTACAGGGCTGATACGTCACATGTCAACCACAAATAGCCTGATTCCCATGTCATAGCCTTCAGAGAACTGATCAGATGTTGAGAATATTTTATGTATGAGTTAAGTTTATGTACATATTTTTGCAAGTGCTGATCAATGAACCTAGAGACATTGCTGGTAACTGAATTAATCCCTTATCTACCCAGTGGTTTGTGTAGGTCATTATGAATTTTGGGGAGGTAATACAAAAATGGAGAGTTTGGGTTTTCAATAATAAAGTGTTTCTCATTCCTAGTAATGATGCCCTCTAAGGAGGCGTCATTAAAGAGAATCTGTACTCTAAAATTTTTACAATAAAAAGCATACCATTCTATTCCTTATGTTCTCCTGGGCCCCTCTGTGCTGTTTCTGCCACTCCCTGCTGCAATCCTGGCTTGTAATTAACAGTTTTAGGCAGTGTTTACAAACAAACGACATGGCTTCCAACCAGAGTATCATAGGCTGATAACAGCTTACTGTGTGACTCATGCAGAGCTTGGAGAGGGTGTGTAAAGCTTCTGCCAATGACAAGCAGTGATGCACATTCCACACATTCCAGCCTCAGCCCTACAGAGCCGACAGAGGACAGAAGATAAGATTTAAGACAGAGACAGTGCAACTAGGAAAGCCTGCAGTAAGACAGACCACATTAGAACAGGCATAGGAACTTATAGGATAGAAGAAATAAGGCTCAAAAATTTGTTACAGAGTCTCTTTAATGAATGTTTTGCATCCTATGTTATATTCAACAGTAGGGTCTTGTGGAAGTAACTGGTAATATACTGGGTCTTTAAGCAATCGGTGGGCCTCATCAACATAATCTTGTTTGTTGAGGATTACAACACCTTCCCCCTTGTCTGCGGGTTTAATGATCAGATCAGGGTTGTTTTTAATACTATAGAGCTATATTCTCAAGCTTGGTTAAATTGGAGGCGTATTGGAAGTTTTCTTGACAGAGTTTCTGTAGATCATCCAAAGTGAGGGCATAAAATGGCTCAATAAAATTATCTTTCAAGGCTGTGGGTTAAAATCTTGACCACCCTTTTTGAGAGGTAGTGTTGTATTTTTCTAATAAAACTTATTGGGTGTTTACCATGATTGTAGGCAATTAGTCATCATTGATGATGATGGGGTGCGTAGTATTGTCCATTTTTTTTACGGCAAAATGTCATTTTAATGTGAGCTTGAGTGTGAACGAAATAAGATCTGAAAAAAGTTCATACATCTGTGAAGTATTTGTGGGACAAAAGCAAAGCCCTTTACTTAACAAGGTAATTTCATAGTCAGAGGGATTAAAAATGCATCTGATTATGTTTGCATGGTTGGAGATTACATTTTGCTTCTTTTTTCTCCCTTCACCATGTGTTCCTCGTTTTCTGTGTCTGAATGTGGACGTTTTAGAAGACTCCTTGGTTGTAGTATGATACGGGAGGATTTTGGGCTCAGTGGTTGTTTGCGGAGTGGTCCCGTTATTGTATTGGTAAGTGTGTGTGTGTGTGTGGGGAGGGGGGGGGGGGGGAGTAGGTATAAAAAAGATTCTAAATGTTTGCTAGAGGTGTCATTGGACTGGGAGGCTGAACTCCAACCATAGTTCAATCCTCCCTCAGGTGAATTGGTCACAATGGTGGTAATAGGTGAACTGGGGAGGGTTGAGTATCATACATGCTAAATTGGGTAAGGGATGGGTCTGATTGTGACATTGTGTAGGATCTAAGATTGTGGATTGGTATTGATCGGTAGATTGGTGGTCTGTCTGAATAAGGTTGGTGGTGGAGGTCCTTTTTGAAAATTGTAAGCAGGTGTGCCATCTCTGGTTGTTTAGTTTTGGTCAATTTGTATTTTGTCTTAAATTTTGTGACTAATACCTTACGGTGGTGGGGCTCTTGGTTGATCAGCACCTTTATCTGGGTTACTGTTCTAAGTGAAAATATATTCTTATCAGTGGGAGGTTTGGAGAAAACAAATGTATGTGATACTTGCGGATCTGGGTTTGGAGTGTGGGAGGTACAATATTAGAATCAGTGTTGGGCACCATGATGTGTGTGGGCTAGGGAGTTGGTGTTGGAGGCATGGTGATTTGTTGATGAACAATGGGAAGGGGGAGTATTGGGGAGGTGATGGGAAATTGGGGTAGAATCTAGGAGGTGGTGGTATATTAAGACTCACCATTGGAGGTGCCATGGGAAGCTGATTGGCTGTTTTCGGACAGTAGGGGGTTTTATGGGCTGTGTTGGATTTTGTACAGGGAACCGTGTGTTTCGTTCCCTTTCCCTATGTTCATGTTCAGTTTGTTGTCTATTGTGTCCTGTTCATATATTTTTACTCTAGTTATAAGATTGGATAACATGGCTTGATATTTGATACTATGGGAATGGGGTGCCAGTGTGTTTCTGCAGTCCTTTATAGTGGGTTGTAATTCTTCTATGAGTGCAGTGCATTTGCCTATGATCCTTTCCATCATCCCCGATGTACGTTTCTAAAAATTCGTACCAGTCTTTTGTAAACTCAAGATCTTTGGGAAAGGCTGTGAGGGTATAGATTCTAATACCATCAGGGGAAATCCTCCCTCAATATATGATTGCTGCATTGAAGTATCTTCTTGGTGAAAGAACTTGTCCTTCAAAGAAGATTCAAGTTTATGAAAAAGAGGCTTCAAGTCTATATTATCACCACCCTCTTCTCCAGTAATTTCATCTCGTACAGGTGGAGTTTCATTCGATTCATTCGATTCAGTAGGTTTCTTGAACTGAGCCAGCAGACCTGTCCTGTGTGTGCTTGATAAAGTTCATAGTCGGTTAAGAGCTACAATCGAATAATCGTTTGATGTTAACGGTTCCAATCTGTAAGACGAAAATAAAACATTTGAGAGCCCTGAATAGTGTGATACTGTTAATTTATATTTGTAACAATGAATTATTGCAAATGGCAAAGACACGTTGCTGCCACAGTCGGGTGAAACAGCATCTTAGCCTCTGTTCAAAACAAGCTGATCATACATAACTTAGATACGTAGTAATGTGTAATATGTGGCATTACCTGCATGATAAAGGCCAGGTACATTATTCATCTGGTCTGAAGCTTCAAGCAAGAAAGCATTTACCAAGAAAGTATTCATCCACCTACACAAGTAAACACTCCCTGAAGACATGCTGATCTGGCAGTTTAAGAAAAAGCACACACTGCAGTTATGGGGTAGTTAGTGTAGCTGGCGGGGAAGCAGGGGTTAGTGTCATGAGGCCACTCGTGCATGAGCAAGTACCGTCCACACCTATGCAGTAGCATGAAGCCGCTTGTGCATGAGCGAATACAGTCCGCACCTATGCAGTAGCATGAAGCCGCTCGTGCATGAGTGAGTACAGTACACACCTATGCAGTAGCATGAAGCCGCTCGTGCATGAGCAAGTACAGTCCGCACCTATGCAGTAGCATGAAGCCACCCATGCATGAGTGAGTACAGTCCACACCTATGCAGTAGCATGAAGCCGCTCCTGCATGAGGGAGTACAGTCCCCACCTATGCAGTAACATGAAGCCGCTCGTGCATGAGCAAGTACAGTCCGCACCTATGCAGTAGCATGAAGCCGCTCGTGCATGAGCGAGTACAGTCCGCACCTATGCAGCAGCATGAAGCCACTCGTGCATGAGCGAGTACAGTCCACACCTATGCAGTAGCATGAAGCCGCTCCTGCATGAGGGAGTACAGTCCACACCTATGCAGTAGCATGAAGCCGCTCGTGCATGAGCAAGTACAGTCCGCACCTATGCAGAAGCATGAAGCCACCCATGCATGAGCGAGTACAGTCCGCACCTATGCAGTAGCATGAAGCCACTCGTGCATGAGTGATTACAGTCCGCACCTATGCAGTAGCATGAAGCCACTCATGCATGAGTGAGTACAGTCCACACCTATGCAGTAGCATGAAGCCGCTCGTGCCTGAGCAAGTACAGTCCGCACCTATGCAGAAGCATGAAGCCACCCGTGCATGAGCGAGTACAGTCCAAACCTATGCAGTAGCATGAAGCCGCTCGTGCATGAGCGAGTACAGTCCACACCTATGCAGTAGCATGAAGCCGCTCGTGCATGAGCGAGTGCAGTCCACACCTATGCAGTAGCATGAAGCCACTCGTGCATGAGTGAGTACAGTCCGCACCTATGCAGCAGCATGAAGCCGCTCGTGCATGAGCGATTACAGTCCACTCCTATGCAGTAGCATGAAGCTGCTCGTGCATGAGCGATTACAGTCCACTCCTATGCAGTAGCATGAAGCTGCTCGTGCATGAGCGAGTACAGTCCGCACCTATGCAGCAGCATGAAGCCGCTCGTGCATGAGCGATTACAGTCCACACCTATGCAGTAGCATGAAGCTGCTCGTGCATGAGCGAGTACAGTCCGCACCTATGCAGCAGCATGAAGCCGATCGTGCATGAGCGAGTGCAGTCCACACCTATGCAGTAGCATGAAGCCACCCGTGCATGAGTGAGTACAGTCCGCACCTATGCAGTAGCATGAAGCCGCTCGTGCATGAGCGAGTGCAGTCCACACCTATGCAGTAGCATGAAGCCACTCGTGCATGAGTGAGTACAGTCCGCACCTATGCAGTAGCATGAAGCCGCTCGTGCATGAGCGATTACAGTCCACTCCTATGCAGTAGCATGAAGCTGCTCGTGCATGAGCGAGTACAGTCTGCACCTATGCAGCAGCATGAAGCCGCTCGTGCATGAGCGAGTACAGTCCGCACCTATGCAGCAGCATGAAGCCGCTCGTGCATGAGCGATTACAGTCCACTCCTATGCAGTAGCATGAAGCTGCTCGTGCATGAGCGAGTACAGTCTGCACCTATGCAGCAGCATGAAGCCGCTCGTGCATGAGCGAGTACAGTCCGCACCTATGCAGTAGCATGAAGCCACTCATGCATGAGTGAGTACAGTGCACACCGATGTGTTGGAATTTAAGTATGATATGCTTGAATTTGGAGCCCTCAGTTACTTTAGATAACTGGTTTTAGTAAAAATACTTGCTATGCAGAGTTTCTCCTTAATGAAAACCTGTAACGAAAAAAAACCTCCCCTGGGGGGTACTCACCTCGAGTGGGGGAAGCCTCCGGATCCTATTGAGGCTTCCCCCGTCCTCGGTACCACAGAGGCGGCAATAAAGCTCCCCGAACAGGGGAGATGTAAATATTTTCCTTTCATGCAGGCGCAGTATCGGCTCTCCACTCGGAGATAGGCGGAAATAGCCAATCGCTGTCGGGCCGCTCTACTGCGCAGGTGCAAGTCTCCTGCGCAGGTGCAAGTCTCCTGCACCTGCGCAGTAGAGAGGACCCGACAGAGATCGGCTATTTTCGCCAATCTCCGTGCGGAGAGCCGCAACAGCGCCCCTGTGCTTATCAGTGCTTGTCAGGCTTGTCGAGGGAGGATTCCGGGACCGGTTTTATGGGCTGTGTTAGATTTTGTACAGGGAACCGTGTTTTTCGTTCCCTTTCCCTATGTTCATGTTCAGTTTGTTGTCTATTGTGTCCTGTTCATATATTTTTACTCTAGTTATAAGATTAGATAACATGGCTTGATATTTGATACTATGGGAATGGGGTGCCAGTGTGTTTCTGCAGTCCTTTATAGTGGGTTGTAATTCTTCTATGAGTGCAGTGCATTTGCCTATGATCCTTTCCATCATCCCCGATGTACGTTTCTAAAAATTCGTACCAGTCTTTTGTAAACTTAAGATCTTTGGGAAAAGCTGTGAGGGTATAGATTCTAATACCATCAGGGGAAATCCTCCCTCAATATATGATTGCTGCATTGAAGTATCTTCTTGGTGAAAGAACTTGTCCTTCAAAGAAGATTCAAGTTTATGAAAAAGAGGCTTCAAGTCTATATTATCACCACCCTCTTCTCCAGTAATTTCATCTCGTACAGGTGGAGTTTCATTCGATTCATTCGATTCAGTAGGTTTCTTGAACTGAGCCAGCAGACCTGTCCTGTGTGTGCTTGATAAAGTTCATATTCGGTTAAGAGCTACAATCGAATAATCGTTTGATGTTAACGGTTCCAATCTGTAAGACGAAAAGAAAACATTTGAGAGCCCTGAATAGTGTGATACTGTTAATTTATATTTGTAACAATGAATTATTGAAAATGGCAAAGACACGTTGCTGCCACAGTCGGGTGAAACAGCATCTTAGCCTCTGTTCAAAACAAGCTGATCATACATAACTTAGATACGTAGTAATGTGTAATATGTGGTATTACCTGCAGGATAACGGCCAGGTACATTATTCATCTGGTCTGAAGCTTCAAGCAAGAAAGCATTTACCAAGAAAGTATTCATCCACCTACACAAGTAAACACTCCCTGAAGACATGCTGATCTGGCAGTTTAAGAAAAAGCACACACTGCAGTTGTGGGGTAGTTAGTGTAGCTGGCGGGGAAGCAGGGGTTAGTGTCATGAGGCCACTCGTGCATGAGCAAGTACCGTCCACACCTATGCAGTAGCATGAAGCCGCTCGTGCATGAGCGAGTACAGTCCGCACCTATGCAGTAGCATGAAGCCGCTCGTGCATGAGTGAGTACAGTACACACCTATGCAGTAGCATGAAGCCGCTTGTGCATGAGCAAGTACAGTCCGCACCTATGCAGTAGCATGAAGCCACCCATGCATGAGTGAGTACAGTCCACACCTATGCAGTAGCATGAAGCCGCTCCTGCATGAGGGAGTACAGTCCACACCTATGCAGTAGCATGAAGCCGCTCGTGCATGAGTGAGTACAGTCCACACCTATGCAGTAGCATGAAGCCACTCATGCATGAGCAAGTACAGTCCGCACCTATGCAGTAGCATGAAGCCGCTCGTGCATGAGCGAGCACAGTCGGCACCTATGCAGCAGCATGAAGCCACTCGTGCATGAGCGAGTACTGTCCACACCTATGCAGTAGCATGAAGCCACTCGTGCATGAGTGAGTACAGTCCACACCTATGCAGAAGCATGAACCTGCTCGTGCATGAGCAAGTACAGTCCGCACCTATGCAGAAGCATGAAGCCACCCATGCATGAGCGAGTACAGTCCGCACCTATGCAGTAGCATGAAGCCACTCGTGCATGAGTGATTACAGTCCGCACCTATGCAGTAGCATGAAGCCACTCATGCATGAGTGAGTACAGTCCACACCTATGCAGTAGCATGAAGCCGCTCGTGCCTGAGCAAGTAAAGTCCGCACCTATGCAGAAGCATGAAGCCACCCGTGCATGAGCGAGTACAGTCCAAACCTATGCAGTAGCATGAAGCCGCTCGTGCATGAGCGAGTACAGTCCACACCTATGCAGTAGCATGAAGCCACTCGTGCATGAGCAAGTACAGTCCGCACCTATGCAGTAGCATGAAGCCGCTCGTGCATGAGCGAGTGCAGTCCGCACCTATGCAGTAGCATGAAGCCGCTCGTGCATGAGTGAGTACAGTACACACCTATGCAGTAGCATGAAGCCGCTCGTGCATGAGCAAGTACAGTCCACACCTATGCAGTAGCATGAAGCCACCCATGCATGAGTGAGTACAGTTCACACCTATGCAGTAGCATGAAGCCGCTCGTGCATGAGCGAGTACAGTCCACACCTATGCAGTAGCATGAAGCCGCTCCTGCATGAGAGAGTACAGTTCACACCTATGCAGTAGCATGAAGCCGCTCGTGCATGAGCGAGTACAGTCCACACCTATGCAGTAGCATGAAGCCACTCATGCATGAGCAAGTACAGTCCGCACCTATGCAGTAGCATGAAGCCGCTCGTGCATGAGCGAGCACAGTCCGCACCTATGCAGCAGCATGAAGCCACTCGTGCATGAGCGAGTACTGTCCACACCTATGCAGTAGCATGAAGCCACTCGTGCATGAGTGAGTACAGTCCACACCTATGCAGAAGCATGAACCCGCTCGTGCATGAGCAAGTACAGTCCGCACCTATGCAGAAGCATGAACCCACCCGTGCATGAGCGAGTACAGTCCACACCTATGCAGTAGCATGAAGCCGCTCCTGCATGAGGGAGTACAGTCCACACCTATGCAGTAGCATGAAACCGCTCGTGCATGAGCAAGTACAGTCCGCACCTATGCAGAAGCATGAAGCCACCCATGCATGAGCGAGTACAGTCCGCACCTATGCAGTAGCATGAAGCCACTCGTGCATGAGTGATTACAGTCCGCACCTATGCAGTAGCATGAAGCCACTCATGCATGAGTGAGTACAGTCCACACCTATGCAGTAGCATGAAGCCGCTCGTGCCTGAGCAAGTACAGTCCGCACCTATGCAGAAGCATGAAGCCACCCGTGCATGAGCGAGTACAGTCCAAACCTATGCAGTAGCATGAAGCCGCTCGTGCATGAGCGAGTACAGTCCACACCTATGCAGTAGCATGAAGCCGCTCGTGCATGAGCGAGTGCAGTCCACACCTATGCAGTAGCATGAAGCCACTCGTGCATGAGTGAGTACAGTCCGCACCTATGCAGTAGCATGAAGCCGCTCGTGCATGAGCGATTACAGTCCACTCCTATGCAGTAGCATGAAGCTGCTCGTGCATGAGCGAGTACAGTCCGCACCTATGCAGCAGCATGAAGCCGCTCGTGCATGAGCGATTACAGTCCACACCTATGCAGTAGCATGAAGCTGCTCATGCATGAGCGAGTACAGTCCGCACCTATGCAGCAGCATGAAGCCGCTCGTGCATGAGCGAGTACAGTCCGCACCTATGCAGTAGCATGAAGCCACTCATGCATGAGTGAGTACAGTCCACACCTATGCAGCAGCATGAAGCCGCTCGTGCATGAGCGAGTACAGTCCACACCTATGCAGTAGCATGAAGCCACTCGTGCATGAGCGAGTACAGTCCGCACCTATGCAGTAGCATGAAGCCACTCATGCATGAGCGAGTACAGTCCACACCTATGCAGTAGCATGAAGCCGCTCATGCATGAGCAAGTGCAGTCCACACCTATGCAGCAGCATGAAGCCGCTTGTGCATGAGCGAGTACAGTCCACACCTATGCAGTAGCATGAAGCCACTCGTGCATGAGCGAGTACAGTCCGCACCTATGCAGTAGCATGAAGCCACTCATGCATGAGTGAGTACAGTCCACACCTATGCAGCAGCATGAAGCCGCTCGTGCATGAGCGAGTACAGTCCACACCTATGCAGTAGCATGAAGCCGCTCCTGCATGAGGGAGTACAGTCCACACCTATGCAGCAGCATGAAGCCGCTCGTGCATGAGCGAGTACAGTCCACACCTATGCAGTAGCATGAAGCCACTCGTGCATGAGCGAGTGCAGTCCACACCTATGCAGTAGCATGAAGCCACCCATGCATGAGCGAGTACAGTCCGCACCTATGCAGCAGCATGAAGCTGCTCGTGCATGAGCGAGTACAGTCCGCACCTATGCAGCAGCATGAAGCCACTCGTGCACCACACCTATGCAGTAGCATGAAGCCACTCGTGCATGAGTGAGTACAGTCCACACCTATGCAGAAGCATGAACCCGCTCGTGCATGAGCAAGTACAGTCCGCACCTATGCAGAAGCATGAAGCCACCCGTGCATGAGCGAGTACAGTCCACACCTATGCAGTAGCATGAAGCCGCTCCTGCATGAGGGAGTACAGTCCGCACCTATGCAGCAGCATGAAGCCACCCGTGCATGAGGGAGTACAGTCCGCACCTATGCAGTAGCATGAAGCCACTCATGCATGAGTGAGTACAGTGCACACCGATGTGTTGGAATTTAAGTATGATGCTTGAATTTGGAGCCCTCAGTTACTTTAGATAACTGGTTTTAGTAAAAATACTTGCTATGCAGAGTTTCTCCTTAATGAAAACCTGTAATGAAAAAAAACCTCCCCTGGGGGGTACTCACCTCGAGTGGGGGAAGCCCCTGGATCCTATTGAGGCTTCCCCCACCGTCCTCGGTACCACAGAGGCGGCAATAAAGCTCCCCGAACAGGGGAGATGTAAATATTTTCCTTTCATGCAGGCGCAGTATCGGCTCTCCACTCGGAGATAGGCGGAAATAGCCAATCGCTGTCGGGCCGCTCTACTGCGCAGGTGCAAGTCTCCTGCAAGTCTCCTGCACCTGCGCAGTAGAGAGGACCTGACAGAGATCGGCTATTTTCGCCTATCTCCGTGTGGAGAGCCGCAACAGTGCCCCCGTGCTTATCAGTGCTTGTCAGGCTTGTGGAGGGAGGATTCCGGGACACTCCGGGGGAGCCAGCGCTGGACTGCCTGCAGCTACAGGGGAGGGGGTAGCCTCATTGGGTCCCTGAGGCTTTCCCCTCCCGAGGTGAGTACCCCCCAGGGGAACTTTTTTTGTTACAGGTTCTCTTTAAGGAGGATTTCTCTTAGAGAGAAATTGCCCGAAGCACAATGTTCAGTAGAACATTGTGCTGTGTCTTCCACAAGGCCAGAGCACGGTATCAGCTCAAGATGCACCGACATCCAGGCTGCAGTGGGATAAACATCAAGTGTTTTCATATTTCCTAAAGGTAAACAATGGCCAGGGAACAGAAAACAATGTTCTCCTAAGAACCAGGGGATAGGTCACTGGAAAGGGGGATTTTCCAGTGCAGGTGCAGTAAAGATTGTGCTGGTCATCCTATCACATGGTCTTGCCAGCATATGGCAGGCTGAGGATATGGCTGACAGCGGACTCCACCTACTAGGGGTGGAGTCCAGGGTTAACTATTGACTGGCTGTTTATAAGGAATGGACGGTTTTTGGGAAATCAATTCCACTTTCTTCTATTTACTCCTAATTCTATTCATTACCTAACTTCCTGTAACATCACTTATCTGTATGCTGTATATAGGCTAAGTGCTGTCTTAGCGCAATGTAGCATAGATGCATACCTCCCAACTTTTTGAGATGAGAAAGAGGGACACTGAAGCCACGCCCCTGCCACACCCCTGATCAGGCCCCGCCACACCCCTAGTTGCGCATATGATAAAGATTTCATAAGAAAAATATATTGTTTTATAATTCAAACCACACTGGTCCTTTCTATCCTGGTTCATTTTCCTTCATTTTAACATTTTAAAATTAGTAATATATCAATTTAAAGGATCGGAATAAAGTCCATCAAACACATTTTTTAGTAGAGAAAAATAAATATTTACATCGAAAGAGGGACAAAGTCCTGAAAGAGGGACAAATGAGGAGGAAAGAGGGACAGAGGGACAGGGCTCCTAAAGCGGGACAGTTGGGAGCTATGTAAGAGAAGGCCTGGTCAATTCTCAAAGAATGGACCAAGAGCCTGGAACGCTTAAGATGACTTACTACAGATTAATTGCTTCACTGTGGTAACGAACATGTAACTAAGATTGCTGCTGAACACACCTGTATATCTGCTTTGCTGAATAAACGCCTGAATAAACTTTGAAGACGTCTAATCAGTTCTATCTCCTTTGCTGTTGCTGTGAGGAGTGTCAAGTTAGCACAAGTTGTGTGATATGGTGCCGAACAAAGGTGTAGTGTTGTTGCCCATAGCAACCAACAAATTTTTATTACAATATGCAGTAGCTTGAAGCCGCTTGTGCATGAGCGAGTACAGTGTGTGTTGTGTGTGTTGTATGTACTGTACAGGGGCGTATCTGGGTAATATAGAGCCTATGGCAAACACTTAAAATTGCCCCCCCCCCATTAAAGCCCCCTCTCCTTCTAAAAACAGCATCCTTTCTCGCATGCATGTGTTATGGTTGCCTGTGTTTTTTGGCTGGGGATATTGCTGAAGTTACTTTTTTTCGAACTATGACTTCTTATTCCCTCTCGGTCTTCTTTTCTAACACTAAGCCAAGTGCACCCTACATATGTAAGTTAAGTAGCCATGTTCCCGAGATAACAAAATTAATGAGTGATGGGAAGGCATGGGGCGGCATGACGGTGTAGCACAGCAGCAGGCAATTGCGCCCTTGGTGCTGTGGCGCCCATGGCATGAGCCATGCCTGCACCCCTCTAGATACGCCTCTGGTACTGTATGTGTGTGAGTGTGTGTATGTATGCGTGTCTGTTTCTCTTATGCAATTGTGCAGTATTTGTGTATTTGTGTATGTAGTGTGTGTGATTTGTGTGAGGTGTGTGTAGTATGTGCACATGTCTGTGTATGTGCAAAGTGTGTGTGTGTGTGTGTGTGTGTGTGTGTTTAGTGTGAGTGTAATGTGTATGTATGTGAGTGACACCACTTACACCTTTTATCAAGCCTTGTGTCTCAGTAACTGAGTGAAGATATTCCAGGAGTTGTCGCTTCATTCTTGTACAACAAATTCCTTAACGTAGTTAGTGCTCATTCCTTGAAATGACAGGTAAGCCCACAGGGCCTATTAATCATCAGATGTCGCACCTCCACCGCCCCCTCTCTCCCCCCCCCCCCCCCGCTTCCTCCATGCAGAGATACAGCTATATAAGTCTGTGTAGTGCTCTGTAGGCTCACTTATTCAAGATTTATTGTCATTGTGTAACGCAGCGAAATCACTTCTCAGTCTGAAGAAGATGTCTGCCACGCATCAACTAATGGTCGGAGGATGGACTGACGTGAAACCGGCTACACAAAAAGTACAGGATATCTGCGATAAGGTAAGTGATGGGGGTGGAGGTGCCGCGTACGTCTAATCTGGGCAGCTCAGCTGTGTGTTTGTCGCACTGGAGGGGTCAGCATAGCCCGGTATAGGGTGGCTGCTACCAAAAGCTGACAATTACATTTCCCACACAAGAAGCTCAGTCCAATTCAATTATTCTCCTGAGTTTACTCCTAGGAGATCAGTTTTTATCTTCTGTTTAAAGTGACGCTGAAGCAAAAAAAACCCCCAAAAACGTATGATATAATGCATTGTATGTGTAGTACGGATAATTACTAGAACATTAGTAGCCAAGAAAAGAGTCTCAAGTTTTTATTTTCAGTTATATAGCTTTTTTTTTTATAACATTTTTTTAATAACATTCCTTCCCTCATATTTATTTCCTTTTAAAGAATACGTCCAAAGTAATAAAAGCTCCAGGCTATGTGAGTGCGATCGCGAGCAGTGCGGCCGTGCGCTAGCGCCAGTGCTGAGGATCCTGACCTGGCGAGGTCAGCATTGCCAATGGCGCATCGGCGCGCGCGATCTCCTGCAAAACCCTTTCCCAGGACCTCACTCCAATTGGCGTGGAGCAGTCCTGGGGGTGCCACCGCATTCACGCCAATTGACATGGTCGTCAAGGGGTTAAGCAATGCCAGTTCCCTGGCTGTCCTGCTGATCCTCCCCTCTGATACTTTCAGCCATAGCCCCTGAACAAGCATGCAGCAGATCAGGTGTTTCTGACATTACTTTCAGAGATCTGACAAAATAAGCTGCATGCTTGTTTCTGGTGTTATTCAGACACTACTACAGCCAAATAGATTAGCAGGGCTGCCAGGCAAATGGTATTGTTTAAAAATAAATAAATATGGCAGCCTCCACATACCTCTCGCTACAGTTGTCCTTTACCCTTTTCTTGGTTGCGTTTTTAATTTAGTCTTTTTGGAGATGTTCAGAGTGTGGGAAATATTTTGCCAATAAAGGAATCCTTGTCAAATATGAGAGAACTCACACTAGTCAGAAACCACATTCATGTGCTGAGTGCGGGAAATGTTTTGCACAGAAATCACAGCTTGTTAGACGTGAAAAAACTCACGCTGGCGAGAAGCCTTCTTCATGTGCTGAGTGTGGGAAATGTTTTGCACAGAAATCACAGCTTGTTAGACGTGAAAGAACTCACGCTGGCGAGAAGCCTTCTTCATGTGCTAAGTGTGGGAAATGTTTTGCAAATAAATCACAGCTTGTTAGACGTGAAAGAACTCACGCTGGTGAGAAGCCTTTTTCATGTGCTGAGTGTGGGAAATGTTTTGCACAGAAATCACAGCTTGTTAGACGTGAAAGAACTCACACTGGCGAGAAGCCTTCTTCATGTGCTGAGTGTGGGAAATGTTTTGCACAGAAATCACAGCTTGTTAGACGTGAAAGAACTCACGCTGGTGAGAAGCCTTTTTCATGTGCTGAGTGTGGGAAATGTTTTGCACAGAAATCACAGCTTGTTAGACATTAAAGAACTCATGCTGGTGAGAAGCCTTTTTCATGTGCTGAGTGTGGGAAATGTTTTGCACAGAAATCACAGCTTGTTAGACATTAAAGAACTCATGCTGGTGAGTGTAAAGAATGTTTTGCACGTCAATCTCATTCCCAGCCCTGTACATTGTTCCAATGCAATGACAGAAATATTTTTTTTCAAAAACTACTAACGCCTTTTTGAATTGTTTTCTTCTTGTTTTCACATTTCTCCTTAACATACCCGGTAAATTTGGTAATTCTAGCATATATAGGGGCTTTGCTATTAACCCCTAAAGTCAGTAGCCATTGACTTCAATGTTAAATGCGAATGCAAACTTTTACTGTGAAAATGTATGGTAAAATGTGAATGGTGAACGGTCACTAGTCGCTGGGAATTGTTCCCCCGCTAACATGTTCTACCATCCCATATGTATTTACTCCCATTGCTATGAAGTCTTTTAAAAGCCCCTAAGAAGTCCTGGTGCAACCAATTACCTTCAAATATCACATAATGGAGGTGATTCACTTCACCGTGCTATGACAAATATCACATCTTATGAAAGATATCACACCTTATCAAAGTTAACATGCCTTATCAGAGTAGCATAGCGAGCGCTACGAACCTGCAGGGGCTCAGGGCCGGACGAGTGCCATTGCCAATTAGCAGGCATAAGCTTGTAGCGCTCACTATGCTACTCTGATAAGGCATGTTAACTTTGATAAGGTGTGATAGCTTTAATAAGGTGTGATATCTTTGATAAGGTGTGATATTATTATTATTTAGTATTTATACAGCGCTGACATCTTCCGCAGCGCTGTACAGAGTATATTGTCTTGTCATTTAACTGTCCCTCAGAGGGGCTCACAATCTAATCCCTCCCATAGTCCTATGTGTATGTATGTATGTGTTGTGCATGTATCATAGTCTAGGGACAATTTAGGGGGGAAGCCAATTAACTTATCTGTATGTGTTTGGGATGTGGGAGGAACCTGGAGTGCCCGGAGGAAACCCACGCAGACACGGGGAGAACATACAAACTCCTTGCAGATGTTGACCTGGCTGGGATTCAAACCGGGGACCCAGCGATGCAAGGCAAGAGAGCTAACCACTATGCCAATGTGCTGCCCTTAGATAAGGTGTGATATTTGTCATAGCACGCTTTAGTGAATAAACAGAGTGAAATGGAAAGAACATGGTACCACAATAAACCTGCCAAGAGGTGGCCCCCCAGTGCCAAGGGGGTGAATAATTCTCCAAGACAGGGCCCTGGCATACCAGGGAGTGTTTTGTGGGTCGTTTTCGTTTTTTTTTAAAAAGCTTCCATTGATTTGCATTAAAATTGCGGCAAAATAGCTGGAATCGGGATTTTTCAAAAATTGTGATTGCAGCAACCCGCAAAAACGTTCTCCAGGGACCACACTGTCGTTTGTTTCCTTTTCCTTCAGATCTTTCAAATTCAATCAATTTTCTTGATTGATTGTATTTAAAAAATCAAACTACTCCTCTATACCCATGTCTGTCCTAATCTCCCCCACTGCAACCTATCCTGCAACCTGTGCAGTGCCCAATGGGCAGAAATCTGCTATTGTGTAGTTTATAAATGTTGGAAGTTATTTTACATTTGTGTCGAACTTGTCTTTTAGGTGAAAGAGCAGTTTATCCGAAAATCTGGTCGGAACAGGAATGATTGTGCTTTGATTGCGATATCGTACCAGTCAAAAGCTATTCTAGGCAACCTTTATGCCATCAAGGTAATTGCAAGTGAAGATTTTTAAAGAACACCTGAGGTTAGAGTGATATGGAGGCTGCTATATTTATTTCCTTTTACGCAATACCAGTTGCCTGGCTATCCTGCTAATCCTCTGCCTCTAATACTTTTAGCCATAGACCCTGAACAAGCATGCAGCAGATCAGATGTTTCTGACTGGATTAGCTGCATGCTTGTTTCAGGTGTGTTATGTAGACACTTCTGCAGCCAAAGAGATCAGCAGGACAGTCAGGCAACTGGTGTTGTTTAATCCCCTTCCAACCGCCTAACGCCATATGATGGCTCTGTTGTCCCTCCGCAACGCCAAATGGTGTCATCTCGTGAGAGGCGAGATTTGCAGGGAAAAAGTGCTCGCTCGAGCGTGTTTCCTGCACTGCATACAGCTGCGCACACATATCAGCCTGCCAGCCATGATCGGAGCTGGCAGGCAGTTATTAAAAACAGAGAATGTGTACAGTGCTGCGATCTAGTGCAGCGATGTACAACGGACAACCTTGCCACTTAACCGTCCCTCGGAGGGGCTCACAATCTAATCCCTATCATAGGCTGATGCCTATGGATGATCAGTGTAGTGTAGGTAATCTATCTAGTGCTAATTTGTGGGGGGGGGGGGGGGGGGGGGAGGGGGGGAGGGGGGTATGGACAAAAGACATTTTCTTTTTAAATAAAAATTATCTTCTTTAATTAATTAAATAAAAATCAAAATTGCAGCAGCAATCAGAGACCTCCAAAAGACGGCTCTATTAAAGGCAAGAAAAGGAGGTAATATTCATTGGGGTGCTAAGTTGTATGGCCGAGCAATAAATCGTTAAAGCTGTGAATTGCTGAATTGTAAAAAATAGCCTGGTCACTAGGGGGGTATAAACTTCTGGTCCTCAAGAGGTTAAAAGTTAACAAATATCCCCTACAATTTAGCTTACTATTAAAACCACTCTCTTTGCTTAGGAACACTTTTGTAAACATCCACGTAATGGTCAGGTGACACTATATGTCCTAAATAAATCTCTTACCATTTTACAAATAATGATTTCTGGCATAAATCTTTCAATACTGCAAACTCTGGGTCACTGGTGCACCCGAGGCAACATGTGACATGATGAGATGGACATGCGTATGTATAGTGCACCCCGACCCCATCACTGTTCAATCTGCACCATGAGGTGTAACCACAGGTCACCTGATGCAGAGTGACGGCTGGGGAGCAGACAAATGCTCCGGCACAAGAACAAGAGTAAGAAATAAGAGCAGTCCGTAAAGTAAACTGGATCATGTCTGGTTCTGAATGTTCTTCTTTCTTCATCTCCAGGTCTGGCTCAGTGGCCATTCTTACGCTCATATCGGGGTGCAAGGGTCAGTTTCACAAGAGCCCCCAACTCTGCAGAACGTCTATCTGGACAAAAAGCTTGATGATCCGCTCTCAGTTTGAGGAAGACCCCCAGAGGAAAGAGCTTCAACAATAAAGTCAGTCCTGATTGACTGATACTTCTCCGGCCAGCTTATGGTCTTGTCGACATCTTTATTTCCACACTTCTTTGCCAGACTCTATCATGGTGCCCCCTGAGCAGCTGGTCACTCACCATACAGATACATTTAGGGGCCTGTTTATTATTACTCATAAATGCAGCTTTTCATTTTTTTGCTGTTGCTGTTCTCAGGTTCATTCCAGGAAGATTGTCCTATGCAATGTGATTGGTGGTGAACGAGCCAATCCTATGATCTTCAAACCTCCAACTGACCAATGACATCAGGGGCGTAACAATAGACCCTGCAAGGGATGCAGCCACAGGTGGGCCCAGAAGCCACAGGGGGCCCCATCCTGAAAGACTGACAACTAAGGGCAAGGAGAGAAAAAAAAACGTTCTGCTCTCTACACCATTGTTCTAATGACTGCATCTGCTCAGCTACTGATAAGGAATCATACAAAGTTTTGTAGACAGAGGTTCTGCGCCATCAGAAATGGACAGAGTGAGTGTAATAGGATGCAGAGGCTGTGAGTGTAATCGGATGCATTTTCTGCACACCATGTGTGTCTGTATGTGGGAAAACATGCACGTTTTATCACAGATGCTAATGTAACTGATAGAGAAAATGCGTGCAGTGCTTCACTGCTGTCTGTTTTTATCTGCATGGGGAAAACACATTCAAGTGTGTACTAGCCAATTAAATAACATAGGTTCTCAGTTTACCTGTGCAGAAAGCAGGGGTGGGGTGCCTGGTGGTGGTGGTGGTGGCAGACGGGGGAGGGGATTGGCAGGAGGGGGCCCCATACAAAGTTTTGCAGGGGGGGGGGGGGAGTGATTTCTAGTTTTGCCTCTGAATGACATGGACACAGGGATAGCATTCATTGTACGGTATTAGTAAAATACAACTGGTTGATAGAATATCAGTATAGAACTGCTACCAATATCCTACTATCAGCTATGTGGGGGTCATTTTTTGTCTGGGCTTTTAGTGCCTCCTCCCATTTGTTTGACTTTTACTAATGCTCTTCCCTTCATAATTGTACTTCCACTCCTAATGTAACCCCCTTCTTTATCCATAACTTTAAAGAGGCCCTGTAGTGACATGAAGTAGATACAATAAATTATTCAGGATGACCACTTTCACTGCAATTTTCCTGGTTTCTGCAACTGAAACACTTCCTGTATCTATAAATTGCCGTGTATTGGTAATGTATCCCCACCCCTCCCAGTCATGCTTAGCCTAGGCTGTTTGGCTATGTGGAGTTCTCGAACTCCAGAGCATTCTGGGAGACAGATATTTTGTACTGGCTTCGGAACTCTCAAAAAACAAACATTCCACAGAGCTGCACCTGACGGGACTAAAGATGTCGTCACCAGTGATAAATTTCAGGGTGTAAATCGGGGTGAGGAAAGACTTTACAATGGGAATAGACTGACTAAATAGTTTATAAATGAACCCAGGATCTATAAATGAATCAGTTTTGGTTGAACCGCAGATATGATGTACTGTATGTATGTATACCATGATAAGGGTGGCCAAAGAGGAGGCTTATTAATGATTACTTCTGTTTTTGAATGGTTTTATGTGGTTGAAATATCTTTAAATAAAGCTGTAATTGAAACACTTTCTAACAGATGGCGCTGTGATTTGACCGTTCCTTCCTTGGGTGGGGTAATTCTCATTGCGGTCAATGCACGTGTTGGGTGGGTCGTGTGGCACAAAATCCTTTGCTTGTCTGCAATTTATAAATGAATATTGTAAAAAAAAAAAGAAAAAAAAAAGCCATTTTAGTTATTTTGTTACCCTCACTACAGTTCCTCTTTAAAGGATACCAAAGCCCAAAAGCAGGCATGTATGGTGAGCTGTCCTGATGCTCACCACTCCCCCCCCCCCTTCTCCTTCCTGCACACTAATTTAGCAGCAATTGCCCCGTGGCCCCGCCTTCTGGTCGGCCGGAGCACGTGTGCTATAACACGCAACCTCTGCCGCCACACGTACATTAGTATTCCAGCAAAGAAGATAATGACCAGCACCGGCTGTTTTTAAAAAAATGCAGGATTTTATTCACGTTAACAACTGTGAATAAACATAGCTCTGGACATCCGGCAACTTCCAGGGTGTAACTATAGCTCTGAGTATTATAAGCTCTTTGATGCATGCAGGTATTCAAGGACCTCAAACAGCAGTAGGATGGGTCCCCGACTGCAGCCAGGTCTAACCACACAACGGACGCCGTTTCGAACGGTTGCACCATTCTTTGTCAAGTGAACACTGAATAGCAAAGAATGGTGCAACCGTTTGAAACGGCGTCCGTTGTGTGGGCAGACCTGGCTGCAGTCGGGGACCCATCCTACTGCTGTTTGAGGTCCTTGAATACCTGCATGCATCAAATAGCTTATAATACTCAGTAATGTAACAATTCAATTCAAACTCAGTAATGTAAGAGTGAACAGAGGCACCAGCAGGATAAAAGGTTCTAAAAGGCTTAAAATCCCTCAGGAGGTGGTGGTGGACTTGCCTCCCCGAAGCAGACAAGATACAAAATTTATGACAACAGGTTTATAAATATACTCCAAAACAAACAGTGCAACGCGTTTCACGGGTATGTTCCCGCTTCCTCAGGCAATAAAAAGATAGTATACAGTATAGTCTCAAGGTCGCGAATAGCGCTATTCGTGACCTTGAGACTATACTGTGTACTCCTATCTGTTTATTGCCTGAGGAAACAGGAACATACCCGTGAAACGCGTTGCACTGTTTGTTTTGGAGTATATTAATGAGCCTGTTGTCATAAAACTGACGGTATCTGGACTGCTTCGGGGAGGCGAGTCCACCACCACCTCCTGAGGGATTTTAAGCCTTTTAGAACCTTTTATCCTGCTGGTGCCTCTGTTCACTCTTACATTATCGATATCCACCCCTGCTGGAGGGGTTGATCCCCATTTTTCCTTATCTACGCAGAGCGACTTTTAATCCTGAGTGAGGACAGGTCTAATCTCCTCACCTGCCTATACAGTGGTTACCTAGGAGGTAACCCACGTTTGTGAGTATATACATTACATACTTTTCATTTCCAACTCTTTGTTTTGCATACTACACTATATTGGGCTCTCTGTATTTCTTTTGTCCTTATAACACTCAGAGTTATACAGTAGTTACATCCTGGAAGTTGCCGGATGTCCAGAGCTATGTTTATTCACAGTTGTTAACCTGAATAAAATCCGGCATTTTTAAAAAACAGCCGGTGCTGGTCATCATCTACTTTGCTGGAATACACCAAGTCCTTGCTAGCCACACTGACTACACCAAGCACGGCAAACAAGGCGGGACAGGTGTGCTGTCTGAGAAGGAAAACACGTACATCAGTATGGAGCCCCCGGCCAAGAGCTTGCAAGTGACATGACACGCATGCGCAGAGCGTTCCCGGCTGGGGGTTCCCGTACAGCTGTATGCGTTCCGGCAGAAAGCCGCAATGCTCCCAGCCGTCCAGAAGACGGGTCCACTGGGCAATTCGAGGTACAGGAGGGCGCAGAATAGAGAATGGGGGGAGCGGTGAGCATCAGGACCGCTCACCATACATGCCTGCTCCAAACCCCATGCCCCCCCCCCCCCTTCTCAACTGTATTTGGGCTCTGGTATCCTTTAAAGGAAACCTGAGATGAAAGTAAAGAAGAAATTCATACATACCTGGGGTTTCCTCCAGCCCCCTTCAGGCTGATTGGTCCCTCGCCATCCTCCTCCGCCTCCTGTAGCCTCTGCTACGGCTCCTGGCAATTTGGCCAGTCAGTGCGTAGTACGCATGCGAGGCAAGCGACCGATTAGCCTGAAGGGGGCTGGAGGAAGCCCCGGGTATGTATACATTTCTTCTTTACTCTCATCTCAGGTACACTTTAACTTCCATGCAACATAAACTCCTTCCTGATGCCTAACCTGATCCTACCCTCTAACCCCTAACTGATACTCACATTGGATCGTCTAGCCCTTCACTGGCTATTGGCTACAGAGCATCACATGACACCTGCTGCTGCGTGTATCAAAAAAGGGCGCCTGGAAAAAAGGGCGCGGGGTATAGCCGAAATTTTATGTTTTAATGCAAAACCATATTTTTCGTTTAAGAGGTTGCAAACGAAAATTTAGTGCTAAATAAACGGAAATGAAATGGCAAAATACCGTCTATAACAACAAATGAATTATGAAATTAAACGTCAAATAACGTCTATAACAAAAATGATATTTACACTTGTATTAAGCATAGCAATACAATGGTATATTCTACAGATATTTTACTGCAATTATACCAAACTTTAGGCTCACACAGATCTCTCCCTATCCCTAACCCCTAAACCCCCTCTTTGTTTAAATATACATAATTTAATAAATTGTATATATTGTGCTGTAACTATACCTAACCTTACTCTCACACAGAGCCCTCCCTGTACCTATTCCTAACCCATAGATCCCCCTGGTGGTGCCTAATCCTAACCACCCCCTGGTGGTGCCTAACCCTAACCACCCCCTGGTGGTGCCTAAACCTAACCACCCCCCCTGGTGGTGCCTAAACCTAACCACCCCCCTGGTTGTGCCTAAACCTAACCACCCCCTGGTGGTGCCTAAACCTAACCACCCCCCCAGGTGGTGCCTTAATCTTACCACCCCCCTGGTGGTGCCTAAACCTAACCACCCCCTGGTGGTGCCTAAACCTAACCACCCCCCTGGTGGTGCCTAAACCTAAATCTCCCCTGGTGATGCCTAAGCCTAACCATCCCCCTAGTGGTGTATATTGCACTGTAACTATACCTAACCCTCCCTGTACCTAACCCCTAGACCCCCCTGGTGGTGCCTAACCCTAACCACCCCCCTGGTGGTGCCTAACCCTAACCACCCCATGGTTGAGTATATTATACTGTAACTATACCTAACCCTCCCTGTACCTATCCCTAACCCCTAGACCCCCCTGGTAATGCCTAAACCTAACCATCCCCACCGCACAAACACCCTAAACACATACAAACAATAATATATTTAATCCTTAAAATACTTCACTATAAATAACATGAATAAAATAATTTATATATTTGTAATAGAATAAATAGCCTTAAAATCACATATACATTATTATAAATAGAGAAAAGTATATAATATATATATATATATATATATATATATATATATATATATAGTCCAATGGGAGGTCAGCAGCTTCCACAACTTTGCTCCAAGATGGAGAGGGTGCACGCAACCAGGGGTGCCCAGATCCCGGAAAGTATAAACAAAAACTCCAAGGGGTTGCAGCACACAGCTCTAATTTATTGAGCTCAAACAAAAGTTTCACAGCAAACGTTTCGGTTGATCCACAACCTTTGTCAATGCATTGACAAAGGTTGTGGATCAACCGAAACGTTTGCTGTGAAACTTTTGTTTGAGCTCAATAAATTAGAGCTGTGTGCTGCAACCCCTTGGAGTTTTTTTATATATATATATATATATATATATATATATATATATATATATATATATATATATATATATATATATATATATACACAATACAATAGATTGCCTTACAATCATGTACGCATTAGAAATCTTAAAATAACAGTAATATTAAAAGCGATATTTTAGTAACTATAATCAACGCATTATAAGTGTAAAAACAAAGTTAATACCAAAAGTGATGTATTTCTAATACAATAAGGTTGAAAACGGTATTTAAGCATTATACATATGAAAACGAATTTTTAAATGATCAAAGAAGTATAAATGAAAATTTAGTTGTTATACTTTTGTAAGCGAAATTTTAAAACGAAAAAATAAGTAAAAACTGCTATAAGCGAAATTTAAAAACGAAAAGATAAGTATAACACAAAGTCAAAATGAACTTGTAAACGATATTTGTTATAAACCTTATTCTGTAAACGAAAACTTTTGTTAACACAATCCCTGTAACCGCCATTTCTCGGGCGCCCTTTTTTCCTGTCGGGCGCCGAATAGCTGATATTTTGCATTGCAGTCTATGGCGGCGCCCTTTTTGTCCACTATCCCTGTGCGCCCTTTTTTACTAGCCCCCCTGCTGCTGCCCACATGCAAACCTGCAGTAACTTTATAGTAACTTTATGTTGAAAGCACCAAGTTTATAAGTTCAGAATCGTATGTTTATATGCTCTGACAATGGCCTGAATTCACTAAGCGTATCTCCTGTCTTTAATAACATTTCTGAGCTGTTTTCTAGAGTTATCACCATGGTGATGAGGCATGTAGTATTCAGGAAACATTTTACCTCAGGCAAACCTAAAGTTAACGCTTCTGTCTTTACGTTAAGGTGAGATCTCTAAAGTTAACATTTCAATCCTTAAAACAACTACAGAATTCTAAAGTTAAAGACAAGCTGTTAATTAAATGCATGTGAAAATAACTACAGAGGAGGTAACTTAACTACAGAGGAGGTAACTTAACTACAGAGGAGGTAACTTAAACACTAAAGAGATAAGATAACTCACTGTGGAAACGTATCTCTACACCTTAATAAGGCAAGCTTCTTTAGTGAATTAACTCTGAACATACTGATTATTGTGTGGTGATAAGTTTTCTCTTGCCTTATTATTACCAGCATGATCTTAGTGAATTGAGGCCAATGTCTCTAATTTTTTACTGTTAATCATTAGAGATGTCGTGAACCCGCGTTTTTTTGTTCGCGAGCCACGAACCTGCAAAAAAGTTTGCGAACCGGCGAATCATGCAAACCGCAATAGACTTCAATGGGCAGACGAGCTTTCAAAATAATGTCTCTAGTGATCAGCGCAAGAATCTTCCAATCTGTTCACAAACTTTAAAATCTTCTAATTCCACCACCACACCGCTTGTGAGCGCACTCACCGGCTCTTTGGATCATACAAAATGATCATATGCGTTCTGTCAAACAAACGTCTGCCCCTCTGGTCATAAATGGGCTCTTCTCTGCCACCTGTGTACACCGTGTATGTCTATTACAGACATACAGGTAAGCACAGGGTAGGAAAAATAGCGGGCCTCGAGTGGCCGTTCACTCCAAGTAACACTGCCGTCCAGCTAGCGTCCGCAATCCCTCGCCTGGTCTGTAGTGCCTCCTCCAGGCGAAATTTCAAAACTACAAACACTAATTCTGGCCACAAAAGTGATGGAAAAGATGTTTCAAGAGGTCTAACACCTGGAGGGGGGCATGGTGGAGTAAGATACATGCCAAAAGTCCGGGGGAAAATTGTGGATTTGTCGCACAGCAGGGTTATAATCCCTAAAGGGCAGAAATCACATTGCATTTCTAAATTGGAGGCACAAAGTGCTTAAAAAAAATCTTGCGTGTGTAGACATGAATCAGGGAGTGTAATTAGTGTACTGCTTCACACTGACAGACCAAACTCACTGTGTAACGCACCGCAAACAGCTGTTTTTTGTAGTGATGGCCGTGTTGGACTGTTGCGCACCATGGCGAGAGTGCAGGCGATGGCAGTTTTCAAGCCCATATGGTCGTCGGGCTGAGGTAGCTCAATGACAGAACAGTGACTGTCCAGCTGATCGAATTTGGTCTGTCCACAATGAAGCAACGACCTTATTATCTTCCTGGGTCAGGAGTCCCCCCAAAACACTCATATAGCTGGCCATTGCTTCATTGTGATACGCAAGCCTTCACCGCGGCAAGGTAACAAACACAAGGGGGAATTGACACATGTCATGCCTTTTGTTTTGTTGTTGCAGCCGCAGTGCAGCCAGAAAAATTAGCCAGGCATGTACACGGCTGCTAGCAGCGGCCTTAAAAATTCAGGAATCCACCTGGAGTCCTTGACCCTGTTAGTGGCGGAGAAGACAGTCAAGCGGCCTGCAGGCAGAGATGCTGTGTGGGGAGCGACTTAGTCTTGGGGCAGGCAGTCACACGGCATGCAGGCAGAGATGCTGTGTGTGGGGACTGACTTAGTCTTCGGGCAGGCCTGACCGTGCTTTGCAGACCACGTGGTCAGATGGTCCCTTGACCCAACGCTGTGTGCCAGAGATGACACCACTTGCCTTTCAACATCACGGTACAGTTTGGGTATAGCCTTTTTTTGAGAAATAATTGCAGCCTGGTATCTTCCACTGCGGTGTGTGGCTTTGCTTTTGTGTGCTGCTTTTCCTCAGGTGGTCATCCCATTGCAGTTTGTGCTTTTTCATCATGTGCGTTCGTAAGGTAGTTGTCCTTATGCGGGTCTTGGTCTTTCCACGGCTCAATTTTCGGTGGCAGAGTACAGATGGCATCGCTCTCATCTGAGGCAGACACACGCAAAAAAATTCCAAACCGCTGAGCCCTGGGATGATGGCACTTTGGTGATGCCTGCCGACGCAGTGTTAAATGGGGTACCAGAATCAGAGCAGGAGGAGGAAGATATGTCACGCTTCCGTGTGGAAGCTGAGGAAGATGAGGTGTTCTGTGTTCAATAGTCAACTATGTCCTGACAATATTGGGGGTTGATGGCACGTGCCTTCTTCTGAACACTGTACTTTGGTCGAGGGCCATACGAAATCATGACAGCACGACCTCAAACAGACCTGCTGGTTGGCCTGCCTCTGCCTGTTGTTTTGTCCATATTGGGGGGGATGAAGTGAAAGGTATGCACTGACTTGACTAATACAATGTGCAGTCACAAAGGTGCAGTGAAAGGTATGCAGTGACTGGTATATAAAACAGCGTGCGGTCACACAGGTGCAGTGAAAGGGATGCATGGACTGGTATATTAAACAGCGTGCGGTCACACAGGTGCAGTGAAAGGTATGCAGTGACTGCTATATAAAAAAGCGTGTGGTCACACAGGTGCAGTGAAAGGTATGAAGTGACTGGTATTAAAATACAATGTGCAGCAGTCACACTAGGCACTGAATGTGCTGGGCCTGGCACAGTATAGTAATTAGCAAGGGCCAGCTGCAACAGACAGGGCTGTATATGCAAGTGTCAGTGGGCCACAAAAAAAAAAAA
Organism: Hyperolius riggenbachi; assembly: GCF_040937935.1. Classification (NCBI taxonomy): domain Eukaryota; kingdom Metazoa; phylum Chordata; class Amphibia; order Anura; family Hyperoliidae; genus Hyperolius; species Hyperolius riggenbachi. The sequence goes on from NC_090647.1 coordinate 559,411,237, forward strand.
AAACACATCACAAGAACATTAGCTCTCAAAAAAGCTGTTTTGGTGGTAGAATCCAAGGAAATCCTGCTGCACCAGATGCTTGAATGAAGTAGAAAATCTTTATTCTTTAATCCAACATCAATGTTACAGATAAAAGCTCACGCGTATCGGAGCGGAGGATGGCTCCTTAATCATAGCTAGCTAGCACACGCTATGATTAAGGAGCCATCCTCCGCTCCGATACGCGTGAGCTTTTATCTGTAACATTGATGTTGGATTAAAGAATAAAGATTTTCTACTTCAATCAAGCATCTGGTGCAGCGGGATTTCTTTAGATTCTACTTGCATTTTGGCAGTGGCACCTGACTTCCTTTCTCCCATATGTGCAGTGTACGTGAGCGCAGCAGTCTTCCTCTGTCATGCTGTTTTGGTGGTGCTTTTCAGCAGCAAATATCAGCAAGGAGCAAGCTAACAGACCTCCTAACTATCGCTTTCCCTATCTCTCCAATGTATCTCCCTTCTCTCACTAATACAGCAGCACACAGAGTGAGAACATGGCCGATGCTGCTGCCTTCTATAGGGGAGGGGGGGGGGGCAGGAGGGAGTGCAGCCTACTTGGCTGCCATGTGTCTGCTGACTGTGATGTAGAGGGTCAAAGTTTAGCCCATTGATGTAGTATAGGGGGCGGGTCAACCCTGCATAAAGTTCGCAATCCGATGCGAACGCGAACCCGCATTGTTTTCGCGCGAATAAGTTTGCATGCGAGCCGTTCGGGACATCCCTATTAATCATCGGCAAAATAAAATGAATTCCTACATTTCAGCTCAGTGTTATCATTTCTCACCTTCACCCCATGCGGACAACGCCGGACATTTCAATGCAGTGGTGTACCTAGGGCATTTGACACCCAGTGCTGGGTATTATAAGACACTCCGTAACCCCCCCCCCCCCCCCCGAAAGAAAAAAATGGAAAGGAAAGGGGTGAGTGCGGCAAACTATGCGTGCCAGGGAAGGTAATGCCAGGTATAGGTGTAATGAAGTTGCCCCCAGTATAGATAGCTAGAATAGTTGCCTGCAGTATAGCTGCCCCAGTATAGGTATCTATTATAGTTGTACATAGCAAGGAAATGAGCAGCGCTACTTAAAAACAGGCAAGTGCCTACCTGCAAAAGAGTGCAAGCCCCACTTGTGGGATATAATACACACCGAGCATACACATGACCTGTCTACCACTGGAGGAGGATGTTAGTTTCCTGTAACAGCTTGCATGCAACCTATTAAGTACTCGTCCCTCCCACTGCAAAGAAGTCGATCCTCCATGGGAGGGGCCTAACACTAACTAAATCCTAACCTATGTATATGCATAGCCTGGGTGCGGCTAATCAAATAAAATCGAAAATTGAAAATTGCGCAAAAGGTGGATGTGAGTGCACCACGCCCCCCTGCGCCCAATGATAGGAACGCCACTGTTTCAATGTAATGTTTATCGCAACTAGTGATGGCAGGCCCTTTGTGTTGCAGGAAGTCATTGATGTAGGGGCTCCTGGCCAGGCATGTTAAATATAATTATTTGATATCAGCTACATAGATAATGATAAGCTGTGCAGCCAGGTGTGGCAGCGGAGGAGGAAGGAATTTGTCCCTGGAGCGTTTATTACTAGACAGCTGACATGATTAATGGATAGCGTTGGTGGAGCATTGCGTAATGAGAACTGTGACATTCAGGGCAGACCTGTGGAGCAGGATGAGTTCCCCTAAAAAATTGGCAGCATTTCCTCAGTAATATGGCTGGTGCTGCTTTTTACTTACCTCATCTGTAAGATATACTTTACAAGCACAAAGATCACTCAAAATAAGCTGACTCATTTACCTTCACTTTTCATTCCTGTATTCTTTTTTTTTTCTTTTTTTATTGCGTCCGTCTTGCTGAAAATGTTTTGTATAGCTAAGGTGGAAAGCTAATAAGGAGTCTCTTTCACACAGATGGCAGAAATGTGTGCATGTCGGGTAGTTCAGACGCCCACCTGTTGCTAAAAGAGTGCCATCTAGCTGCAGTTTCACACCTCTGCATGTCAGTGTTTGCTACCCAGTGAGTCAGCGTTTGGCACAAGGAGCGGTTACTTGGCAGAGAAAATTACATCTTGTCATGTCGTGCACAGATGTGCCTCTATGGGACAGAGTATGCTCCACTGGTATAGCACTAGCAAGAGCCTGGCCAATGCATGGGAGCAGCTGACAGGTGATAAATGCACCGCCTGACATGAGATTGAATAAAAGAGGACTCATGCCTAGTACACACCATACAATTATCTCTGGCGCATTGTCTTCTGGTTATCTCCTGCTGAGTAGAACAATGCCTAATTGCTTGGCAGATAGATGGTTCGATAGATAATTTCCAACAATTTGTTGTAAATTATCTATCTGGCAGGTAAATCTAACAGAAAATCTAACAGAAGATTATATGGGCCTTGATTCACTAATGCTGGGGATACACGGTACGTTTTTTTAATCAATCGAGCCGCTGATGGCTCGATTGATAATTTCCGACGTGTCCGATACCCCGCTGGATCGATTTCGCGCTCGATACCGGCGGGCAGGACAATAGAAGAAACGAGCGCAAGATAAGAAGCCACCCGCGGGGACGAGTAGGAATCGATCTGGGCGCCCGCAGGGACGAGCGGGGACGCGCCGGAATCTATCGAGCGGCTCGATACATGGTACAAAATGTACCGTGTATACCCAGCATTAAGGGTGCTAAGTGTTAGCACGCCAGTGAAAAAGGATGCGAAAATGGCAGCTTCACGCGCTAATATGCTCGCAATTGTTTGCGCACACAAAGGTTAGCACTGCGCAGTGCGCGCGCAACGTCACCCCGTTGCGCATGAAACATCGCACTGTTCACGAGCAAAATAGCCTGAAAAGCTATTTTACATGCGCACGATGTGGTTTTGCACGTACCGGTTCGACATTTTCAAGTGCACCACCCTAACGCACGATCAGTAACAGCTTTAGACGTGCTAACTACTTAGCACCCTAGTTTGCACGTCCAAAGCTTTTAGGCGTGGCTAACTGTGTTAGCACCCTTTTGTGAATCAAGCCCATGGTGTGTACCTAGCATTATGCCTGGTACACACCATGCAATTTCTAAACAGATCAACATGTGTAATCAATCATTTCCAAAAAGGTCTGCTCCGGTTTCCGATCATTTGTCCAGTTGATTTTCCGATCGCTTCTATACAACATTGATCAGAAACCTGATGATCAGTTCACTCCCTTGATTACATTTATTTTCTTCAAGTTTTTTCAAGTTACCATTGTTCTATATATCAAACCAAACTAACAGAAGCGTCAAAACTAAGACTAGGAAGTATATAAATACTGTCATCTTTTCCTGGTAGCTGCAGGAATCAAGCACTTCTGTTGGTGACCCGCGGTGTTCCACAGCCTTTTTAAAGAGGAACTCCAGTGCAAATAATGTAATAAAAAAAGTTCTTCATTTTTCCAATAATTATGTATAAATGATTTAGTCAGTGTTTGCCCATTGTAAAAGCTTTCCTATCCCTGATTTACATTCTGACATTTATCACATGGTGACATTTTTACTGCTGGCAAGTGATGTAGCTGCTGCATGCTTTTTTGGCAGTTGGAAACAGCTGTAAACAGCTATTTCCCACAATGCAACAAGGTTCACAGACAGGAAACTGCTAAGAGTACCACGGTCCTCAGAGTTTCTTGTGGGAGGGGTTTCACCACAATATCAGTCATACAGACCCCCCTGATGGTCTGTTTGTGAAAAGGAAAAGATTTCTCATGTAAAAGGGGGTATCAGCTACTAATTTGGGATAAAGTTCAATTCTTGGTCGGAGTTTCTCTTTAAGTCTGCCCAGCATTGTGCTTTGGTGTTCATGCCAAAAATGGAGTGACACATCACTTCCAGGGCGTGGTCTCACCAGTCACTCCATTTCTGGGGGCGTGTCTATCACAACACACTGCAATCACATCATTTGAAAGTGTGTGTACACATACAGAATGCTGTGGTTCTTAAAGAGACGCTGAAGCGAAAACAATTATTATGATACAATGAATTGGTTGTGTAGTACGGATAATTACAAGAGTATTAGTAGCAAAGAAAATATTCTTATATTTTTATTTTCAGTTACATAGTGTTTTTATAACATTGCATCATTCTCTAATATTTGCAGTTTACACACTACTCAGCATTCTAAATGATTTTACAGAGCAGGCCAGTGAACTTTTGAACTGTCCTCTGGAAGGAAAAAGAAGATACCATGACTGACAGTTGAGATAACAAGCTTTAGAAGACAGAGGGCCATATGCAATTCACTTTTTCACCTGACTTTTCTCCTAGGTGATAATTTTTCATCTTCAAATTAAAATAACTTTTCAGCACTTTTCAACTAAAAAAGTACCAAAAAGTAAATGAAACAGGACTATCAAAATTATTTTGCGCATTTTCTTGCTTTCTGATGGCTTAAAATGCATTTTATTGACAAATGTAAAAATATCACCCAGGAGAAATCTCAGATGAAAAAATGAGTTGTATATGGGCCAGAATTCTCTGGGACTTTGAAAGTCATGGAGCCCAATGGCTCTTTTGAATAGATAACAATTGCAGTTTCTTAACTCTTCCTGTGCTGGAAACAGTATTAGACTTATGTCTCTGTTCCTAAAGAGGAACCATCGAGAAAATCTTGAAATTTACACATACAAATAAGGAGTACGTTTCTCCCAGAGTAAAATGAGCCATACATTACTTTTCTCCTATGTTGCTGTCACTTACAGTAGGTAGTAGAAATCTGACATTACTGACAGATTTTGGGCTAGTCCATCTCACTATAGGGGATTCTCAGCCTTGCCTTTATTCTTTATAGAGAGTTTCCCTGAAAATGATTAATAGAAAGATGCTGGCCAGCCTCCCTGCCCGCTGCACACCATTTTGGCTGTTGGACGGAGCAACTGCCATTCACTAATTGCTTTTAAAAATAAAGAAAACCCTGAGAACCCCCCTATGAGAAGATGGAATAGTCCAAAATCTGCCGGTAATGTCAGATTTCTACTACATACTGTAAGTGACAGCAACATAGGAGAAAAGTAATTTATGGCTCATTTTACTCTGGAAGAAATGTACTTCTTATTTATATGTGTTTTAAATGTTAAGATTTTCGCGACTGTTCCTCTTAATGTTTTATTTCTTAGCTGTATTACACATACAAGTCATTATATCATATTTTTTTTTTTCCGTTTCAGTGTCTGTTTAAACTGGTGTGATAACAGCAGTATATCTGGCATGAAATGAGAGGTGGCCATTTTTGGGGGGTTATATTTTAGTTGTGTACTACTGGTAATGAATAAAACAGGTCACCTTGTAATAAACGTACATTCACTGAGGAGATTACTTGATTAAACAATAAGTTATCCAACTAAATAGCTAGATTATGGCCTAATAAATAAAGTTCCCTTACATTTTTAGACCTCTAACATTAATTATCCATACAATCAGCACTAAACAACGAGAAAGGTATAAACGGTCCACTCTCAGACTAGCGCAGCTGTCATAGGCAAGGTGGTGGTTTCCTGGGACACCGGGATACCCGCGGGGAGACAGTGAACCCAGATCCAGCAAGTGAGGCCATGTGGGCCTTAAATTAATAAATTAGTAATCATCATTACTACAATAAACTTAAATCTGCCAATCTATTGATAGTTCTTTTTTTTCAAATATAAAGTAATGCATTATTACAAATTAAAAAAGGGTCTCTCTGTAATCAGCTAGCTATATAAATATAATAAATCATAAATATATTGATATTAAATAGCCAAATGAAATTGATTCTAATCCATTATTACTAAATAAGAGAAATGGAAGGGAGGATGCATAAATGCATTAATTTTCTTAATAAATGATACATAAATTAAATTAATAATCAAATAAATATAAATTAATAGGTCTCTTAGTGATAACAATTATCAGCTAAATGCTAATAATAATTCATGCAAAATTACTTAGTCTCATAATAATTGATTATTATACTCTATTAGCTATTAATTGATGAAAAAAGAAAATAAGTAAATGGATATTATTATCTAAAACCAATTAGTATAACTTATCCTCAGTGCACTCATTACGTCCTTCTGGGTATAATGTTCTTAAAGAGACACTGAAGCGGAAAAAAAAATTATGATATTATGATTTGTATGTGTAGTACAGCTAAGAAATAAAACATTAAGATCAGATACATCAGTCTAATTGTTTCCAGTACAGGAAGATTTAAGAAACTCCAGTTGTTATCTCTATGCAAAAAAGCTATTAAGCTCTCCGACTAAGTTAGTCGTGGAGAGGGCTGTTATCTGACTTTTATTATCTCAACTGTAATTGAACTATTTACTTTTCCTCTGCCAGAGGAGAGTTCATTACTTCACAGACTGCTCTGAAAAACTCATTTTGAATGCTGAGTGTTGTGTAATCTGCACATATTATAGAATGATGCAATGTTAGAAAAAACACTATATACCTGAAAATAAAAGTATGAGAATATTTTCTTTGCTGCTAATCTTCTAGTAATTATTCATAGTACACAACCAATTCACTATATCATATTTTTTTTTTCGCTTCAGTGTCTCTTTAATGTAAAATTCTAGAGCATTTCCGGTGATTGTTAACATTCATCTATATAATAATTAGGTGAGCAAGGGATATGTTTAACAGCTCTTACATCTGTACATCTGGGCCTGTTTCCTTCTTGTATACAAGTCTATTTGGCCTGCAAAGCTATAGGTATCCTGGGAGACAACATATTATTAATATTCCTTCCTTATTCTCCTGAACACAGGACCAAGGCCAATGGCCAATTGAGGAAAATCTTAAAATGGGTAATTTCCTAAAATAAGCAAATGTTTTATTTAAATACATTTAATCTGTTGAGAAGCATGTTATAAAAGTAGCCAAAGAAAAATGGTTAACATCCTTAGTAGAATCTATTAATTGTTCATGAATTAGATTTCTCTAACTAAAAACTCTTGCTTTGTTTTTTGCTTAGATCACCAATTTCTTGGGAAATTTGCTTTGCAAAACTTTGGATTGAAATTGCCTGTAAATCAAAGTGTTTTTGCCTGTGCAGTTTCAGTGCACCCCAAGGAGTTGACCATAGGGTATATTATAGTTCCAAGGTCTAGAATATAAACTTTTAGAATAAACATAGGAATTAGAATCCACATGTTTAAAATGGTTCCTAGTTTAAATATGACTCTCTTCATGGTATTAAACTTAATATAAATATTCAATCAGTTCTCGGTTGTAGTTATCGGTGAAGCTTAATCATAATGTGTTGCCATTTAGATATTCTGAAAAGGATTGTGCTAATTGATCATCTCCTCTCCATATAAAATAAGATTATCTATATGTCTCTTGTAAAATATTATTCTATCATCTAATTGGTTTAAGGCCTAGTTTGTCTCTTTCAAAGTAGGGCATTTTTAAATTAGCCTATCTTGGGGCAAAGTTGACCCCATGGCTGTACTCTTAATTTGGAGATATAAATCATCCTAAAATGTAAAAAGATTATGTAATAAGTATAAAATTAGTAGTTTTGATTCAAAATGTATGTTGTTTGGACCTGAAGTGTGTGATTCTCTAATAAATAAAGGCTCAAAGGTTCAAGCCTTACATCAAAGGCAGCAGCATTAACAAGTACGCTATCAAGCAGTGTGAGCTATAATTTTAAATCAATGCTGGCATATGAGTGTTAGTATTTGAGGTACGATGAAGATTTAAATGTTTTCTATGCTTGTCTCTTCTTTTGTACTTTTATTTCTCTGAATTTTATTTTTTTAAACATTTTTCCATTCATAACTAATTTTACTTTGATCTTTCCATTCTTATTTTAGGCCACTAGAGGGCAGCGATTACATACTATTAATACCAGATGGTACTCTAAAATACAATAGAAATACCAAATTGTTTTTATCTCATGCATTCTTACCATATACAGTATGTATTTCACCTCACCCCACTATAACTCTGACCCTCCTTTTGCTATTGTATTGGAACAAGGCTCTTTGCTGTGTTTTACCACATACATATCCTGAATAGTTTACTGCTCTGCCTCCGACACAGGAGACCTGGGTTTAAATCTCGCCTCTTCATGTTCAGTAAGCCAGCACCTATTCAGTAAGGAGTCCTTGGGCTAGACATCCTCACACTGCTACTGCCTTCTGGGCGCGCCCTAGTGGCTGCAGCTCAAGCACTTTGAGTCCACCAGGGGAAAATAAATGTTATTTGTCTTGTTATTCCAGACACTTCCACCACACAGTGCGCATGCACATGTGACGTCATGCTGCCCACACATCACCCGCCAGTTTTGATTGGTCCTGAGGCTGGCCTAAAGTGGTGGTCAAGACGCCATGGAGGTGCCCAGTGCCGAGATACTGTCCCTAAGATAATTACTCCGATCCCCACTCCTATCCTCCTGTCCACCCTCACTGTTGGCCTCACTTTAACTGGTTATTAACCAGCAGCCAGTACTCGCCATTCCCACACCTTAGGCCTTCCACATCCACAAGCCTGCATATCTTATTGCAACTTCACACTTTACTCCTTTCATGCCCTCCACACCTAACACATCCTTCATATCCACTCTTGGTTGACAGAGGTTAAGCAGACCTAAACTCTTGCACAGCAGCTCACAATGAAAACACATATGGTTGCTGAGAAATTCACTCTGTGTACGTTTAGAGAGATCAGCCTGTCTGATCAGCTGTTAGTGTGAATCAGAGCTGTCAGTTGTGCTGCAGTGAAGGTTAACCCTTTCTGTGTTCCCAGGATTGCCCAGGAAGTAAATAATTAATTTTTATTGTTGTTGTTTTTTTCAGAATTTCTTTAAGTTGTAACTGAAAAAAATGTTTTTCTTTAAAGGTTTTTATGCTGTGGCTTATCTTTTAGAGCAAAGAGGAAGTTTTGATTTTAGGTCCACTTTAATACATCTGTCAATCACACCACCTAAACACCAATATTGTTTATTGTGTGTCCTTTTATAGTAATTTCTAAATGAAAACTGCTACAATACTCGTTAGACCTGTTGTTTTTACACCAAAAGGTGCCAGTTGATGTTGTATTGTCTATCTTTCTAACAATTGTATTTGAGCAATCGATGCATATATTAATTTGCTACTTGTACAGATGTACCTTATTTATTCAAAACCCTATTAAAGCGGAATATAACCCTGCATTTCAACTTTGCTCTAAAACATTATTTACAGTATATTATATGCAACCAGCATTTTTTTTTTACTAGACCAGCATTGGAAGGGTTACACAGGGCTTTAAAGTTCCTGGAGATTTCTGCAGACGCATCGGAAGCTGAAATAGATACATTTTGTTTACATAAATGTATCTAAGTGTTGAATGTGACTCACTCTCTCTGACTGAGAAGAGCTGGAGGACAGCCAAAGAGTGTGTAACATTTCTCAATAGATACATATAACTAAATTGAATGTAACAATCTGAACTTCTGCATATCTCTTCACGGAACTTTAAACCTCTGTGTTTAACCCTTCCAATGCTGGTCTAGTAAAAAAAAAAATGCTTTGTGCATATAATATGCTGTAAATAATATTTTAGAGCAAAGTTGAAATGCAGGGTTATATTCCGCTTTAAGTATGTTGAGGAAAATAGTAAGTACGAGACAAAAAAAAAAAATCTTCAAAAAAATCGATTTTAAAGATGCAAAGAAAAAAGGCAGGTTTTTTTTTTTTTTTTCTGCCTTTAACCCACTATTCTCAACATATGTAGCAATTTTAGTGGCAAGGCAACAGCATGTATTGCTATTCACTGCTGAAGGTTTGCCCAAAATGACGCAAACATTTACGCAACATTATGAATGATTACAATTACAGAAGAAATTAATTACGCTTTGTCCTGAAATTTCGCATTACGATTTTGCATCGTTATTTGCGCATTTCGATGTTGAAATTATGTCTATGCGAAATGTGTGCTCATCACTACAGAGGCATATCTGAGCCTGGTCGTAATCTGATGTCACGTGATGACAACATGTGGCTGCAAAGCCTGCGACTCAGCTACATTTAATCTCAACTAGAAGGCTGAACTGCCCCACAAGCCGCCTCCCACATGAAAGAGGCCTTAGGATTGGAGATGAACTATGGAGGGTCCTATTCAAGATCGGCCTACTGACATTTAACTCACTACATAATCTGTGCCCTGGATACATGAAAGATATGTTACAGCTGCGTAGCAATCCCCGCATTCTCAGATCAACAGGTTCTAATAATCTAGTCATACCCAGAGTCCACCCGGAAACTTTTGGTCCCAGAGCCTTCTGCCATGCTGCCCCTACGTTTTGGAACTAGGGATGCTCAAATCCGTATCCGGGTGAAAACCGGATAGTTGTTATCCGGATTTCACCCAGTTAATTGCAATCACCTGTGCGGGCTGGGCTGGGGGATCAATCTTGTCTGACGTCTTCTTAGGTCCGTCCCTCGGCGCCTCCCACGATGCGTTCCACGCGGCGGTCACGTGAGTACAAACACTTCTTCCTTCCGGGTTGAAGAAGGAAATGTTTGTACACACGTGATGCGCGTAGAACGCATCATGGGAGGCGCCGAGGGACGGATCTAAGAAGACACCAGATAGGTAAGATTGACCCCTCCCACCCAGCCAGCACAGGTGATTGCAATTAACGGGGTGAAATCCGGATAACAACTATCCGGTTTTCATCCGGATACGGATTTGAGCATCCTTGTTTGGATCTCCTTTCCACAACAGATCAGGACAGCTCCATCTCTGGACGTGTTTAAATCCAGACTGAAAACCCACCTGTTCAGTTTGGCATTTGCAGAATTATAACTTTTGTTGTGTGAATACTTCATCCTACTACCAATTACTGAATCTGAGAGAGCCTAAGCGCTTTGAGTCCTATAGGAGAAAAGCGCTATAGAAATGTTATTGTATTGTATTGTAAGTAGTAGCATTATAAAGCACTGAGCACCCATCAAACTTTTTTTTATGTAACGCAGTGTATCGTTGGGGGGGCAGGGGTTAGGGGGGCAGTGCCATTGTTTACCTACAGTGGGATTTAAAGTTCCGTGGAGAGAAATGCTGCCGCATCCGAAGTTTAGATAGATACATTTAAGTAAACACAATGTAACAAGTGGTGAATATTACACACTCTCTGGCTGTCCTCCAGCTCCTGCACAGTCAGAGAGAGTGAGTCACATTCCACACTTGTTACATTGTGTTTACTTAAATGTATCTATCTAAACTTCGGATGCGGCAGCATTTCTCTCCACGGAACTTTCAAGCTCTGTGTGTAACCCTTCCAATGCTGGTCTAGTAAAAAAAAAAATGCTGGTTGCATATAATATGCTGTAAATATGGTTTTCGGGCAAAGTTGAAATGCAGGGTTATATTCCGCTTTAATTTGAAATATATATATGTATTTATCAATTTATTTAAATACAGTATTTATACTCATCCATGTCAACTCAATCCGACTAATTACCTGACCCATGATCAACCCATTAACAACCCCCCCCCCCCCCCACCACCACCACTAGTGATGATAGTAACCAGCTTATTACGATCATGCAAAATTTCGCAAACATTTTTTCGCATTTATGCTTATACGTAATTAGAATTTGTAAATTCAATTGATTTCGTGTAGTGATTGGTAATTTTGCCTAAAATTTGGCGTAATATTCGCATAATTTTGTGCCGACTTTGGCAGTGAATAGCAACGCCCCCATACATGGCAGTGACACCAAAATTGCTACATATGTTAAGAAGGATAGTGGGTCCAAGTAAAAAAGAAAAAAATAATCTTCCAAAAGAACTTGTAGTTTTTGAGAAAAACGATTTTAAAAATGCAAAGATAAAATGGTTTTTAAACTAAAAAATTAGTTTAAAAAAAACATTTTTCTTTGCATATTTAAAATCGATTTTCTCAAAAACTACGATGTCTTTTTGAAAAATTCTCTTTTTGACTTGTACCCAATATTCTCCTTAACATATGTAGCAATTTTGGTAGGAATTGCATGCACTTTGCTATTAACCGCTAAATTCAGCACAAAATTTTGCCAAATTGCGTGAAAATTACGCAAGAAAAAGAAATATTACCTTTACATACAAAATTAATTACCATATTCCCTGAAAATTCGCATTACGATTACGATGTGTAAATGCGAATTTTGATGGAAAATTTCGGCCCACTACCGCCCAACCTTTGAAACGGTTAACATTATGCACAGCCTCTAGTTCTTTTACATATTCAAATATGAACAAATGAACAAATAGGATATACTGTATATGCAAAATATGTGTATATAAATATACTGCATATGTATGTGTGTGTTCACGTTGTGAACTAATAATAGAGATATTATGCTATGCAATATATGTATATTTTTCATCTTTTTATTAACTAACAATTTGGGTGCTAATTTATGCAAACTTGTGCACACCAATGTTGTTCTAGCACCATCTCTTAGCATATTGTTTTATGCCTTCCGGTGACTACTATCTTATTGCCTGAAGAAGCAGGTTTTACCCGCAAAACGCATTGCTGAAAAGTGGAGTGTTCTCCAATAACGTGTGTTTTTTTTATCTCAAAATAGACCAGTTGTGTCATCTGTTGGGTGGTAAGTCCACCACTACCTCACACTTTTAAGCTGATTTAGTGTATTTTATTCCTTCAGGCACCTCTGTTTATCGTATTTCGGTTCACTTACCCCCCTCCATGATACTTTGAATATTTGTAAAGCAGATCTAATCTTTGGCTCTAGACTATGATACATGCACTACACAATACAAACATAGACATATGACCAGGACTGGATTAAGGCCATGGCCACCTAGGCCATGGCTTAGGGCACCACAGGTGCAGGGCACCAAAGCAACAGGCTAAACTGGTGCAGCATTTGCAAGCTTGCAAATGCTGTAGTGCATGGAGATCAGGCGAGCGCCTGACCGCGGTACTCTGCAGCCAGCCGCCTGTGCAACGGCCTCCCTGCTCTCTCTGCACATTGGTGTTGAGGCCGGCGTCTATGAACTTGGGCAGTATTGCAGAGTTACAAGCGGATGATGTGGAATAGCAGCCGCCAGTCGCTCACGTCCGCTCATCTCCAACGTAGAAGCTTCCTCTTCCCGTCTGACACGATGGTAACATGCCGGCAAGTCACAAGTGAGAGATGCTGGTTGGAAGGACAGATGTACAGCAGCAGCTGATGGAGATGGATGGGAAGAGGAAGCTTCTGCACTGGATATGAGCGGAGAGGTGACACTGATGGACACTGCGGTGTGGAGGCCAGCTGGCTACCTATACTGAAAGGTGGGAGAGGGAACGGGAGAGATTAAGGGAGTTATCTAGCTCTACCTTTACTTGAGGGGGGGTCTTCAGGCTACCTATACTAGAGGCAAAGGGGGAGGGGTCATCTGGCTACCTATACTGGAGGGAAAGGGGGAGGGGTCATCTGGCTACATATACTGGAGGGAAAGGGGGAGGGGTCATCTGGCTACCTATACTGGAGGGAAAGGGGGAGGGGTCATCTGGCTACCTATACTGGAGGGAAAGGGGGAGGGGTCATCTGGCTACCTATACTGGAGGGAAAGGGGGAGGGGTCATCTGGTTACCTATATTGAAGGCCCGGGGCGGCTGGTGACAGTGGCCTTGGTCAGTAAAGAGTACAAATCTGGCCCTGCATATGACTATGGTTGGGACTAAATTGTGAGCCCCTCTGAGGGTCAGTTAGTGACAAGACAATATATACGCTGTACAGCGCTGCGTACATAAATACTTAAATAAATATATATCAGTGTAGGCCACACCTCCCGCTGTTTTACTGACAGACATCTTATTTACTGTGTTCAGTTGTTATTTGTAGCGCTAAAGTTTTGGGTGGCTGGATGGTCGAACGCAGACGCACACACATTGAGTACACTATTTGTGAAGTTATTACTACAAATGTTATGTGCATGCTAGAGTGTGATGCCACCCGCAAATACAAGTATATCTAGCCAAAGCGGAAGGGGCAGCCTCCTGCTCCTGTCCCAGGCTGTCCCTGCGGCACATGCAGAGTAGCGCAAAGCAGGGACACACACACACAGGGACAGGATGCAGAGACACAGGGGTTTTAATATATAAGATAGGATTTGGACAAAAAGGACAATCAGCAATTACAGTGAACTGCAGCTTACAAGTATCAAAGCAATCATGTCTCCTTAGTCATAGCTAAAAGCAGAGTGTGCTCAATACAACTTTATAGATCTTGGAAGGTACTCCACCTGTTCTTAAAGAGACAGGAAAGAAGAAAATCTGCCTCCAAGATGAGAAAGGCCGCCAGGGATCCCGAATAGGAGGCATTTCAACTAAGATGAAAATTTAGAGCCCTCAAAGCCAAATCACGTGGAATAGAAGAGGAAAAGGAAGCATCATCTAAAGTCACCCAAGTGTACTCCGCACTTCAAACCAAGGGGTTCATACTCACCAACAGGTGAGAGGTGTCCCACAGGCAACCAAGAAACCTGTGTATGAGGTATGAAAGGTTTGATGGTAGAGATCAACCCACTACCCTAGATGCTCCCCAAGGAGTCAATGCCTGCCCCGATAGGGCTGCCCTTCATGGGAACATCTGGTTTATGTATGTTAAGTATATGGTGGAACATTGAGACAATGGGTGTCCCTACTTCCAAAAACTCATTCTCGCTAACAGTAAGAGCACCCAAGGAAACCCCCAAATCTAGGAGCTGTGTTAGCTCCCTTTTAGGATTACTCCTCACACTCTGGCAGGTTTCTCCATCTTGTAGCTGCCTAAGGGCATCCTGGCTATAGTCCTATCTGAGTACCAAGATAGAGCCCCCAAGAAAAAAACAATGCCCCTGTTTTCCCATAGGGATCTAACAGCTTCCTGCTTGGCTCTCATCAGATCTGACTTAGAGCGGGACACTGCTTCAGGCGTTCAGAGCTCCTTCTTAAGTTGATCCTGGAAGGCTTTCTTAGTGGCAGTCCATGCCTAGACTGGATGACTAGTTGGGTTTGTGATGGAACCTCTTTTTCCAAAACCAAGCCATTGATGAGAGCTGGTCTAGTGTTAGAATAGTTCGGGCATTAGGGAAGAGGGAACCCCCATCACGTCACCTTCAACAGGAGGAACTACAGTGGACCAAAGTCTGTTGGTTTACCTCTTCCTTCACCCTCAAAAAAGTTTTATCTCGACCGGTAAGCAGATTCTGCCTTTGTTACTATTCTAAGTTAAGCTACTGTATTGTGCTGCCGGCAGATGGGTATTGGTTTGATACACTTTCCATTTTTCCTGGGGACAGCTTTGTCTGGGGTAGAAGGGAAAGTCCTTTGGGTTGGTGCGTGCCTCCAGCCCTCCAGAACCTACAACCAGAACCCAGCAAGAACTGAGACATTTTTTGTGCTGCAGGTAGTGTTGTACACCCATTACTTCACAGAGGCCCTGAGGCAGAGTTGTAGATCAACCTCTTCCTACTACTACTTCTCCCTCCTCTGCTGGAAAGTATTGTCTTCCTTTTGAAGATATATGTGTTCCTTCTGAAGATGTACATGACTACATGGTGGATTCTGCCCAAGGGGGAGGAGAAACAAAGCATGATGCATGCCTTAAATGTACAGTTGTTTTGGTCATCGGATGAATAGAGTCAAGACGATAAGCCAATTGAAAATGGCTCCAAAATGCCACTTCTATCTGCTTATAGGGAAATTGGCTCAGCTGAACAACAGAGAAATCGAGAGCCCACTATAAAGTAGTATTTTCGTCCAATATGGTAAAAAGAAAACTATATAAAATATACTCACAATGGCAGGTTGCTGAAAGGCAACCACTTTAAAGGCGTTAGGGGAACTTGACCCGTCCCCTCGGGGTAAGATGTCGCTCTCTGTAGGCAGGAAGAGCGGGGGTAGACCCCTCCACCAGTAGCACATGTATACACGCTGTCGGCAGACTGATAAGACTGTTTCTGACAGATGTACTCAGCGTGTGTACGTGCCTTTAGAGGCTGGTGGACTCGCATTCATTCTGTTATGCATTTCTCTGTGTGAACACACAGTACATTATGCCCAAGCAAAAATGTTTTGCAGAAGATGTGTTCCTACTTTTCATATAAGCTTTTGGCTAATCAGCCTTCTTCAGACCCCTTCAGAATTCCTCTATGCTGAATAGAAGTTAGAACATATTATCAGCATGCAGGAACTGAAGAAGGCTGATTAGCCAAAAGCATTCTATGAAAATGCTCTTTTTCTTTCAAGTTAGCCAATCAATGGTATCAATGTAAGGGTAGGGAGCCATGTTCTGCAATGTATCTGTATTAATGTACCTGCACTACTCACTTCAGTTAGTATATGGAAGCAAAGGATAAGGAATAAGTTACAATGCAGTGTGTAGTAATGAAAATGTATATTCTATCACCTTTCAAAATGTGATTAAGGCTAATTTAGGGGAGTAATCTGAACCCCACAGGTGTGCTAGTGAAGTGTAATTACAGATTTGTGGCTGCATGAACAAATTAGATTTATGCATCACAGATTATTTAAACAGGAGGGGTTTCCAGGGGCAACAGGAAGTGAGAGCTGTGTTGGCCGGTGGCTGCTGTGAAGAGCTGGAAAATCTGGTGTCCTGGTGATTGCATAGGATTGCAGAATACATCTCTGAGGAGCCTGAGAGGAACTTGAGGCACACAGAGGGGACCTTTCTACAGCACCTAAGGACATTTTTGCAGTGAATTATCCGGGGGTTTCCTGTCTGTGCGGTTTGGCTGTTGAAAGACCTGTGGATCCAGAAGAAAGCACTGAAAGCTTCTCAAAGTACCTAAGGAACTGTAAATGCAGCTTTGCTGTATCATAGTGCCTACCAGTGACATTTTATGTATTACAGAGTACATTGCCAGAGACATACTTCGCTTGACCTGGAACTACAAATAGGGAAGCCTTGTGTAAAGAGACGGACATATTACTAGTGTTGATCGAACAGTGCTCGACACTATTCGTTATTCCCCGAATAATGGGCCGTTCGGGTTCGAGTCGAACACAGCCGAACACCGCATGGTGTTCATGACGATGCTCGGCCACGCTGCTCGAACTCCTCCCCCCTACTGTGATTGGCCAAGCGTGCACCGAACTTGGCCGAAGCATGCACCGAACTTGGCCGAGCGGTCACCCGAACGTGCGGCTCGCGCTGTGATTGGCCGAGCGAGTCAGGTGGTTCGGGACTATAAATACCCGACCGCGCGTTATCGACGCCATTTGCTTTGGGGTTTAGCTTTGGGTAGGTAGGAGGGAGCGTCAGCATAGCGCACTTCCAGCCAGGCCAGCCACAGGTCCCTGGCCCCCAGCCTCACGGCTGACAGTAGCACCCACAGGGCCTCTGCCTCACACAGCACTGCTGCAGCCACAGAGGACAGAGCCTCTGCCTCACCGCTGACAGCAGCACCCAGCCACCAACAGAGCCTCTGCCTCACCACTGCAAGCCGAACCAGCCACAGGGCCCTATCCTCACGGCTGACAGTAGCACCCACAGGGCCTCTGCCTCACACAGCACTGCTGCAGCCACAGAGGACAGAGCCTCTGCCTCACCGCTGACAGCAGCACCCAGCCACCCACAGAGCCCCTGCCTCACCACTGTCAGCCAAGCCAGACAGGCCAGCCAAAGAGCCCTATCCTCACCGCTGACAGCACCCACAGGGCCTCTGACTCACCACTGCCAGCAGGCACTGCCAGCAGCAGTGTTGCACCAAAAGACAGTACTTTCAGTGGCAGGTGGGACAGTTGTCTCCAAAAAAACACACTGCATTGCAAATAATTTTGTCTTAGTGTTGCACCAAAAGACAGTACTGTCAGTGGCAGCTGGGCTCAGGTGTGTCTCCAAAAAATAACCACTTTATTGCAATTAATTTTGTCTTAGTGTTGCACCAAAAGACAGTACTGTCAGTGGAAGCTGTGATCAGGTGTGTCTCCAAAAAAAAAAACACTTTATTGCAAATAATTTTGTCTTAGTGTTGCACCAAAAGAAAGTACTGTCAGTGGCAGCTGGGACCAGTTGTCTCCAAAAAAACACACTTTATTTCAATTAATTTTGTCTTAGTGTTGAACCAAAAACAGTAATTTCAGTGCCAGGTAGGATCACTTGTGGCTCTAAAATAAACACACTTTCTTGCAAATAATTTTGTCTTAGTATTGCACCAAAAGACAGTACTTTCTATTACATTTATCACTGCATGGTGACAAAATGCATTGCTTTCCGCATGCATTTTGTACTCAGGCCAGGCCTGGGTTGTGTCACAAAGCGTGGCCTTCTCCTCCTGTACCTCCTCTTCCATCCTGTGTGCTGGGTTAGCATTGCTGGTCCTATTTTCAGGAATATCTAATTTCTATTACATTTATCACTGCATGGCGACAAAATGCATTGCTTTACGCATGCATTTTGTCCTCAGGCCAAGCCTGGGTTGTGTCACAAAGCATGGCCTTGCTCTCCTGTACCTCCTGTTCCATCCTGTCCCATTTTCACTAATATCTAATTTCTATTACATTTATCACTGCATGGCGACAAAATGCATTGCTTTACGCATGCATTTTGTACTCAGGCAAGGCCTGGGTTGTGTCACAAAGCGTGGCCTTCTCTTCCTGTACCTCCTCTTCCATCCTGTGTGCTGGATTAGCGTTGCCGGTCCCATTGGTACTACGACAGCTTTTCAGGATCTCATTTGCACGCCCCCCCCCCTCCCCCCCCACACACACTATTTCCAAGCCATTTTGCAGAAGTTTCCCTCATTTTTTGTGTTTTTTCTGGCCTGCAAAGCAGGAATATTCGGGTCCCTATTGACTTCCATTATGTTCGGGATTCGGCGTGAATATGCCGAATATCTGGACCATGTTCGGCCGAACCGAACCTGAATATCTGGATGTTCGATCAACACTAGTGGTTGTTGGATTACAAAACGGACATATTGCCTGTGGATTACAAGATGGACATTTTAGCTGTGGATTACAAGACGGACATATTACCTGTGGCTTACACAACGGATATATTACCTGTGGATTACAAGACGGACATATTACCTGTGGATTACAAAACGGACATATTGCCTGTGGATTACAAGACGGACATATTACCTGTGGATTACAAAACGGACATATTACCTGTGGATTACAAAACGGACATATTGCCTGTGGATTACAAGACGGACATATTACCTGTGGATTCCAAGACGGACATATTGCCTGTGGATTACAAGATGGACATATTACCTGTGGATTACAAGATGGACATATTACCTGTGGATTACAAGACGGACATTTTACCTGTGGATTACAAGACGGACATTTTACCTGTGGATTACAAAACGGACATATTACCTGTGGATTACAAAACGGACATATTACCTGTGGATTCCAAGACGGACATATTGCCTGTGGATTACAAGACGGACATATTACCTGTGGATCACAAGACGGACATATTACCTGTGGATTACAAAACGGACATATTACCTGTGGATTACAAGATGGACATTTTACCTGTGGATTACAAGACGGACATTTTACCTGTGGATTACAAAACGGACATATTACCTGTTGATTACAAAACGGACATATTACCTGTGGATTCCAAGACGGACATAATACCTGTGGATTACAAAATGGACATATTACCTGTGGATTACAAGACGGACATATTACCTGTGGATTACAAATAGTATTGCACAATACTTAAGGGTGCACCCCGAAGACAAAGACCACGCAGGAACATTCAGATGCAGCAAGGCTGCTTCGTGGACTAGGGGAGGATATTTAGTAAGAGCTAGTTGTTTTACGTTACACAGTATTACTGTCACTGTATGATTTATTCTTTTGTTATCTGACAGTTTATAAATGCCCAGCTATGTATACTTTATTACTATTTAGTAAACTTTAGTGCTGGGTAAGAACCGTTGTCTGTGTGGCATCGTGTACCCTCTGTATCTGTGGGCCCACCCCTCGGGTCATCTTATATCAACCTGATTCAAAATTCCTGCTTTTACTGATAGCTAACTCGGTACCACCCTCTACTGCTACTGCTTTCACATGCGATTGTCATTATTATAATTCATCAGTTTAGACTGAATGTTTGCTGGGCGAGAAGTATGTGTATGTTGGAGGGGAGGATTGGGATGCTGGGGCGGCTTGTTATAGGGGGCATTGGGCCATAAAAAAAAACAAATCCGACCCTGACTGGGCTTGAGAGATAATCATCTACATAACAAACCTATAAAACTGTGTATAATCTCTATATTATGCTAGATAATTACATGCTTTCCCTGACTCATCAGGTACCATCTCCAACCTGCAAACTGCACAGACCAGTCTACCCACCAAACCTCCCCTGCCAATCCCGCCCCGCCCCCAGGCATGCGTGCAGCCCGTACCATTCTACTGGAGGGGGGGTCTATCAACTTATCAATTTGTCACCATTGCTAGCCATCATGTTTCTGGATAAATAATTGGATATTTGCAGCACAATATCCTGAAATATCAGTTTAATCCCGAGGAAGGCACACTATTCACAGTGTCAGTAATTATTAGACACACCCGATCTCTTCCTGGAATGGTGCAGCTCACAGGTATATAAGAGCTCAATCGTTGAGTGTTGCCAGTGTGTTGAGCAACAGCTGAAAAGAATGTGTGACGACGTGGACAACAGACCGAAGCAACCAAAGCCACACATGGTTGGGGGGTTTGGCAAGGCGAAGCAAGCTACCCCAGAAGTACAAGAAATCTGTGATAGCGTGAGTATTGCCCCCTTATCAGCAGAATGAAAGGCTTAAGGTGGCCACACACCATACAATTACAAGATCCAATTTATCACCAATTCGATCATTTCAAATGGTTGTCCCGAAAAATCGAGAGCTTGATAAATCCCATCGAATTTCCCATTTTTGTTCTCAATTTTTGGAGATTGGACATGTTGGAAATTTCAGACCAACTTTATCAGGAATTGTATAGTGTGTGATGGATTGTCAACTACTTGATGTACAGTTCCAGATTTTTCCGAGCTTTCAATTATTTTATTCATGACTGGGGAAAAAATGTGTGTGGTACATTGGTCAGGTTTTTGAATTGTTGGCGGGAGGGAGGGAGTTAGTAAAAAAAAAATATAATAAATAAATAGGCATTTTTATTGAAGAAAATTACAAAAACATTTATAAAAAACAAAATAAACACACAGAGAGCTCTGTTGGTGGGGAGAAAAGAGGGCAGGAATCACTTGTGTGCTGCGTTGGATGGCCCTGCAGCGAGGCCTTAAAGCTACAGTGGCCAATTTACAGAAAAATGGCCTGGTCTTTAGGGGGGTTTAACACTGCGGTCCTCAAGTGGTTAAATTATGTGAATTCCATATAAAACTCTATAAAGCAGTGTTGCTGGTGAATTTTTATCAAAGTCGGTTTTGCATCAAAAATGGGCATTTTTGATTTCAAGAAATTTTTCGCAAGAATACTTTGCATTTTCGCAATATGGCAAAAATTCACAAATATTTAAAAAAAAAACATGATTTTTACAGCAAAAACACAAAAACATACTACCGGTATATTTTCACATCAATAATGTGAAAATTTGCAAAAAATCACTATTACAAAATTATTTTTGATTCGAGAAGCCAAGATTAACAGCACCACTCTTGAAGAAAGAGCTCTTTATTCAGACACGTAATTAAAATCACATGCCAGTAAAATGGGCTTAGACGTAGCAACAGCCCGCTGTTTCGAATGCTTCTTTGTCAAGCTGCAAGCTCATAAGCTTATGAGCTTGCAGCTTGATAAAGAAGCATTTGAAACAGTGGGCCGTAGCTGCATCTAAGCCCATTTTACTGGCATGTGATTTTAATTACGTGTCTGAATAAAGAGCTATTTCTTCAAGAGTGGTGCTGCTGATCTTGGTTTCTTGAATCGGCGACCCTTGGGCATCAGGGTCATATCAGCTTTAGCACACTCCGATCTCCATTGGAGTTCTTGGTCTAACACTGTGTGAAAATGATTTTGAATGACAATTTCGCTCAAAAGTCAAATTTAACCACTTCCGGATGGCAGTGATTGAAGTCTAAGCCCTGTGTTGATGCTCTAATGCATGCCAGGGTATAGATTTCACACCACCGCCACTGTGCCTTCTCGCCGCTTTCATCGCTCCCGGCGATCTCATCACTGTCTCCCGGCTGCAGCTCACTTGCCCTGCCGAAACTATGACAGCAGAGCCCTGTGAGACGATTTCATTGGTTCCTGTCACCAATGTAAGCAACTCCCATTGGCTTACATTGATCACACGGTCAGTAGCCAATGAAAGAGGCTCCTGACCGGCTCACAGAGCCGGTCATAGAGATGGCAGAGCGGGTGTGCTGAGGCATGGGTGTGTGGCGTGTATGGAGGTAGGTGCGGGTATGTGTGGCGGTTTCTGTTACCGGTTGTCTCTGGGCCTTAAAGGGGAGCTGTCACGAAAATCTTAAAATTTAAAACACATACAAATAAGAAGTACTTTTCTCCCAGAGTAAAATGAGCCATAAATTACTTTTCTCCTATGTTGCTGTCACTTACAATAAGAAGTAGAAATCTGTTATTACCGACAGATTTTGGACTAGTCCATCTTCTCATAGGGGGTTCTCAGGGTTCTTTTTACTTTTAAAAGCACTTAGTGAATGGCAGTTGCTCCATCACCCTGCCAAAATAGTGTACAGTGAGCAGGGAGGCTGGCCAGCATTTTTGTATACATTTTTTTCAGGGAATGTCTTTATAAAGAATAAAGGCCACACTGAGAATTCCCTATGGAGAGATGGACTAGCCCAAAATCTGTCGGTAATGTCAGATTTCTACTACCTACTGTAAGTGACAGCAACATAGGAGAAAAGTAATTTATGGCTCATTTTACTCTGGAGGAAATGTACTTTTTATTTGTATGCGTGTGTATTTTAAATTTTAAGATTTTTGCGACAGTTCCTCTTTAAGGGGACAGAGCCAGTTGGTACTTAAAGGGGTTCTATGACATGTTTAAAAAAAAACATAAACTAACACTTACCTGGAGCTTCTATCAGCCCCCTGCAGCTGTCATGTCCAGCGCCGTCCTCCTACGATCCTCGGTTCCCCGCCGCCGGTGCTCGCTCCCGCGCGCTCCCGCACTGTATCAAGGGACACTGTGGGGGAGCACTGTAGCAAGGGAAACTGTGGGCAAGCACTGTAGCATGGGATACTGTGGGGAGCACTGTAGCAAGGGACACTGTGGGGGAGCACTGTAGCAAGGGACACTGTGGGGAAGCACTGTAGCAAGGGACACTGTGGGGGAGCACTGTAGCAAGGGACACTGTGGGGGGCACTGTAGCAAGGGACACTGTGGGGGAGCACTGTAGCCAGGGACACTGTGGGGGAGCACTGTAGAAAGGGACACTGTGGGGGAGCACTGTAGAAAGGGACATTGTGGGGGAGCACTGTAGCAAGGGACACTGTGGGGGAGGACTGTAGCAAGGGACACTGTGGGGGAGCACTGTAGCCAGGGACACTGTGGGGGAGCACTGTAGCAAGGGATACTGTGGGGGAGGACTGTAGCAAGAGACACTGTGGGGGAGCACTGTAGCATGGGACACTGTGGGGGGCACTGTAGCAAGGGAAACTATGGAGTAGCACTGTAGCAAGGAACACTTTTTCGGAAGCACTGTAGCAAGGGACACTGTGGGGGAGGACTGTAGCCAGGGACATTGTGTTCATAATCTGTCTACTTATACTTCGGGGGGGGGGGGGATGGGGCTAATCTGGCTACCTATACTTCAGGGGACTAATCTGGCTACCTATACTTCAGGGGACTAATATGGCTACCTACAGGGCCGGAGCTACCATAGGAAAAAATGGGCAATAGCCCCAGGGCCCCAGAGCCTGTAGGGGTCCCCAAGGTGTCCCTCACCCATCTTAACTGTTGCTTTCCAGGGACTCTGCAGAGTCTGTTAAGTTGGGAGGTAATTGGGGGAGGGTCAGCAGCCAGCTCAGGAGCCCAGGAGGGAAATTTGGCTGCAACAAAGGACCTCTAATGGCGCTTTTTGGTCTGAGGCTTGGGGGGCCCCCAGGCTGATTTTGCCCTAGGGCCCAATTGTTACTTGAACCGGCCCTGGCTACTTATACTTTCGTTGGCTAATCTGGCTCTATATATATATGTATGTATATATATATATATATATATATATATATATATATATCGGGGAAGGGCCCCAATCTGGCTCCCTATATCTGGGGGCCTAAACTGGCTACCTATACTTTGGGGGTGGGGTCAATCTGGCTACCTACAGTGGGTTGCAAATGTATTCGGCCCTCTTGAAGTTTTCCACATTTTGTCACATTACTGCCACAAACATGCATCAATTTTATTGAAATTCCACGTGAATGACCAATACAAAGTGGTGTACATGTGAGAAGTGGATCGAAAATCATACATCATTCCAAACATTTTTTACAAATAAATAACTGCAAAGTGGGATGTGCGTAATTATTCGGCCCCCTGAGTCAATACTTTGTAGAACCATCTTTTGCTGCAATTACAGCTGCCAGTCTTTTAGGGTATGTCTCTACCAGCTTTGCACATCCAGAGACTGAAATTCTTGCCCATTCTTCTTTGCAAAACAGCTCCAGCTCAGTCAGATTAAATGGACAGCGTTTGTGAACAGCAGTTTTCAGATCTTGCCACAGATTCTCGATTGGATTTAGATCTGGACTTTGACTGGGCCATTCTAACACATAGATATGTTTTGTTTTAAACCATTCCATTGTTGCCCTGGCTTTATGTTTAGGGTCATTGTCCTGCTTGAAGGTGAACCTCCACCCCAGTCTCAAGTCTTTTGCAGTCTCCAAGAGGTTTTCTTCCAAGTTTGCCCTGTATTTGGCTCCATCCATCTTCCCATCAACTATATATAAATACTAAATAATAATAATAATAATAATAACTCTGACCAGCTTCCCTGTCCCTGCTGAAGAGAAGCACCCCCAGAGCATGATGCTGCCACCACCATATTTGACAGTGGGGACGGTGTGTTCAGAGTGATGTGTAGTGTTAGTTTTCCGCCACACAGCGTTTTGCATTTTGGCCAAAAAGTTCCATTTTGGTCTCAACTGACCAGAGCACCTTCTTCCACATGGTTGCTGTGTCCCCCACATGGCTTGTGGCAAACTGCAAATGGGACTTCTTATGCTTTCTGTTAACAATGCCTTTTTTCTTGCCACTCTTCCATAAAGGCCAACTTTGTACAGTGCATGACCAATAGTTGTCCTATGGACAGATTCCCCCACCTGAGCTGTAGATCTCTGCAGCTCGTCCAGAGTCACCATGGGCCTCTTGACTGCATTTCTGATCAGCGCTCTCCTTGTTCAGCCTGTGAGTTTAGGTGGATGGCCTTTTCTTGGTAAGTTTACAGTTGTGCCATACTCCTTCCATTTCTGAATGATCGCTTGAACAGTGCTCCCTGGGATGTTCAAGGCTTTGGAAATCTTTTTGTAGCCTAAGCCTGCTTTAAATTTCTCAATAACTTGATCCCTGACCTGTCTGGTGTGTTCTTTGGACTTCACGGTGTTGTTGCTCCCAATATTCTCTTAGACAACCTCTGAGGCCCTCACAGAGCAGCTGTATTTGTACTGACATTAGATTACACACATGTGCACTCTATTTAGTCATTAGCACTCATCAGGCAATGTCTATAGGCAACTGACTACACTCAGATCAAAGGGGGGCAAATAATTATGCACACACCACTTTGCAGATATTGATTTGTAAAAAATGTTTGGAATCATGTATAATTTTCGTTCCACTTCTCATGTGTACACCACTTTGTGTTGGTCTTTCATGTGGAATTCCAATAAAATTGATGCATGTTTGTGGCAGTAATATGACAAAATGTGGAAAACTTCAAGGGGGCCGAATACTTTTGCAACCCACTGTATATGTCAGGTGGATAGTCTGATTACCTATACGTTAAGAGGCTAATTTAGGTACCCATACTTCAGGGGGTAATCTGGCTACTTACACTGCAGAGGGCTAATCTGGCTGCCTATACATCAGGGTGGGTGCTAATCTGGTCTAATTTCTCATAGTGGGTCCCAGTCCTTACACAGTTTCAGTGTTTAGAGGCTCACTGCAGCATCCAGAGACACGTTGCAGAGGCTAGTTGCTGCAAGCAATGTTCCCATGTGACATCACATGGGCGTCAGAATCTTATCAGAATTACACTTGTTCTTGGCAAGCTTTGCTTCATATTGTGTAAAATGTTGCTTGTCCTGTCATGTATTTGTGACTATGAGGAGAAAATACAATGTAAGAAACGCCTCTCTAGCACGCTATAAATGTATCTAAATGCAGTCGCTTTTTTCTCTTGTAAAGTCGGACCTCGTTCCATTAAGGCTACTTTCACACGTATTGCATTTCATAGCATTACGATACTCTCCCTCACCGTAGCTCGTTGAGAGGGCAATGTAAGTCTATGGAGACTTACAGACTAAAACGATGCAATTTGGTACAAAAGAAGTAGCAAAGTTGATGCAAGCTCATGCAAACTGCGTCGCTGCATGATCTGTGCCTACCGCATGGATCATGCAAGTCTATGGCGATGTGGTAAGCATGCAGGAACAATTACGGTAGAGGCATGGCGCACATGCACAGATCGACAGCAATCCAGTGATGTACTTCCTGTCCAGGGCAACACATACTACCCTGTTGGCACAACAGGGTAAAATGCATGGGGGAATGGTGCGGTGCAATCAGAACAGTACAAGATAACGTATGTCTGGCTGATGGCAAATGTAATCATTGCTGGCTAAAGCTCTCTGAAGGCAAGTTTCTTCACTCTGGCCAGTCCTCCTTTTCTCTTAAAGTGACTCAGCTGTTGCCAGGGTTATGGATATGTTCAGCAGAGGAAGGGAGGAGGGAGAGAGAACAGGAAGCAGAATCAAAACAGAGTGTCTTCTGCCTTTGTCGATGCCTTTGCCAATACAGAGATAAGGAAGCTTCTTCTGCCCTCTTCAGTGAAAGTATACCGTTTTTCCACACAGAGAATGTGTGGGATTGCTTTCAAATGTTCTTTTATGTAACTGTAGTTACTGAAATTTTAGCTTTGGGTGTATAGGACCACTTAAAGGGGTGCACACTTGAGGCGTGAGAAATTGCTTGTATTTTGCCGCAATTGCATTTGTGTGCTTTTACTCCATTTTGGAAATCATTTGGCTGCATTTTTAGCAAATAACAGAAAAATAAATTGATTTTGAAATGCTCGCAGCATGCAAAAAAAGCTGAACGGAGATAGTTTTTTCTGCAACACAGACAGAAAAATGGAAAACGCAAAATATTCGCAAATCACGAGCGGCCCATAGGAGTACATTGCACGTGTGGCTCACAGCAGAAACGTCCCATCCTCCTGCCACCATTCATTATACAGGACAGGGCAGTTTATTATTATTTATTGTATTTATAAAGCGCCAACATATTACACAGATGCAGAAGAGTACAATGACCTGCTCCAGCGCCAGGTCCTCTCCTCTTCTGCACTTCAGCCTATTACCCTGCAGTAGCATCTCTCCGTAGACTCCCGATGTCACATGATATACATTGGGAGCCTATAGAGAGACACTACCGCATGGTGATAGGCTGCAATGCTGAAGACGAGAGGGCCTGGGAATGGACCGGGTTACTGTGCGCCGCTGCAGCTACTCTGCATACTAAGATGTCGCCAGCCTCCCCACTAGATTTTGCCACCTGATGATTCAGGTAGCTTCATGGTAGAGCCGGCACTGATTCTAATTTTTTCTATAAATAAACATTATGGGAAAGTTTATAAAAGTCAGATACCTGTTGCAGCAGATGACTGCAGTGGAGGGATAAGGGCAGACTTCCCTTTCCTCTGACATCATCCCTGGCTCGCTTTTGACTGTCAGCTCAAGCAAGTTCAGACTGGATTCATACAGAGGGAGGGAGATGGAGAAACCAATCAACAGCCACACCAGATATTTTACATTATTTTATTGTAAAAGCTCAAATGTGTTTTGATTAAAACAAAAATACAGCATATGCATTCAATTATGAAATCTAAGCCTCATCCCTAGCTAGGTTTCCCAGGCACATTCAGATTTACCCCCTGCAGTCAGATCAGATCTAGAGGTGTACAGTGGGCTGCTGGCTAGACACGTAGAACAATGATACCATGGTGGTGAAGAGCCTAAAGGTGGCAATATACCCAGACAAGTAGAACAATGGTACCATGGTGGTGAAGAGCCTAAAGATGGCCATACACCCAGACAAGCAGAACAATGATACCATGGTGGTGAAGAGCCTAAAGGTGGCCATACACCCAGACAAGTAGAACAATGATACCATGGTGGTGAAGAGCCTAAAGATGGCCATACACCCAGACACGTAGAACAATGATACCATGGTGGTGAAGAGCCTAAAGGTGGCCATACACCCAGACACGTAGAACAATGATACCATGGTGGTGAAGAGCCTAAAGATGGCCATACACCCAGACAAGCAGAACAATGATACCATGGTGGTGAAGAGCCTAAAGGTGGCCACACACCCAGACAAGTAGAACAATGATACCATGGTGGTGAAGAGCCTAAAGGTGGCCATACACCCAGACACGTAGAACAATGATACCATGGTGGTGAAGAGCCTAAAGGTGGCCATACACCCAGACAAGTAGAACAATGATACCATGGTGGTGAGGAGCCTAAAGGTGGACAAACACCCAGACAAGTAGAACAATGATACCATGGTGGTGAAGAGCCTAAAGGTGGCCATACACCCAGACAAGTAGAACAATGATACCATGGTGGTGAAGAGCCTAAAGGTGGCCATACATCTCCAGACTTGGCGGCCGATCGACCATCCGATTCGATAATTATTATTTACCCAGATGACAATTGGTGCTACCAAGCCAAAATCAGTTGCATGTATCGATCGAACATACTGCAAGATACCGGGCCATCTTGGTTGATTGGACGTGTGGTAGTAAAGGCTGAGCGATATCGGGATGGGCGTTAAATGTGGCAAAACCCGTGGTACTGCCCCCTAGTGTATGCAGTGTGTATAGCGCTAACAGAAGAACTGGAGATTCTGAAGACGGATGGGCACAGTGCGGTGGGCGACACAGGACAGGTGATGTATAAATGCACACAAGGGTGTTGCAAAGGACTTGTTCGATTCCCCAGAGATTTCATGCTGAAATGAATCAGGGTCCGCCTGCGTTATAAGGGCAGCTGATAGATCTCTCTCTAATCAGACTCAATCAGAGAGAGATTTGTTCCTTGGTCAAACTCGAATTTGCCCATCATGGCCACCTTTATTACACTCACAGGAGCACAATTAAATAAATGCTATGTGGTGTAGCTAAGAAGTTGTGGGCTCCAGTGCAAGTTTTACATTGTACCCACCAAGCACTATATACATAACAATTGATATGGCAAACCAAAACCTGCCAAGGACAACACAGTGCCAGAGTTGCAAGCAGGGGATCGGAAACAGTGTGTTAATGATAACTACCAGGCCCGGATTTACATCACAGGAGCCTATAGGTACAGATGTCCTGGCACCTTAGACTTTGCCCAACATGAACCTACAAACTCCCACTAAACTGCACTACATGTGTGCTGACTGTCCCAGCTGTCACTTTCCCCCTACTTCCCCTGCCTGTCATGTAGCTACAGGTGTCCCTTAGCATTAGGTAGCCATAGGTACCCTCACTATTAGGTAGCTAGAGGTGTTCCTGACTCAAGGTAGATCCCGTGAGTTAAATGCAGAGAGCAGAGCGAGTAACCTCTCATTTACACTCTGCTCAGGACTCTGCACAGGGAAGGAGGCGCACTGAGAGTGAGCTGCCTTTCCATCATCAGTGCCTGTAGGCACATGCCTACAGTGCCTTATAGTGAATCCAGCCTTGATAACTACTAATTAAAGCATCTATAGAACTGAATATTATCAGCACAGGACCAATAAAGGGGTTGATTCACTATAATAAATAGCGTGCCTTATCAGAGTTAACATGCCTTATCAGAGTTAGTGTGCCTTATCAGAATTAACGTGCCTGATCAGAGTTAGCGTTCCTTATCAGAGTTGGCGTGCCTTATCAGAGTTAACATGCCTAATCAGAGTTAGTGTGCCTTATCAGAGTGTAACGATGGGTGTCAACACGCAGAGAGAATCTGATTACTGGTGATCTGCAGAATCACCCGTAATGCAGATATACACCAGATTATGGATGATCTGCAGTATCACCAATAATCCAGGTATGTCTAACCTCTGGACACCAGTATAATGTGAGTGTTTGGTGTAACAGTACAACTCTGAGCATAGACCACCAGAGACCCCGGTGGCCTGAGTGACTTGAGGAATACTCCCCTGACTGTGGGGAATATTCCTGTAGCCTGAGGACTCCCTAGAAGAGGGACCCAGGCTTGGTTGCAGGAAGCCCTGCTGCTAATATGAACAGACTTGCCCTAACTAGGTGTGAGGGCCTATTCTCTATGCCCTGGAACCGGGTTAAGGCAAATACACATACAATACAATCCTAGCTCTGGGTGTGAGGTCCGTGATCACAACACCCTGGAACTAGCCTACAGAATACCCTAGTCTTGGGTGTGAGGTCTGTGATCACAACACCCCGGAACTAGTCTAGAGCATAACATAGAACTGACACAGTATCCTAGTCTTGGGTGTGAGGTCCGTAGTCACAACACCCCGGAACTAGTCTAGAGCATAACATAGAATTGACACAGTATCCTAGTCTTGGGTGTGAGGTCCATAGTCACAACACCCTGGAACTAGTCTAGAGCATAACATAGAACTGACACAGTATCCTAGTCTTGGGTGTGAGGTCCGTAGTCACAACATCCTGGAACTGGTCTAGAGCATAACATAGAACTGACACAGTATCCTAGTCTTGGGTGTGAGGTCCGTAGTCACAACACCCTGGAACTGGTCTAGAGCATAACATAGAACTGACACAGTATCCTAGTCTTGGGTATGAGGTCCGTAGTCACAACACCCTGGAACTGGTCTAGAGCATAACATAGAACTGACACAGTATCCTAGTCTTGGGTGTGAGGTCCGTAGTCACAACACCCTGGAACTGGTCTAGAGCATAACATAGAACTGACACAGTATCCTAGTCTTGGGTATGAGGTCCGTAGTCACAACACCCCGGAACTAGTCTAGAGCATAACATAGAACTGACACAGTATCCTAGTCTTGGGTGTGAGGTCCGTAGTCACAACACCCCGGAACTAGTCTAGAGCATAACATAGAATTGACACAGTATCCTAGTCTTGGGTGTGAGGTCCATAGTCACAACACCCTGGAACTAGTCTAGAGCATAACATAGAACTGACACAGTATCCTAGTCTTGGGTGTGAGGTCCGTAGTCACAACACCCTGGAACTGGTCTAGAGCATAACATAGAACTGACACAGTATCCTAGTCTTGGGTATGAGGTCCGTAGTCACAACACCCCGGAACTAGTCTAGAGCATAACATAGAACTGACACAGTATCCTAGTCTTGGGTGTGAGGTCCGTAGTCACAACACCCCGGAACTAGTCTAGAGCATAACATAGAATTGACACAGTATCCTAGTCTTGGGTGTGAGGTCCATAGTCACAACACCCTGGAACTAGTCTAGAGCATAACATAGAACTGACACAGTATCCTAGTCTTGGGTGTGAGGTCCGTAGTCACAACATCCTGGAACTGGTCTAGAGCATAACATAGAATTGACACAGTATCCTAGTCTTGGGTGTGAGGTCCATAGTCACAACACCCCGGAACTAGTCTAGAGCATAACATAGAGTTGACACAGTATCCTAGTCTTGGGTGTGAGGTCCATAGTCACAACACCCTGGAACTAGTCTAGAGCATAACATAGAACTGACACAGTATCCTAGTCTTGGGTGTGAGGTCCGTAGTCACAACATCCTGGAACTGGTCTAGAGCATAACATAGAACTGACACAGTATCCTAGTCTTGGGTGTGAGGTCCGTAGTCACAACATCCTGGAACTGGTCTAGAGCATAACATAGAACTGACACAGTATCCTAGTCTTGGGTGTGAGGTCCGTAGTCACAACACCCTGGAACTGGTCTAGAGCATAACATAGAACTGAAACAGTATCCTAGTCTTGGGTGTGAGGTCCGTAGTCACAACACCCTGGAACTGGTCTAGAGCATAACAGTAAAGCCACAAGAGTAATCTAGCTCAGTGTGAATCCCCAGGTCCACCTGGCTCTTAACACACTGTAGGATCTGACTGTGGTCTGTGTGCCAACACATAAGCATTCGCAACGGCAGACAACGTGAGACTGAAGGACAAGCAGCTATATAGTGCAGCGCAGATCAGCGCCGCCCAGTCCCCTTCAGCCAACCGCCGTTCGCTCTGGGATCAGCTGACCAGTAGAGTCAGCTGACCCCTTTCTGCTTCCCATAAAGCTTCTGCCTCTCGGCGTGCACGCACGCTATGTGCACAGGAAGGCTGAACCACATCAGACACATGTCGGCGCGCAGAAACCGCCGGGCTGAACGCGGAACTAGCCGCCGCGCCGTCAGAGCATGCGGCGGCTTTTCCACAATCCTTCACACAGAGTTAGTGTGCCTTATCAGAGTAAGGCTGCCCAATATGCTGCCTGTCAAGTTTCCTGTCAAGTGACAGGCAGCCTTTTGGACAAATCAAAGTGTGGGGATAATGTCCTTTAAAGTGATTGGACCCGCAGGGGCTCAGGGCAGGACAAGTGGAGCTCTCATCATTGCCAATTAGCAGGCATAAGTTCGTAGCGCTCGCTATGCTACTCTGATAAGGCATGTTAACTCTGAAAAGGCACGCTTTTTGTTATAGTGAATCAACCCCAAAGAGCCAATTCTATGGTTGAGGGTGGGCCCCTCTGGCACAAGGGCCCAGATGTGGCCGCTACCTCTGAGCCCCACTGGTTATGTATTGCATTAAAAAAAATCCATCCAAGTCTTTTTTGGTTAGGCACATATTCTTTGAGACTCCAAGCTCAGTAATTGAACCCCATAGGCCTTATTGCTGGTATGTGGAGAATCTGGGTTTGTATTTCACTTCCTGTAAATCTGACCCACATGGGCATCTTGTCTTCTTCAGGTGAGACCGGATTTTGAGAAGAAGTCTGGAGTGAACTGCGGGAATCTGACGGCCATATTGTACAGGACGCAGGTTGTTGCCGGCACAATATACCTCATCAAGGTAAGTGATTTATAGACTGATTTATTAACTAGACTAATAGTTTCTTTCAATAGATATGGGTATAACTTCATCATTTTGATCAAATGTGCCTTTGCGGGTAATTACAATGTGGCATAACACAATAAAACTTTCTCTAGATGCTTTAATGTCCATACAGGTGTGATTCTTACACAGATGAAATTACTTGTGGACAAAAGCAAGACCCCCTCAGGTCATAAAATAGCATTATTAGGCGCTGCTGTCTGTGCATAACTAATTTGATTTGTGATTTGACAAGAAAAAAAAAACAAAGCTCTTCTGTGGTTAATCAGAGCTAAATAAATTAAAGGTAAAAAATAGTTAAAATCAAGCTCAGCGTATTCAAAATATACCAAAAACTTTATTATGAGCAACCACTAGCTCAAGACGAAAACCACATACAAACCACATTAAAACCAGCTAAATCTCCACAAGAGTGACTAAGAGGTTGAAATTTCACATATGGCAATTCAATTTACTCATCAAACCACACACTTGTTATGTATTGTGGTCTGTTGCAGTTGTAGCCAATCCTGCCACCATGATTATTCAGTACCTGTGCAAAGTGACCCAGCTAACACAGCTACACCTACAGGTGCACTACACAGTTCTGCAGAGATCTGATCAGCACACAAATCAAACTTAAGGTGACCATACACTTACAGATTTGCAGCAGATTCGACCATCAGATAGATTTCTCTCAGATGCCTATCAGGTCAAATCTGACAGGAATGTATCTGATGAGTGTCACACAGTAGGAATTGAATTTCAATAGATTTCAGTATGAAATCTATTGAAATTCGATTGAAATGCAGTGTTGCACCATTCGTTTCAATGCAACCCTATGGGCCATCGATCGGCTGCCGGCAGATTTTCCGTCCGGACTGATTGATCAAATCGATCAAAATTGGCCGAAAATCGATCGATCTGCTGATCGATCATGCTTTCTGCTGCATCGAATTCTAGCCGATTCAATCAAAACAGTCGAATCGGCCGTCTATCGATGGCTAAAATCGACCAGTGTATGGGCCCCTTTAGAGAGTGATCACAGCCATAGCTAATGTCCTGTTTGTATAGGAGCACTTTACTGTGTAATGTTTCTGCACCTTGTTTAATGTTTCTTGCACCGTACAATGCTGCAGATTTGATACTTACCCAGTGCTTGCTCCAGTCCCATAAGCTCGTCTGAGTCCCACGCCGTTCTCTTGCGGTCTGCCGTTCAGCCGTAATCAGCCCCAGTAACAGGCTCAGTCATGTCCAGTCGGGGTCTTTTGCGCATGCACGACCTCCCGCACATGCGCAGTAGATCTGGACTGACGCGACTGAGCCTGTTACTGGGGCTGATTACAGCTGAACGGCAGACCGTGGGAGCCTGGGAGGATGGCGTGGGACCCAGACGAGCTTATGGGGCTGGAGCAAGCACTGGATAAGCATCAAATCTGCAGCATTGTACATCTCTGGTTTCCTTTAAGGGAGACAATGGGTTAAAGGTGGCCACACATCCCTCGACTTGGCGGCCAATTGACCATCCGATACGATAATTATTATTGAATCAGATGAAAATCGTTTCTGCCAAAAGCATGCCTGATCAACAATGTGACCAATTTCGGGCCGAAATTGGTGGCCTGGTCTCATTTGTCAGAATTAATTAAACATGGCTAAAATGCTACACATTTACTTATTTGTCACATTTTACTGGATGTTTAGGGCCTTTTTCCACTAGAGGAGCTTACGATTGCTGAATCGCAAAATCGCAAATCGCTAGCGATTTTAAAATCGCTAGGGTTTGCTAAATAACATAGGAATCGCGGGAGGTTATTTACACTACCGCGATTCAATTTTTACTAAAGCGCGATCGCACCGTGGAGCGGTTATTGCAGCGATTTGGCTATGCCATGCAGTGCATAGCAAAATCGCAATCACCGGGGAAAAAAAGGACTTTGCTGAATCGCAATCGCTAGTGTTTATTTTACCCTTAAACATAGCAAACTATGAATTGTAGCACTCTATAGAACATATAACAGATTTCAACTCACTTGGAGCATACACCAAAAGGCTTGGAGCAAATCTGTTTGCAATGTTTCTTTGAGGATGCAACTCGGAATCATGCTGGGCTTAGGGTGCCATTGCTGTGTGTATCTGGCTCTTCTGTAAAAAGCATTTGTTTTGCTTGTGTTGTGAGGAATTTTTTTAAGTTTTCCCAAGAGAAACAAACTAAACTATATTCTCAAAACACTTCTGTGCACCTTTCTTCGGATTTAAAGGGAAACTCCACTGAGCATGATGATAGCTTGACAGCCGTGACACATGAGATAGGGTTTAGGTACCAGGAAGGCGTCCTGACTTGAACATTGTAATGAAGAGACATTAACCACTTCAGCCCGCGGGTTGTTTTCACCTTATGGACGAGAGTTATTTTCACATTTCAGCGCTTCTCCCATTCTTTCCCCAATAACTTTATCACTACTTATCACAACGAAATGATATTTACCTTGTTTTTTTCCAGCACCAATTAGGCTTTCTTTGGGTGGTACATTATGCTAAGAATTATTTTATTCTAAATGCATTTTAATGGGAATAATAAGAAAAAAATTGAAAAAATGCATTATTTCCTAGTTTTTGGCCATCATAGTTTTAAAATAAAACGTTCTTCTGTGGATAAAAGTCACACATTTTATTTGCCCATTTGTTCCAGTTATTGCAATGTTAAAATTATATCCCTAGTACAATTTATGGTGAAAATATTTTATTTGGAAATAAAGGTGCGTTTTTTCAGCTTTACACCCATCACTAATCACATGCCCATAATTTAAAAATAATATACCCTCTTGACAGACATATTAAAACATTTTTTTGTAAGATCAATTTCCTGTTACTGAAAGTGCTGGGATGCAGTTGTGGCTGGTACTGATGGTGCCACCAAGGATTATGTTTAGGGAGTAGTTGCTTTGTTACTTTGTAGTTGATTTTGGTTATTGGGGAACCCTTTACGAATAAGCAATTCTAGAGGAAATCAAGAAGGGGCAAGTACTTTTTTTCATACCGGTGTAATAATACACTGCCAGTTGCCTCTCAGGCCTGGATTGTACATGCATTGTTGATCAGTAGGAAAGTTGTATGTTATAAAGTACACAGTTTATTTAAAGGCCACATAAAAAAATAAAATAAAAAAATAAAATAAAAAAAATGTACATACTCACCTAAAAAGAGAGTAGGCTCTGTATCCCCTCTTAGTCTCCTCATTCCCCCGCTGCCCCGTTCCAGTTTTCTCCAGCTGCATCTTTGGATCTCCTTGGAAAGCTTTGGAAGTACCGTATTTTTCGGACTATAAGACGCTCCTGAAAAAAAAAAGAATAAACTAAACCCGGTGTGTCCATGGTGCAGGGGTATCTTGTAGATATTCTCCCCCTCCTAAACATGGCAAAGGCTATGGTGCTATGACTAAGGATCATTGTGCTTCTGAAACATGTTAGCTACACGGTGCTGCTGATTTTATGTGACTCAATAAAGGTTACAATATTCAAGGGACATTGTGCAGGACCTCACTTCTTCTACTCTGCAAGGCAAAGGCACTTGGTTTCGGACTTGGAACTCAACCCAGCTCCACCACTATAAGCATAGATGGAATGTCACCATTGTCATTGTGCTTGGCTTTGTAATACCTGTGCAGCGAGAATTCCTCTCTTGCTACTTACTGTATTTTTTGGACTATAAGACTCGCTTTTTCTCCCCCAAAAGTGGGGGTAAAAGTCACTGCGTCTTATAGTGCAAATGCAGGGAGTTCCTGACTTGTGATTTTCTGCCAATATGAACCTCCAACCTGCCCCAATGTTGTGGACACCCTGTACTGTGCCCATGCAGAGGAGGACACATGGGGACAAATGGAGGACACAGGGGGGACACAAAGGGGCATAGAGGAGGACACAAGGGAGACACCAATGGGCATAGAGGAGGACACACACACACACACACATGAGAGGTAAGCTGTGCAGTCTTAAGTCACCCCATGGGCATAACTGCTGGGGGGCCGCGGGCAGTTAAGTATCTTGCCTCATGGGTATTACTGCCAGGTGGGTCTGCAGGCTGTTAAGTCTATCTTGCCCACATAAATTAATGCAGGGGGCGTCCTGGGCAATTAAGTAGTAAAAGAGGAATTCTCACTGCACTGGTACTACAGTTTGGGGGGCCATGAGGGGTGCCAGGGAGACAGCATGGGAGGATCGGGACACCTGGCGCCGGACTGAATATGTATTATTTGGTCCATAAGACGCACTGGGTTTTTCCCCCACTTTTATGGCAGAAAAAGTGCATCTTATGGTTCAAAAAATACGGTACTCAGGTCTCCAAGTACTTCCAAAGATGCGCAGCTTCGTACTGTGCACACCGAGTCCACGCTTGCACACGTGCAGAACGGAGACCAGAGTACTTCCAAAGCCTTCCAAGGAGACATGAAGACTTCCTTGGCATTGAAATTGGATTGTTGTCATGGAAGTCTGGGGGTGGAACGAGGGCACGGAGAAGGGACCAGGATGGCTCAAAGGGATCCAGTGCCTTCCCTCTTCTTAGGTGAGTATGAAACTATTTTTTAAGGTGGTTGATATCCTTTAAGAGCATGTTCATACTAAGTTTGGACTTACTGCCCAGACAATTGTATGGACATGTTCAGATCCATCCCTGCGTTGTTGGCTAACGTGTGCAAACGTATGTTCCCATTCTTCATGAATCATGCTATGATTATTACATGCGCCTTTTATTGCATAAACCACTTGCGTACCAGCAGTCTGTGGCCTCTTAAAGGGACACTTAAGCAAGTATTAAAAAATCTGTTTTACTCACCTGGGGCTTCTACCAGCCCCCTGCAGCTGTCCTGTGCCCTTGCAATCACGGAGCCTCCGGTCCCCCACCGCCAGCTAGTTTCATTTTTGCTGACAGGCCCTGATGGGGAGT
The DNA here is from genome assembly GCF_040937935.1 of Hyperolius riggenbachi. Taxonomy (NCBI): domain Eukaryota; kingdom Metazoa; phylum Chordata; class Amphibia; order Anura; family Hyperoliidae; genus Hyperolius; species Hyperolius riggenbachi. The sequence goes on from NC_090647.1 coordinate 559,449,461, forward strand.
CGGCGGGCTTTCTGCACCTGCGCAGGCCTGGTCACTCGTATCTTTCTTCATGTTCCCGTCCTCAATAGCATCCTGCACAGGCGCACAACGCTATTGTGGATGGGAACGCGAAGAAAAATACGCATGGCCAAGCCTGTCAGGCCTGTAAGCGAAAATGAAACTAGCTAGCGGTGGGGGACTGGAGGCTCCGTAAGTGACTGCGAGGGCACGGGGCGGCTGGTAGAAGCCCCAGGAAAGTAAGACTGATGTTTTTATTCCTGGCTTAAGTGTCCCTGTAAGGACCAGAGACTGCTGTTACCAAAAAACTGGGATTACCGACGAATTGCCATGGACCCGCCGCTTTTACTGGTCACGCTGCTCTCCCATTGCTGCAGGTCCCTCTCTCTGCCGTCGCTATGACTCTACAGCTCTGTGAGACGGTCAGGAACCGATTTCATTGGCCCCTGACCCTGTCCAGCAATGTAAGCCAATGGGATTGGCTCACAGTAATCACAGGGTCAGAAGCCAATGAAATCGGTTTCTGACCGGCTCATAGAGCTCTGGCGTCATAGCAACAGCAGAGCAAGGGGCTTGCGGTGAGGGAGAAATTGACGGAAGCGGCAAGAGCAGTGGGACCACACGACGCGGTAAATGAAATCTACGCCAAGGCAGGATTAGGCAGCCACAAACTGGGCGTAGATCTCAATTACCGCGGTCCGAAAGCGATTAAGTCCATGTTGTAGTGCAGGCATTATGCGATGCACACAGAGTGACTGTAGCCTAAGTCTTTGTAGCAGAGGAGCTTACACTCTAATATTCCAGTAACATCATTATTAATATAAATGAAGGCAATAATAAAGATACTGTCAGCAGTACATAAAGCTGTACGTTTGATTTGTGTGCTGAACGTTTGTCTTTTCTCTCTACAGGTTACATATGGAGACAATAAGTGCGCCCATCTGAAGGTGTTTAAGCCGCTGCCCCAGACAGACGAGCCAGTCTCTCTGCAAGACTTCAAGCTGGATAAGACTGAAGAGGATGAGCTAGAGCCTTAAAGAGAATCTGTACTGTCTGATTTGTACAATAAAAAACATACCAATCGAGTCACTGTGGATCCCTATTTGCGGTTCCCACCACTTCCCGCCGCGATCCTGGCTTTTAATCACCAGTTTTAGGCAGTGTTTACAAACAAAAGACAAAAGGCCGCTAACCAGAAAGTGATGTTTGTGTCTATATATATATATACCGTATATACTCGCAAGCAAGCCGACCCGCATGTAAGCCGACCCCCCAACTTTTACCTGACAAACCAGGAAAAAATGATTGACCCCCATATAAGCCGGGGGTAGGAAATGCTGGCCGCGTGATCCCCCCAGTGTGTCCCAGTATAGCTAGTATAGTGCCCAGTAGAGCTACTATAGTGCCCAGTATGGGTAGGTAGTCCCCCAGTATAGCTAGTAAAGTGCCCCAGTATAGCTAGTATAGTGCCCAGTATAGGTAGTCTAGTGCCCAGTATAGCTAGCATAGTGCCCCAGTATAGCTAGTATAGTGCCCCAGTATAGCTAGCATAGTGCCCAGTATAGCTAGTATCGTGCCCAGTATGGGTAGGTAGTGCCCCAGTATAGTGCCCAGTATGGCTAGTATAGTGCCCCAGTATGGCTAGCATAGTGCCCCAGTATAGCTAGTATAGTGCCCCAGTATAGCTAGCATAGTGCCCGTATGAGTAGGTGGGTGGGTGGGTAGTGCCCCTCCCCGCTCCACCAGCGGCCGCCGCTGCTATTATCTTAGGCAGCAGCTTCCTCTATTCCCCTGTCCTGCTCCGGCGGTAACTAATTCACAGCAGCGCGCCCCTCGGCGCTGCTGTGTGATGACGGAGGAAACCATAGAGAGCGGTTCCCATAGTAACGGTGATACATATCGCCGCTACAGGAAGCCGCTCTCTATGGTTTCCTCCGTCATCACACAGCAGCGCCGAGGGGCGCGCTGCTGTGAATTAGTTACCGCCGGAGCAGGACAGGGGAATAGAGGAAGCGGCGCCGCCTAAGGTAATAGCAGCGGCGGCCGCGGGGGGAGCGGGGAGGGGCACCACCTACCCATACTGGCACTGTGGCACATGACTCACAAGCAAGCCGACCCCCCAACTTTTGGGCCACTTTTGGGGGGTGAAAAATTCGGCTTGCTTGCGAGTATATACGGTATATATATCATGTTACAGTTTACTACAAGTTTTTATTACATAGGGAATTCTGCACTCCAGTCTGGGATTAGAATGTGACAGGCAGCAACTCCTTCCCTCTCAGCCTCACAAACTCAGAAAACTGAGAGCAGAGACCTGTCTGTGAGGGATAAACAAACTATACACACACAGAGCCTGCAGGGGGCATGGAGGGGGCATGCATAACTTCTCCCTATGACAGCAGCAGCAGCACATTCCTCTCTGGCTCGACAAGGCTTGACAAATAAAAGAAGATTAGATACATTACGGAGACAGGGCAACTAGAAAAGGCTGCAGTAATCCAGACCACATTAGAACAGGTATAGGAACTTATAGGATAAAAGAAATAAGGCTGAAGATTTTGTTACAGAGTCTCTTTAAAGGAATCCTGAATTGAGATACATGCAGGTGGCCATCGCTGATCCCTCATGAAAATGCCAGATGCCTGGCTGTTGTGTTTATCCTCTGCCTCCCAGTAACAACACACATCATAGCTCATGATGAAACTATCACAAATGTTGCGTTTATACTTAAAGCACTCCTAGCCTAGTTGAATATACTTTTAAAATTGTTTTATTGCTGGTGCTGTGACTTTGTCACAGCACACAGCAGCATCAGCAACCCCCGTGACTCCACCGGCCGCATGCTTGTTCCGGGTATGACTTAATTGGCTGCATGCTTGTTACAGGTGTGACTCCAAGTGGCAATGTGTTAACCATTCCTGCCTTTGCCAAGAAAGTTACAACCTGCCTACCTTGGTTCATTTTTTGGCTGTGGTACTACCAGTGAGTTGCGATGGTCCTTCTGTGCTGCCAAACTGACCGTCCACTTTGTCCTCCTGACTCAGTCGCTACTACACTCTGCGTTCACACTGCCCGGGTCACCAGACGCATTTAAGTTTTTTGGGCAGCACTATTACACTGTGGTACTACCAGTGAGTTGCCACTACACTCTGAGTTCACACTGCCCGGGTCCACTGACAACTCTGCTGTCATGTAAAAAAAAAAACAATTACAAAAACCTCTCTGGGTCTTTTTGGCTTCAGCCACTCATCCTCCTCCAGTGGTACCATCACCGCCAAGTGCCATTGGGACTCACCTTCACCTCTGTGATTGCTTAACGTGTATTTCCCTGTTGAAAACCACTTATTACCAATTAATAGCCCCATTTTAAGTGTTATTTTCACTTTAAAATCCATTTTCTCAAAAACAAAAAAATATTTTCGGAAATTTTTTTGTTTAAGTTGTAGCCCCTTATCACTTTGATAATCCATGCAATTTGGGGGATTGTAGCATGTATAGGGGCTTTGCTATTAACATTAAAAGAAAATTCAGATCCGGTCGTGGATCAGGCCGTGATTGCGTCAAAAATCCGCATTGTGGCGTGGATGAGTATCAAAATACAGAACCAATCACACCAGAGGCAGATTTTTTTTTTCAGCAACGGCCGTGGCTGCTGAATTCGTGGATCTGGACATTCGAGCATCACTGATTGTCCCCTCATCCCAGAGTCAGCAGACATATGGCAGCCAATCAGCTATCCCTCCCACCTGGACCGCCCCCCCCCTCCCACCTATCATAAAGCCAGCACAGCAGCCATTTTGCAGTCTGAGTTTGGCTTCTGTGCTAGGCAGATCAGGGAGAGTGTGCTGCTGACGGGGAGAGAGTTAGGTGGGCCTGTGTTCTGTGTCCTCAGTGCAGATTCTTGCTGCTACCACAGTGTTCTGAACAGCTAATAGCCCTTCTTAGGGCCGATACATTGTTCTTATTGCTATTGTGTTGCTCTTCTGTGTCTAGTGCACAAGTTAGTTATGTAGACAGGTCTGCTGGTCCTAGTAGTGCACCAACCATAACCCAATAATCATTCACCACCTCTAATGGCATCTAGTATCCATTACTGTTTCCTGTATAAGGCTTCAGTGCAGAATCAGTGTTTATTGGCCACCTAGCTGTCATTGAACTACCACAGTCTGATCATAGGGGCTGGAAAACCGTGATCGCCTGCACTCCCATGAACATGAGCACAACCACGGCGGCCACTACACAATACTACACAAAGACTGCCACAGAGAGGACTAACATGTATGTCCTGGAGGTGTCAACTAGTAAAAACAAAGAATTGCTCACCTGAGTATATATAAGACTCCCCAAAAGTGGGGTAAAAAGTCACTGCATCTCATAGTCCAAATACAGAGAGTTACTGATTTGTGAATGCCTGCTAATATGAACCTCTAACCCACCGCAATGTCATGGACTCCCTGTACTGTGCCCATCCAGAGGCGGACACAAAGGGGCATAGAGGAAGACACAAGGAGGCCAGGCAGACACATGGGGGACAGAGGAGGACACAAGGGGGACAGAGGAGGACACAGGGAGACACAAGAGGTACAAGGAGGCTTGAAGTACAAAGGGGGCATAATCTACAAGATGCCCCTTCACCATGGATGCACCAGGATTAGTATATGTATTTTTTCCCCTGGTTTTTGTCCTCTACACCCATGTGCGTCTTATGGTCAGGAGCCTCTTATAGTCCAAAAACTACGGTAATCACTATAGGTCTTTGCGGTTGTTTGAGGAGTGTGAAATGCGGCATTTCATCTGTCAGTGTGAAGCAAGCCTAACTAACACTACCTGATGGATGTGTACACACGCCGGACCAGAGCACGACTGGGCTACCGGGAGCTCAGGATTTTCCCCCGGGAGGCCTTTTAATTACAGTGACATCATGTGACTTCAGTGCCCCCGGGGCCCCGCACTGCAGATCTAGCCTTTGGGCCAGGAACAGGAGGGGGCACAGCGCAGAAAGGAGGGGCAGCGGCAGGCACAGAGTGGCGGGGAGGGGGGCAGTCTCCCCCCTCCCTCACCTGGGGCCCTCATTCCGCGTTCTCCCCTCCAGACCAGAATGTAGCGCAGTGGCAGCAGCGGGGAACGACTTACTACTTCCTGATTCCAGGTCTGCGTGCCGCTGCTCTGTTGTCCAATCGGGCCATCGCCATTCCTGACCTCAGCATCGCAGATGCGCCACTCCTCCATGACCTGGCAGCATATTATTATGTACTACTATGGTGCTGGGTCACAGATGAGAGGCTCCTCTGTGAGGACAGAGGATGAGGTTGGGGAGTGAACGGAGCCACAGGCTGACAGAGGAGTGCGCCTGTTGGGACAGGTGAGAGGCAGGGTTGCTCGGGTAGTTCTTTTTAAAACCGGACCGGATCCGGGTACCCAGATATCCGGATCCGATTCAGATATTTGGAACCGACCTTGCGGATATCCGAGAGAATTCGGATATCGGACCAAATTACCCGTGGATACCCGACCCATTCGGTTATCCGGATAGAAAAATCGGAAGTGCCCTTTGAATAGCTTTAAAAAGGGTTTTTAGGGTAAATGATGCATGTAGCGTCATGTTTTTTTAAAGGGAAACACTAATATATTATTTGGTGGACATAAAATGAAAAAAAAAAGCTGTCAATTAACATCAGGCCTAGGTTCCAGACAGCAGTCGTGCAGCCCACATTGTGTCCAAAGTCCAATCACTCAACTGGGACATGACAGTTTTCAGCCCAGACACCTCCAAAAAATGATACCGCAATTGTGTTTTGGGTTGAATATTGGTGGTGGTATCAGCAGCAGTGGCCTGTGGCACCGCGGCGGTGGGAGCCAGCGCCAGCTTGCTTCAGCCTCTTGAACACCTCATGCTCAACAACATGTTTTTTGGCCAGATGGGTGATGAAGCTGGAGGTGCCATACTTGTAGGGGTCACAACCTCTGCTCATCTGTAGTTTGCTCACATTGCATATGGCAAACTTGCTGTTCAATGAGGGGAGAGCGAAAAACCGCCAGATTGGGGCGGTGAAGATTCCCCTGCGGCCTGAATGGGATGCTGCGGCTTTTCTCCCTGTTGCGGTTAGGGGTTGAGTGGTGCTGCTGGTGGTAGTGGCAGAAGGATGTGGGTCCCGCATTCCTCGGCCACTGTCTGCAATGCTGATCCTCCGTGCCAAACCCACCGACGCATCCTCCTCCTCAGAGTCAGAGCTGACATCCCCATCCTGCCATCCTGTGGATGGTAGTCACGGCCCTTCATCAACATCATACCCCCCCTCCTCAAAAGCCAGAACATCCTACTCAAACTCCGTGCGGCTAACAGCCCTGAGTTCAATCGTGGCGCCTGGAGCGAAAAGCTCGCTGACTGAGGGTAGGCTGCCCGCTGGGGTCGACACTGACACGGCAGACCTTCTGAGGGTGGCCGTAATGTTGCTCCCTGTCATCTTGCCCTTGCTGCCCCTCCCCTGGCTGCCGGTGCCAGCAGACATAGTACAACTTATACATAATAATGTCACCAGATGATGTGGGGTACTTTACTTTAATAAAATCGGGGTTGGACTTTAAATCAAATCAGCACGGAGTGACAGACCGCAGAGTAGAGGACAGACAGTGCACACTATCTGTCTAACTGTCACACTGACAATGCTCAGCACAGCAGCACTGCAGTAATCTGTAGTAAACTAACACAGTACTACTCTCTCTAACAACTAACTGCAGTACTAACTTACTATATAATACAATACAATAACACAGTAATCCTATTCCCTAACCTATACTGTCCTGCTGGCCTGTACAGCACACACAGACACAGACAGGACCTAACTGAGTGAATGAAAGCAAACAATTACAAGCTAGCTAAAAAAAAACAATAGAACAATAGTGTAGTGTGAATGTGTTTAGCACTCAAAGCTTTAGGTTTATCACTGTATACAGGCAGCACTTGCTAAGCCAACAGCACTGGAGCAAGTCTGTCAGTGAGCAGCCAGCCAGCTAGTGTTGTCCGGATCATCAGGGGTGTTTCTAGCCACTTTGTCACTCCAGGCAAGAAAACCTGTGGCGCCCCCCCCCCCCCCCCCCCGAAATCTCAGGGCCAGCCAGGGGAGAGGGGGGCATATAATATTAAGAGGGGGCACGCCATTCGCCACTCACTATGAGGGTCTGTCTCCCCTCTGCAGACTGTGTGCGCACACTCTGTGCACTGTGCAGCATGTATGTCTCCCTCCCTCTGACTCTGAGACTGCCCAAACCCACACGCAGCAGGCATGATGCTATATGCCAGGGGTCTGCAACCTTTAAGAATTAAAGAGCCACTTGGGCCCATTTCCGAAAAGAGAAAAAAAACTGGGAGCCGCAAAACCATTATAAAACAGATATGACCCCAATATGCACAAATCGTTAGCAGATATGACCCCAATATGCACAAATCGTTAGCAGATATGACCCCAATATGCAGATATGTCCCCAATATGCACAAATCGTTAGCAGATATGACCCCAATATGCAGATATGACCCCAATATGCACAAATCGTTAGCAGATATGACCCCAATATGCACAAATCGTTAGCAGATATGACCCCAATATGCACAAATCGTTAGCAGATATGACCCCAATATGCAGATATGACCCCAATATGCACAAATCGTTAGCAGATATGACCCCAATATGCACAAATCGTTAGCAGATATGACCCCAATATGCACAAATCGTTAGCAGATATGACCCCAATATGCAGATATGACCCCAATATGCACAAATCGTTAGCAGATATGACCCCAATATGCACAAATCGTTAGCAGATATGACCCCAATATGCACAAATCGTTAGCAGATATGACCCCAATATGCAGATATGACCCCAATATGCACAAATCGTTAGCAGATCTGACCCCAATATGCACAAATCGTTAGCAGATATGACCCCAATATGCACAAATCGTTAGCAGATATGACCCCAATATGCACAAATCGTTAGCAGATATGACCCCAATATGCACAAATCGTTAGCAGAGATGTCCCCAATATGCACAAATCGTTAGCAGATATGTCCCCAATATGCACAAATCGTTAGCAGATATGACCCCAATATGCACAAATCGTTAGCAGATATGACCCCAATATGCACAAATCGTTAGCAGATATGTCCCCAATATGCACAAATCGTTAGCAGATATGATCCCAATATGCACAAATCGTTAGCAGATATGACCCCAATATGCACAAATCGTTAGCAGAGATGTCCCCAATATGCACAAATCGTTAGCAGATATGTCCCCAATATGCACAAATCGTTAGCAGATATGACCCCAATATGCACAAATCGTTAGCAGATATGACCCCAATATGCACAAATCGTTAGCAGATATGTCCCCAATATGCACAAATCGTTAGCAGATATGTCCCCAATATGCACAAATCGTTAGCAGATATGACCCCAATATGCACAATTCGTTAGCAGATATGACCCCAATATGCACAAATCGTTAGCAGATATGTCCCCAATATGCACAAATCGTTAGCAGATATGTCCCCAATATGCACAAATCGTTAGCAGATATGTCCCCAATATGCACAAATCGTTAGCAGATATGACCCCAATATGCACAAATCGTTAGCAGATATGACCCCAATATGCACAAATCGTTAGCAGATATGTCCCCAATATGCACAAATCGTTAGCAGATATGTCCCCAATATGCACAAATCGTTAGCAGATATGACCCCAATATGCACAAATCGTTAGCAGATATGACCCCAATATGCAGATATGACCCCAATATGCACAAATCGTTAGCAGATATGACCCCAATATGCACAAATCGTTAGCAGATATGACCCCAATATGCACAAATCGTTAGCAGATATGACCCCAATATGTACAAATCGTTAGCAGATATGACCCCAATATGCACAAATCGTTGGCAGATATGACCCCAATATGCACAAATCGTTAGCAGATATGACCCCAATATGCACAAATCGTTAGCAGATATGACCCCAATATGCACAAATCGTTAGCAGATATGACCCCAATATGCACAATCCTACAGCAGAAATGACCCCAATATGCACAAATCCTTAAGCAGATCTGAAAAGAAAAACCCATTTACTCACCTAGTCAGAAGAACTCCTGTCACGATCTCCTCCTGTCACGATCTCCTCCTGTCACGATCTCCTCCTATCCCGACCTCCGGTCCCGACCTCCTTGTGGCGCGCAACTCCCTCGGCTCCTCTTCCTTCCTTCCCAGGGCCAGCCAGGGGGGCATAAAAAAATGATCAATAGCTGCGAGCAGCAGAGGCAGAGCAGAGGGCACTCACTGTGACTCTGTGAGCCGGTGTCGCCTCTCTCTGCATGTAGCAGCCAGCCGCCCTGGTGCGTCACTTCTTCTAGACTTCTACCCACGTGTGACAGCCAGGCGGGGGGCAGAGTTAGGGGCGGCGCCGAGTGTGTAAATAAATCAGCGTGCTGCGATCGCACGCTCAGCAATCAGCACAGTCTGAGAAGGAGAGGGGGCGGAGTTGGACCAGTAGGCGGCAGCCAGCACGCACTGTCTGCACAGCACATATAAACTAACGTGCGTGCAGGCTTGCAACTGCTCGGACTCGGAGGCTCTGAATGGAGAAGACTCGAGGAAGGGGGCGGACCAGTAGGCGGCGCCGGGCACAGGCTGAGCTGCCTGTCACAGCCGGCGCCGACCTGGCTGGCTGAATGCAGAAGGAAAAAAAATAAATAAATAAACACTGACGCACAGAGGAGCGCCCACTGCCACCAACTGCGCTATAGGCAAAAATTTATAGTTGCCTAATGGCACAGACGCCCCTGCGGATCATGAACGATTCGGATCTTTGATCCGAATCTATTTTATGAGTCGATCATCCGAATCATCAAAATGAGTGATTCGGATCGCAAAAGGGGCGGGGCCAGGAGCGACACGCCCCCTCTCAGCGGGCAGCGGGGTCTTGGAAGCAGAGCAGAGATGGATCGTAGGGATGCTCATTCGGATTCCACGGAAATGCAATTTCCGAAATTCCGATCGGAAATTGCATTTCCGCATCGGAATGCGGAAATCGGTAATGCAAGTGTGTTAGGCGGATTTCCGCCGGAAATCGCGGAAATTCCGCCGGAAATCGCGGAAATTCTGTCCGACTTTGACATCGATTTTCTCAAAAACTATAATGTCTTTTTGAAAACTTTTTTTTGCATCTTGTTCAGGAGATTCTGCTTAATAAACCCTGAAAATTTGGTGTTTCTAGGGCTTACGGGGGCTTTCCTATTAACCGCTAAAGTCGGCAGATTTTTACTGTAATGTAAAATGCAGAAAATCCGCATCTGCCTATTTTCTGCATCTACATTACAGTAAAAATCCGCCGACTTTAGCGGTTAATAGCAAAGCCCCCGTAAGTCCTAGAAACACCAAATTTTCAGGGTTTATTAAGCAGAATCTCCTGAATAAGATGCAAAAAAAAGTTTTCAAAAAGACCTTATAGTTTTTGAGAAAATCGATGTTAAAGTCGGGCGGAATTTCCGCGATTTCCGGCGGAAATTCCGCATTGGAATGCGGAAATTGGTAGCGGAAAGCGGAATCGGTATTTGGCAATGGCGGAATGCGGATTTACCGCAGAATCGGAAATTGGCATTTCCGACCATCCCTAATGGATCGCTCTGTTGGAAGGGAGGCAGCCTTGCAGGGAGACAGGTAGATGAGAGAGAGGGGACATGGGTGCCACTGCCAGATATGTGTAGAGCACACATACTGGCTATAACGTGCTGCACATTATAGGCTGGCTGTTCCGTAGTGCTGCACATTGAACACATTGGAAGCTTTTGGCTCAGCACAGCTCAGTAACTTTGCAGACAGTGTGATTGAAAGGCAATATAATCCTCCTGCACTCGGCACTAAACAGCTGCACTTATCTTCTGGGAATGCTTTCTTTCACTGTGCGACCTTTTCTTTCAAAGTGTACAGATGAACATATAGGTGAAATATATGTAAAGCATATGATTGCAGCATGTGGGTATTACGTGCAAACATTTCTGCTCTCTGCTCGTCCCTCCTCCCTTCTCTGTCCACTCCCTGCCCTCTGTCCATCTTCTCCCCTTCTCTGTGTGTCCACTCCCTCTCCTTCTCTTGTCCACAGACCTGTCCTGCTGTTCATTTCACCCCCGAATGCTTCCGGTAGTAAAATGATCCGAGATTCGGATCAAAGATCTGGATCTCTTCAATGATCCGATTCGAATCATCCGGATCATTGAAAAGATCCGAACTTCCCATCTCTACAGCCAGCCACACAAACAAGGACGATCTGTCTCATCATGCCAGCCCTCCTTATTACACAGGGGGGCTGGCCAGGGTTCCTTTTTGTGATTGGGTGCCAGGGCTTAGGCTGGGAGGCCTCTGATTGGCTGGGAGCCCTCTGATTGGCTCAATGACATCATCTTCCTTGTTACAGTACCCGGATCCGGATATCCGTCGGATATCCGAGGGTACTCGCGGGTATCTGGAATATGCGGCCAGATACCCGCATAGAGCTATCCGGATATTGGCCCAGGTATCCGGAATCCGGATCCGACCGGATAGCGGAAAAATGGTCGGATACCCAGGTTATCCGGGTACCCGGGATCCGGATGAGCATCCCTGGTGAGAGGCTATTCTGCCAAAAACATTGCAGGGGCCCCGGGAAGCACAGTTAAGTTGGAGTGTGATTGGAAGGGGCAGCAGACAACTCAGGGGCCCTGGGGGAAATTTGGCTGCAACAAAGGAGCCCCTAATGCCACTTTATTTTTTTTGGGGGGGGGGGGGGGCAGGTTAACTTTACCTGCCGCCCCATTGATGCTAGAACTGCTCATAGCCTAACTCTAATCTTCTATAAGTGCCTAAAAAGAACCCCCCTCACCCCACCTAGTCCCTAACGATAACCCCCAGTAAGTATCTAACCTTAGGGCCCATTCACACTAGGGCGATTAGCAGCCGTTTACCGCTAATTGCCAAAGCACTAACGCTTTTT